>NC_069503.1:498051717-498414217 GCF_027579735.1 Bombina bombina | reverse complement strand
ATCACAGGAGATCGTGTGCACAACTAAGGGGCTAAACCATTCTGTTAGCCCAAATCAACAAAATTCATACCAAAGAGAATATATACAAAACCATACCACTATATTTGTATAGATGTGTAAAAAAGCCTCCTATTATGTGTTATAATATTAATCAAATCAATCGAAAGTGAACAGGTGTGTATATGCACTGATCCCACGAAACTACATCCGTCCCAAGACCTAACATACCCCCGGTGTGAGTGAATGGAACAATACAGAGCTTGCGTTATTTCATTGGCAGTAGACCATAACGCCCATCTAGTGTGTATGGGTATGGGGCGTTGTCAAGACTACAAATTGTAAATAAATAAATCATAAGGCCACTCCCCATCCCTTCCACAATTGCAATCGGCCCTTTCAGCTAAAGATCAAAAACACCATCAGTCTGGGCATGACACAGGGCTCACAAGTCAAATAATTCAACTTACGAGCAAAGCACACAAACCATTCACCCGATGCACGTCATGATCATATATGTCTTACCGGGGGCAAAGTCACACACTCACTCCTCGGACTCGTTATGCACAGTACGGGACCTACCCACTTTCGCCTGATAGGTCCTCAGAGCCACACCTCCTTCCTCATAGGTCAGAACCCCACAAACACGCATCATTGGGAAACATCACTGTTTATCAATACTGCAGTTACAATACAGAACCGATCCGACTGGGGGCCCCAAACAAACAACAATCACCAATCACTGTTGCTCAAGAGTACAATGGAAGAACTCTCCCCTCACTATGTGCCCGCGCTAACAACAAAATGCCGATCAGCTACAGAATAACGATCAGACAAGGGGCCGCACAGAGCACCAAACTCCCAAATATACGGCAAAATAATCAGGGTACTCCTTCCCTTATGCATGTATATGAGCCACCCACAACAAGCACTGGCCCCTGCATCATAGCAAATAAATAAAGAGAGACAAATCAGACACAAGAAACACCAACAAATCCTAACGGTTCAGGCCCCACCAAACAAAGCATCATCCCAGCAAGATTTTAATAATACCCCCTATGGAACCGCTAAATCCCATTAAGAGATACAGTACAGCTCACGATGTATTGAACAGACATAATAATGCTTTATTATTGAGCACCTCAACCTGAGGCCATCCCCCTGAGACTGATAGGTGCCTCCGTGACACACCTCAGGTTTCATAGGTCGAGCCTCAAACAAACACGTTACTGGCAACGGTAACCATAGTAACACTGTAATCATATGTCATGTTGATTGGTGCAATCACCTATATATTACTAATCAGCCAAGTGTGCATGAGTCCAAGATCAGTGAGGCACAACCCATCACGCCAGTTTCTATACATAAAGGGCCAACCAATAAGGGACCTCTGTAATTGGGACATATCACAAAACGATCACAATGAATGGCTAATCACAAAAAGCCCCATTGTGTAACGAGACACAGGAAAAAACAAAATAAAACAAAATAAAGCAAAACAAAAAAACAACATCATACGCCCCCCAAGATAAGGACCTTCAGTAAAAATAATAACACACGATAAATAAATAATAAGAAAAAGAAAAAAATTCAGAAAAAATTCCAGAGAGTGAGAGAACCCCGTCTAACCGACACTTTCAATGCAATAATAAACCACAGTTTGTTTATTTGCACTATTTGATTGTCAGAAGACAACACGGGAGCGTATATTACATCACACATTTCAACATTTGACGATCTTGATGCTTTGTTAACTATGGCGGATCAAATTTGCGTCAAATTTGATGCGGACTTTCAGCGCATTATCAGTTGAAGCTTTGATAAATTGGTCCTATAGTGTGACTAGGCTGTGATAAACTGGAGACTGTAGCAGTTTAATCCCTGTACGTCACAAATACACTTATAAGAATAAAAATAAGAAAAAAAATTATGTATATTTGTAAATATGAAAATTGTGGACTTTTCCTGTCAGAAATGGAAGTACAACCTTAAAGGAACATTAAACCCAAAATATTTATTTCCTGATTCAGAGAGAGAATATAATTTTAAACAACATCCCAATTTACTTCTATTATCTAATTTGTGACATTATTTATATATCCTTTGTTGAAGAAATAGCAATGCACATAGGTGAGCCAATCACACAAGGTATCTACTGTATGTGCAGCCACCAATCAGTAGCTACTGAGACTATCTAGATATGCTTTTCAGCAAAGGATATCAAGAGAATTAAGCAAATTAGATAATAAAAGTACATTAGAAAGTTGTTTAAAATTGAATGCTCTTTCTAAATCATGAAAGAAAAAATTTAGGTTTCATGCCCCTTTAAAGTACAAACTTAAAGGGACATGAAATCCAAAATTATTCTTTCATGATTCAAATAAAACAAAAAACTCTTTAATGTACTTCTAGTAACAAATTTGCTTTGTTCTCTTAGTATTCTTTGTTGAAGAGTAGGTTCAGGAGCAGCAATGCACTACTGGGAGCAATCTGATCTCATCTTGTGAGCCAACAACAAAAGCAATATGTGTGGAGTCACCAATCACCAGAAAGATTTCAGTAGTGAATTGCTTCTCTAAAGCCTATCTAGGAATGCTTTTCAACAAAGGACATCAAGAGAATGAAGCAAATTAGATAATGCAAGTAAAATGGAAAGTTGTTTAAAACTGTTTGCATTGAATCATAGAAATAAAAAAGACTTTACTATCTAATTTTCATATTATTCTCAGGTTTACCTTTGTTTGGAATTTATCATTCTAACATTTATTGTGTAAAATTAAACTTTCATTATTCAGATAGGGCATTCAATTTTAAACAACATTCCAATTTACTTTTATCATCAAATTTGCTTTGTTCTCTTGGTATTCTTTGTTGAAAGCTGGGTAGACTCATATGCTATTTTCTAAGCCCATGAAGGCTGCCTATTATCTCAGTGCATTTTGACGATTTCTCACAGTTAGACACTGTTCGTTCATGTGTGCCATATAGAAAACATTATGCTCACTCCTGTGGAGATATTTATGAGTCAGCACCGCGTTTTACTAAAATGCAAGTCTGTCAAAAGAACTGAGATAAGGGGCAGTCTGCAGAAACTTAGATACAAGTTAATTACAGAGATAAAAAGTTTATTAATATAACAGTGTTTGTTATGCAAAACTGTGGAATGGGTAATAAAGGGATTATCTATTTTTTTAAACAATAAACATTTTCAGGTGCATTTAAACTACTAGTATATACAGTATCCAATACACACAATCAAAATAGATAATTGTATCAAAGATTGAAATATGGCATTAGTAAACATTAAATTTAGGACATGCCTTCCTTGTGACTATGATATATTTAAAAGGTAATTTATCATATAGCTTATCAATATTCTCTCCTACAATGCTTCTTACATAAATGCTGTAATTCCTTTCACATTGAAAATTATTTAGGCTATGCACTATTTAGTAGTCCTATTTTGAAAGATGTGCAATATATTATATTTGTCTAAGGATGCTCTACATACATATATACAAGTTTTAGATTGATTCTTTCTAATTATCTGTAAATTAAAGTAAAGCCAGTACCTCTCTTATAGAAAGCATCTTCCTAATGAACCCAGCTGACTTCCTTTTCGTATAATGGCTTTGTATAATGTATCTCTCTTTTCTCCTCCAACCAATGCTTCTTATTTAAATGTTGTATTTTCTTTTACATTTTCTTTTTTAGGCTATGCCTAATTTAGTAGCCCAAATTTGAAAGGGTTGCAAAATATTTATAGTGCCCTACATACATAAACACAAATTGTACATAATTCTACCTCATTATCTGTAAAATGAAGTGAGTACCTCTTTTATGGAAGATATCTTTTTATACAACTAGTAGCAGACCTACTCAAGCAGTAAGTAATAGTAATAGTTTTATATATATATAATCTGTAGAAAACAGCACTCTCTAGATTTAAACAACTTGGTTTATGTATGTGATGTTTCGGGGTAGTGCACCCCTTCAGCACTACCTCGAAACGTCACATAAATAAACCACGTTTGGTTAAATACAGAGAGTGCTGTTTTCTACAGATAATATATTAATATAGATAATAAATGAACAAAAAAACATAATTTATGCTTACCTGATACATTTATTTCTCTTGTGATGTATCCAGTCAACGGATCATCCATTACTTGTGGGATATTCTCATTCCCAACAGGAAGTTGCAAGAGGGCACCCACAGCAGAGCTGTCTATATAGCTCCTCCCCTCACTACCATATCCAGTCATTCGACCGAAAACAAGCAGAGAAAGGGGAAACCATAGGGTGCAGTGGTGACTGTAGTTTAAAATGAAAAAATACCTGCCTTAAAATGACAGGGCGGGCCGTGGACTGGATACACCACAAGAGAAATAAATTTATCAGGTAAGCATAAATTATGTTTTCTCTTGTAAGGTGTATCCAGTCCACGGATCATCCATTACTTGTGGGATACCAATACCAAAGCTAAAGTACACGGATGAAGGGAGGGACAAGGCAGGTACTTAAACGGAAGGTACCACTGCCTGTAAAACCTTTCTCCCAAAAATAGCCTCCGAAGAAGCAAAAGTATCAAATTTGTAGAATTCTGAAAAAGTATGAAGCGAAGACCAAGTCGCCTCCTTGGAAATCTGTTCAACAGAAGCCTCATTTTTAAAGGCCCAAGTGGAAGCCACAGCTCTAGTAGAATGAGCTGTAATCCTTTCTGGAGGCTGCTGGCCAGCAGTCTCATAGGCTAAGCGGATTATGCTTCTTAGCCAAAAAGAAAGAGAGGTTGCCGAAGCCTTTTGACCTCTCCTCTGTCCAGAGTAGACAGCAAACAAAGCAGATGTTTGACGAAAATCTTAGTAGCTTGTAAGTAAAAACTTTAAAGCACGAACCACGTCCAGATTGTGTAATAGATGCTCCTTCTTTGAAGAAGGATTAGGACACAAAGACGGAACAATCTCTTGATTGATATTCTTATTAGATACCACCTTAGGTAAAAACCCAGGTTTGGTACGCAGAACTACCTTATCTGCATGGAAGATCAGATAAGGAGAATCACATTGTAAGGCAGATAACTCGGAAACTCTACGAGCCGAGGAAATAGCTACCAAAAAAGGAACTTTCCAAGATAAAAGTTTGATATCTATGGAATGAAGAGGTTCAAACGGAACCCCCTGAAGAACTTTAAGAACCAAATTTAAGCTCCAAGGTGGAGCAACAGGTTTAAACACAGGCTTGATTCTAACTAAAGCCTGACAAAATGCCTGAATGTCTGGGGCATCCGCCAGACGCTTGTGCAAAGAATAGATAGCGCAGAAATCTGTCCCTTTAAAGGGACAGCATACACTCATTTTCATATAACTGCATGTAATAGACACTACTATAAAGAATATGATGTACAGATACTGATATAAAAATCCAGTATAAAATGGTTTAAAAACTTACTTAGAAGCTTTCAGTTTGGCTCTGTTGAAAAGGTGGCTGGAAAGCCCACTGCAAGTGGCAAATAAGACACTCCCCCCTCCCCCTTCTTTTGCATATGAAAAGACCCTTTACACAAACAGCAGCAAGCTGGAGAAGGTAGCTGACAGTATTTACATAAAACTTTGGTGCTTGGTTAGGAGTCTGAAATTCAGAGCAATGTTATTTAAACATAAGCAAAACTATACATTTATTTAAAAGAAAAACTTTATGGGCTATATAAATAGATCATCTACAAAACATTTATGTAAAGAAAAAATGAGTGTATAATGTCCCTTTAAGGAACTAGCTGAAAATCTTTTCTCCAATCCCTCTTGGAGAAAAGATAATATCCTGGGAATCCTGACCTTACTCCATGAGTAGCCCTTAGATTCACACCAATAAAGATATTTACGCCATATTTTATGATAGATTTTCCTGGTGACAGGCTTCCGTGCCTGAATCAAGGTATCAATGACTGACTCGGAGAAACCACGCTTTGATAAAATCAAGCGTTCAATCTCCAGGCAGTCAGCCTCAGAGAAATTAGATTTGGATGGTTGAAAGGACCTTGAAGTAGAAGGTCCTGTCTCAGCGGCAGAGTCCATGGTGGAAAGGATGACATGTCCACCAGATCTGCATACCAAGTCCTGCGTGGCCACGCAGGCGCTATCAAGATCACCGATGCTCTCTCCTGCTTGACTTTGGCAATCAAGGGAGCAGAGGAAACGGTGGAAACACATAAGCCAGGTTGAAGGACCAAGGCGCTGCTAGAGCATCTATCAGCATTGCCTTGGGGTCCCTGGACCTGGATCCGTAACAAGGAAGCTTGGCGTTCTGGCGAGACGCCATGAGATCCAGTTCTGGGTCGCCCCAACGAAGAACCAATTGTGCAAATACCTCCGGATGGAGTTCCCACTCCCACAGATGAAAAGTCTGACGACTTAGAAAATCCGCCTCCCAGTTCTTTACACCTGGGATATGGATAGCTGATAGGTGGCAAGAGTGAATCTCTGCCCAGCGAATTATCTTTGAGACTTCTAACATCACTAGGGAACTCCTTGTTCCCCCTTGATGGTTGATGTAAGCCACAGTCGTGATGTTGTCTGACTAAAATCTGATGAACCTCATTGTCGCTAGATGAGGCCAAGCCTGAAGAGCATTGAATATCGCTCTTAGTTCCAGAATGTTTATTGGAAGGAGTGACTCCTCCTGAGTCCACGATCCCTGAGCCTTCAGGGAGTTCCAGACTGCACCCCAACCTAGAAGGCTGGCATCTGTCGTTACAATTGTCCAATCTGGCCTGCGAAAGGTCATACCTTTGGACAGATGGGCCCGAGATAGCCACCAGAGAAGAGAATCCCTGGTCTCTTGGTCCAGATTCAGTAAAGGGGACAAATCTGTGTAATCCCCATTCCACTGACTGAGCATGCATAGTTGCAGCGGTCTGAGATGTAGGCGTGCAAACGGCACTATGTCCATTGCCGCTACCATTAAGCCGATTACTTCCATGCACAGAGCCACTGAAGGGCGAGGAATGGAATAAAGAACACGGCAGTAATTTAGAAGTTTTGATAACCTGGACTCCGTCAGGTAAATTTTCATTTCTACAGAATCTATCAGAGTCCCTAGGAGGGAAACTCTTGTGAGGGGGGATAGAGAACTCTTTTTCTCGTTCACCTTCCACCCATGCAACCTCAGAAATGCCAACACTATGTCCGTATGAGACTTGGCAATTTGGAAGTTTGACACCTGAATCAGGATGTTGTCTAAATAAGGGGCCACTGCTATGCCCCGTGGCTCTGGTAGTGCCTGTCTAGGAAGGCAAACCTGAGAAACCGATGATGATCTTTGTGTATCGGAATGTGCAGATAAGCATCCTTTGTAGTCATGTATTGACCCTCCTGGATCATAGGTAGGATGGTACGAATAGTCTCCATCTTGAATGATGGAACTCTGAGGAATTTGTTTAAGATCTTTAGATCCAAAATTGGTCTGAAGGTTCCCTCTTTTTTGGGAACCACAAACAGATTTGAGTAAAATCCCTGTCCCTGTTCCTTCTTTGGGACTGGATGGATCACTCCCATAACTAGGAGGTCTTGTACACAGTGTAAGAGTGCCTCTCTCTTTATCTGGTTTGCAGATAATTGTGAAAGGTGAAATCTCCCTTTTGGGGGGGAAGCCTTGAAGTCCAGAAGATATCCCTGGGATATAATTTCCAACGCCCAGGGATCCTGGACATCTCTTGCCCACGCCTGGGCAAAGAGCGAAAGTCTGCCCCCTACTAGATCCGTTACCGGATAGGGGGCCGTTCCTTCATGCTGTCTTAGAGGCAGCAGCAGGTTTTTTGGCCTGCTTACCCTTGTTCCAGGTCTGGTTAGGTCTCCAGACTGTCTTGGACTGAGCAAAAGTTCCCTCTTGTTTTGCATTAGAGGAAGTTGATGCCGCACTTGCCTTGAAGTTTCGAAAGGCACGAAAATTAGACTGTTTGGCCCTTGGTTCGGACCTATCCTGAGGAAGGGCATGACCTTTTCCTCCAGTGATATCAGCAATAATTTCCTTCAAACCAGGCCCGAATAGGGTCTGCCCCTTGAAGGGAATGTTAAGCAGCTTCGATTTTGAAGTAACGTCAGCTGACCATTATTTAAGCCATAGCGCTCTGCGCGCCTGGATAGCAAAACCAGAATTCTTAGCCGTTAGTTTAGTCAAATGAACAATGGCATCAGAAACAAAAGAATTCACTCCCCACACGTAAATTGTACTTACAAGAAGTAAGGCACTTGAGAAGTGCTACAACGGCATTCTGGAGCATTAACAGCTGTCCAGGTAGCTGCTCTCTCATAGTAAAAGTGTGATCCTTGATGCTGTATACGATCTGCAAATGTCTTGCAGCTATGACTCCTTAGCAGGCTACTTTCTCACGTAGTATTCGATCTCGGGAGAAAAGCCCAAACCAGGTGGGCTAGCAGCTAAGTCCGGATAAAAAATCTCACAAGTGTAAAATATCACTCCAGCCGTGATAAAGATATAGTTAAAAACAAATGTTTATTTAGTAAACATGTAATCACAACGCGTTTCCCGGTCTACCTTGACCGCTTCCTCAGGTGAAGCTTTTCTTTTGTGTTCCATACAGATTTGTTCCGTTTGAATTGCCTTCAACTTTTGGAAGAAGTTTTTGCCGCCACACCTTCAACATTTGAACTTTGGACTTTTGTGTTCACACACCAGGTTTTTGGTTTGATTGTTGTATCAAATTTGTGAGAGTCACTACACTTTATTTAGTGTGTGGGTCACTTATTATTGTGTTTTTACACTTTCTTTCTTTTTGCACATTATACTGTTAGAGGTATTATATGTAAATTTTGGTTTTTTTAGGCGCAACTGACTTATAATATTTGGTGAAACAAAAGAATTGGCTAGCTTAAGTGCTCTAAGCTTGTCAAGTATTTCATCCAATGTAGTCACTACCTTTAAAGCCTCTTCCATAGACTCAAACCAGAACGCCGCAGCAGCAGTGACAGGCGCAATGCATGCAAGGGGCTGTAGGATAAAACCTTGTTGAATAAACATTTTCTTAAGGTAACCCTCTAACTTTTTATCCATTGGATCTAAGATAGCACAACTGTCCTCGACAGGGATAGTAGTACGCTTTGCTAGAGTAGAAACTGCTCCCTCCACCTTAGGAACTGTCTGCCATAAGTCCCGTGTGGTGGCGTCTATTGGAAACATTTTTCTAAAAACAGGAGGGGGAGAGAACAGCACACCTGGTCTATCCCATTCCTTAGTAATAATTTCTGTAAACCTTTTAGGTATTGGAAAAACATCAGTACACACCGGCACTGCATAGTATTTATCCAGTCTACACAATTTCTCTGGCACTGCAATTGTATCACAGTCATTCAGAGCAGCTAAAACCTCCCTGAGTAACAGGCGGTGGTGTTCAAGCTTAAATTTAAATGTAGAAATATCAGAATCAGGTTGCATCATCTTCCCTGAGTCAGAAATATCACCCACAGAAAAAGCTCTCCTTCTTCAGCTTCTGCATATTGTGAGGCAGTATCAGACATAGTTCTTAAAGCGTCAGTATGCTCTGTATTTCGTCTAACTACAGAGCTATCTCGCTTTCCTCTAAATACAGGTAGTCTGGCTAACACCACTGACAGTGTTTTATCCATAACTGCCGCCATGTCTTGTAAAGTAAACGCTATGGGCTCCCTGGATGTACTTGGCGCCATTTGAGCGTGAGTCCCTTGAGCGGGAGTCAAAGGATTTGACACGTGGGGAGAGTTAGTCGGCATAACTTCCCCCTCGTCAGATTCCTCTGGTGCTAAATTTTTTAAAGACAGAATATGATCTTTATTGCTTAAAGTGAAATCAGTACATTTGGTACACATTCTAAGAGGGGGTTCCACCATGGCTTTTAAACATAATGAACAAGGAGTTTCCTCTATGTCAGACATGTTTATACAGACTAGCAATGAGACTAGCAAGTTTGGAAAACACTTTAAATCAAGTTAACAAGCAAATATAAAAAACGGTACTGTGCCTTTAAGAGAAACAAATTTTGTCAAAATGTGAAAAACAGTGAAAAAAGGCAGTAAATCAAACGAAATTTTTACAGTGTGTATAATAAGCTAACAGAGCATTGCACCCACTTGCAAATGGATGATTAACCCCTTAGTTAAAAAACCGGATCAAAAAAACGATATAGACGTTTTTTAACAGTCACACCAAACTGCCACAGCCTTACTGTGTGCCTACCTTCCCCAACAAATGATTTTGGAAGCCTAAAAGCCCTTTAGAGATGTCCTGTAGCATTCAGGGAACTCCTGGATGTCTCAGTCTGTAATAGTTAATGCACAAAAAAGCACTAAACTAGGCCCCTCCCACTCATAGTAACACAGTGGAAAGCCTCACGGAACTGTTTCTAGGCAAATTTAAGCCAGCCATGTGGAAAAAAACTAGGCCCCAATAAAGTTTTATCACCAAAGTATATATAAAAACGTTTAAACATGCCAGCAAACGTTTTATATTGTAAATATAAAAGAGTTTTACCTCAGAAAGTAAGCATGATACCAGTCGCTATTAAATCACTGTATTCAGGCTTACCTTACATAAATTTGGTATCAGCAGCATTTTCTAGCCTTCATTTCATCTTCTAGAAAAATATTAACTGCACATACCTCATAGCAGGATAACCTGCACGCCATTCCCCCGCTGAAGTTATCTCTCTCTTCAGACATGTGTGAGAACAGCAATGGATCTTAGTTACAACCTGCTAAGATCATAGAAATCCCAGGCAGATTCTTCTTTTTTCCTGCCTGGAACAAAATAGCACAACTCCGGTACTATTTAAAAATAATAAACTCTTGATTGAAGCAAAATAACAGCTACATTTCACCACTTATCTCTTACTACCTCCATGCTTGTTGAGAGTTGCAAGAGAATGACTGGATATGGTAGTGAGGGGAGGAGCTATATAGACAGCTTTGCTGTGGGTGTCCTCTTGCAACTTCCTGTTGGGAATGAGAATATCCCACAAGTAATGGATGATCCGTGGACTGGATACACCTTACAAGAGAAAGGGTGCTGTGTGGGGACCTATGAGAGCAAAAGGCTGTTACCAATCGCAACTTGCAGTGTCAAAGGATTGTCACTATATAAGGTTACATATCTTATAGTTGTTGTTGTTTGTAACTGAAGTTCAAATATAGAAAGTATACAGGCATTAATAACATAAGCCTTAAAATGATGACATGTCCCTTTAAGCGCAAGTTCATATGATCCTTAGGGAAGGTATCAAAATAGAAAATATAATATATACCCTGTCCCTTTAAAGATTTATATTCATATGAAGCTCAAAGCAGGTATCAAGCAGATTTTAAACACTTCAGATGCCGTTGTCAATCTCTAGTAACTGTGGTAAGGAACCTCTTGATGACATGAGTGTGTCCCATATGGGGTGTAAAAGTCTTAATGGTTCAACCTTTATGAAGTGCCATCTCATGTCCCTTGGAATGATATTCAAGGCTGATATCAGCATGGATTTAAGCACTAGTTAAACAAATATCGTTCAAAAGGTTTCATAAAGGTTAACAAATCCCCATAGCATAGAAGCCACAATATGTCAAAACACAGGTGAACAATCTCCTCCGGTTATATATATAGAATAATTTGCAGAATAATATTCAGAACAAAAGTTACAGGTATCCGGGTAACTAGCTCACCAGAGGCACTGATATGTCTCTCCAAGGGCTGAGCTCTCCCCTCCGGATGTTTATCAGAACACAGTAACACTGCAAATAGTGTCCGGGTAATCTGTTCACCTAGAGAGGCACTTGTTGCGGTTTAGGTGCTGAGAGTTTTATAATATGCACGATGATGTGTGGGCTAATCCCAAAAGTAAAAGGATTACTCACAAAACTTGATCCGATGTTATGATCGACTGCTTTTCCAGCACCCTGGTCTGAGGATACTTTGGTTTGTGAGAGTGCTCTGCTTTTTCAAATATATATATATTTTAGAAGATAGCTAGATGGATCCACAACCTGCACTAGTTAAAGGCTCCCCTGCATTTGGATTGTATACATTCTGCACACTCCTGTATGAATGGCATCTATGGGCCCAGGCAGATAATTGGCCCTAGGACAATTGCACCTGCTGCAATAATGGCAGTTCTGCCCCTGTATATAATCAGCTGTATTTTTTAAAATGCTATTAGTTGTTTAAATATTGAAAAAATAAGGGTAAAATGTTGATGTCTATAAAGCAGTGGGTGCCACCATATTGTAACTTAGGTTACCTTTTCTGCAAAGGCAAATTAAGGACAGGTATAAATTGCTTACTAGAGTGTGAAACTAATAACTATGTGGATTACAACTGTGTCTGCACTTCCACTTTTAACAGGAATTTGAGAAGCCAACAATATTCAGAATGCATATCAGAAGAGAGAGAGCCGCACTCCTGATATAGAACAAAAGCTAGAATAGCTTCCATGCCTGTTTATTTCCATTGCTACTCAGGGTGCACACTCTTTTAGCACACTATGCCCCTTCATAGAGAAAAAATATTCTGTAGCATATCAGTCTGATCCTGCCCAATGGCAGTCCAGCACTGAAATACCAGGCAATTCCTCTCTGAACAAGAGAAACAACAACCCCAGACAATCGTTTCTATGGGCCCAATAAGTGAGGTGCAGTTGTATCTCTCTAAGGGCATGTGTGCAAGGAGTCCACATCTGGTTTCCCCCATTACTCTTATGGAGACCCAAGAATAATTTGCATAAATATCAGGAGAGAACTGCAATCCTGAGATAGAACAAAAGCAAGAATAACTTCCATGCCTGTTCATTTCCATTGCAACTCAGGGTACACACTCTTTTTCACAGAGAAAAAATATCCTGTAGCTAAAAAGGTGCACCCAGGTGGTAAATCGCCATAGAACAGGCTAACAATGGTATTGAGCCAGTTGTTCGTTCCTGTGAGTGCACTTCTCTCTGTATCTATTTAGTCTCCCTATTGGAAAAAGGGGCAACCAGAAGTGGACTCCTTGCTCAGTGTGCTTAGAGGAATATGGCTACACGTCACTGAGGAGGCCCAATGAAGGCCGAAACGATTGTCTGGGGTTGCTGTGTTCCTTGCTCAGAGAGGAATTGCCTGGTATTTCGGCACTGGACTTACCGTAATAGGCGGGATCAGACTGATATACTACAGGAAAGTTCTACTCTTTGAAAAGCATTACTGAGCTAAAAGAAGCTGCACCCAGGTGGTAAATCGCCAAAGAAAAGGCTAACAATGGTATTGAGCCAGTTGTTCGTTCCTGTGAGTGCACTTCTCTCTGTAAATATTCAGAATTAAATTACAGGAAAAGGGAACAAAATAAATAATGAAAGTATATTTCAAAAATGTTTTACTGCATATAATTAAACAATTTTTATTAATGTCTAGAAATGTTTAATGTCCCTTTAAATATTTTACTGAACATATACACTTTGGAATCCATATCTACAGTATGTAGGCTCAGGCACATCAATACAATACTGCAAGCTAACTGTTGATTGGTGGCTGCACATATATGCCTTTTGTCATTGGCTAGCTCCAGCAGTGCATTGTTGCTCTTTCAACAAAGGATACCAAGAGAATGAAGCAAATTTCATAATGAACGTAAACTGGAAAGTTGTTTTATTTTAATCCCTTCAAGTTTATGGCGAGAGCATTAAATTTTAAAGGGAAAGAATTGCAAATTGCACTTTACGCAGATGATGTCTTGATATATATCTCGAACACAGCCAGAAACATCCCAAAACGTATTAATATTATATATCAATTCGGCTCCTTCTCTGGCTACAAAGTGAACATCCTAAAATCAGAACTGTGCTGGCTTAAGCACACCAAGGACTCTAGCGCAAATATCCCATTTTCTGTAGTTCAAGATGCATTCAATTATTTAGGCATTTGGATCTCCCCTAACCCCAATGCTTGGTATGACCTAAATGTCCTCCCTGTACTTAACAGAACCAAAGAAGCTTTTAAAAACTGGCAGAACCTTCCTCTGTCTCTCTCAGGACGTAATGACCCTTCTCCCTAAAATTCTGTACGTGCTCCAGAATACCCCCCTTGTTTTGAAAACAAAAGATATCTTGTCCTTTAATACAGCGCTCTGCTCTTTTATCTGGCAGACCAAGAAACCTAGGATCTCTTTGTCTAAACTAATGCTTCCTGTGGAGTTTGGGGGGCTTTCTCTACCAGATATCCGCTTATATAATGTACTGTTGCAAGCTAGAGTGGTGGTAGACTGGCTAACTAAAGCTAGCTATGTAACGAATTTTGATCTTGAAAAGAATACAGCCCATCCGTTTTCCCTATTAGCTTTACTACATTGTAATAACAACATAATTTCTTCTGATATAAAAAAAATAAAGTCCATTTACAATCCAATCCAGATGTGGAAGAAGATATGCACTATGTTGCATATTCAGTTTAGAGTCTCACAATACCTACCATTTTTAAACAACCCACAATTTCAAGCTCGGTTACAATCAGCTCTTTTTTCTAGCTGGGAATCTTTGGGTTTAGTTAATATCTTCCAATTACTTGACACACAAAGAAGCTGCATTAAGACTTTTGACTCTCTTAAAGAAGAATTTCATCTTCCCAATAAGAACTTTTTTGCCTATCTCCAAGCGAGACATTTTGCTTTTAATCTAGTGAATAATTTTGGATGGGATTGGTCTCTAGGTACACTTGAAAACTGGCTTACACTAGCTAAAAACGGCCTGACCTCGATTTCATACATATACCGAAGATTGATCTCTCTTAAAGGCCCAGAAACGGTAGAAACACTCCAGGCTAAATGGATAGCAATGTTAGCAGAAGAACTTGAGGTAACCCCTATAGTAACTTTATCAATTCAAGCAATCACACGTGTTACTCTCTTCGCAAACTGGCGCGAGGCATATGTTAAGCTGCTGCACATGACATATTTTTCCCCAGAGAAGGGAAATAAATGTCGAAACAACACTTTTAATAAATGTCCAAAATGCTCATTTCCCTCGGCCAATCTTATCCACATGTTTTGGTATTGCCCGAAAATCCGAAACTGCTGGCTAAAAATTCAATATTGGCTTATCAACTCGGTGGGTATTTCCGTATTGACCTTATCCCCCCTGAACATAGTCTTCCCTGTTGAGGACTAAGGCCTTCCCCAGGACAAACTTAAAATAGTCACCTTGGTAATCCTAGCGGTTAGATATTTAATTTTGAAGAAGTGGAACTCGAGAGCAGTACCGAGCATATCAGAAGTAAAAAACTGCTTAAAGAAACAATGTATTCTGGAACAACTGGACAACAACCTACTCAATGAACAAGACGTGAGGTATTTATTCTCCAGGTGGTCGAATTTCATCAAGTCCCTACCCCCCAGAGAGGTTGAAGATTTGATTTATCCATTCAAAGATACGGAATTGGTTCTACTGGGAATCTGGTAACCCCCCGCAGCCAACAAAACTGATAACTTTCTCCTCCCCCCTCCCCTCCCTTTTTTTTTTTTTTTTTTTTTTCTAGTGATCTACTGATGGATATTACGAATCAATCACACAAAGTAACTACAAATCAATTGATTTATACGACTCGTATATTAGATATAAAACAGTATGGAATAGGGAATAGGGAAAGGGAAATGGCATTAAATAGTCAGGTTTAAGTTGTTAATGAACAAAAAATTATTGAACATGAAAACCAGAACATCATTGTATATTTTAGATTTGGTTTGGTCAGTATATGAGAAGGATTGCTTGGTTTTTTTGTTTTTTTCTTCTTCTTTTTGGGTTTTTCTTTTTTTTCTCAATGTATAGTATAGTATAAAAAATTCAACAATGTGTAACTGAATTGTAAAGACATAGAACTACAGATTTTTTGGAATATGTAACCATATATTGCTTGTCTTTTTCCTTCTTGTACCCCGTTTGGGGTTTTAATTTATTTTCTACATGTTTTACGCATTGTTGTTCACAAATAAAGATTATAAAAAAAAAATTGAATGCTCTATCAAAATCATGAAAAATATGTTTGGGTTACATGTCCCTTTAAGGATTTTCAAGTAAAATCTTTCTCAATATGTTTTTAAAAAATGAGCTACTTACTTTAGCGTCCTAAATCAACAATTTGGGGCTTTTCATCATAGGCAGTCGCTGCATGAGCTCAAGCTATGCTATTTCACATGGCTGAACAATCACTTCTATATACCAAATCTATTCACACAACTGATGTCTTTTTTTCCAGCAAAACAGTAAAAGTTGTAACATTCCTTTTAAAATCTCAGCCATTAATATGCTAGTGTTTGCTCTTACACTCTACTAGAATGAGAACGTCCTGCTTAATCAATTTCTGCTCCCAGGTCTAAATCTCTACTAATTTTTGTATTCAGCATTACAATTCCACTTCATGACTCAGAACATTAGATTTCCACAAGGCTCTGTAAATCTGTAATCTCAGATTATACCCTTGTTTGTTGTTCTCAAGCTAAAGAAACATTAAAATCCTATTTAATTCATTTTTTTTTACAAATTTTATTATTTGCAGCTAAAATAGAACATGGAATTATTCAACACAACATTATGCAAATCAAATAAAATGTAATATGCATAGGCATTTTCTTTGTCCTTTCAAAACGTACTTTATGGGCTATGTTAGTGCATTTTGAAACTCTGTGATTCCACAGCCCATAGCATAGTGTGTCTCAGAAGTAGGTTGTAGGTTAAAAGATCCCAAAAATGCTCATGGTATCGTTTCTTAATCTTAAATGATTATGTACTCAGGGAAGCAACTGATAAACTGGAGTAGAATATAAACAAACAAAAAAGAGGTGCCTGTGTGTATTGATTTGGGCAGATGAAGAAAATACAACAATAAACCCCTTTTGCAGGGTACTCACATTTCTTCAGAGCACTCAGACAGTGCTATCAGCTACAAGCAGGATGTTTTTACAGCAACCCAGCTAACTGATCTCCAGGATCCAGGAACAATAGAGTCTCCAGGGTTTCAGCTCCTAATTGGAACGATTGGTAGTATTAGGCAACACACAGTTCCAATTAGACAGAATAAAATCAATTTATTTAAAATGGTATAAACATAAAAACAGGAACCAAATGGAGCGGAAGGGCTAGCTCACCCTTATCAAATTATGCAACGCATTTCTCAGCGTTTCCAAGCGCTGTTTCATCAGTGGGGTTTAACCAAGTGCGCTATACCCAAAGGTAGTTGTGTATGTTTTACACTCCATTGTTCTTCAAGAAGAAAATTTTCTTTTTATTTAAAAATATATATTTCTATATACCTGATTTTTTTTTGTAATATATATATATATATATATATATATACCTTTACATATATATATATATATATATATATATATATATATATATATATATATATAGTATATATATATATATATATATATATAGGTATATATATATATATATATATATATATATATATATATATAGGAATATATGTTTACAAATACAAAAAACATTTCCCTATATATATATATATATATATATATATATATATATATATATATATATATATATATATATATATATATATATATATATGTACACATGTAAATATATATATATATATATATATATATATATACATACAATGCCTTGCAAAAGTATTCACCTCCCTTGGTATTTTTCGTGTTTTATTGCCTCACAACCTGGAATTAACATGGATTGTTTGAGGATTTGCATTATTTAATTTACAGAACATGCCCACAACTTTGAAGATGTTTTTTTTTTTTATTGTGAAGCAAACAACAAATAGGACAAAATAACAGAAAAAGTCAATGTGCATAACTATTCACCCCCCTAAAGTCAATACTTTGTAGAGCCACCTTTTGCGGCAATCACATCTCCAATTCACTTTGGATACGTCCCTATGAGCTTGTCACATCTTACCACTGGGATTTTGGCCCATTACTCCTTGCAAAACTGCTCCAGCTCCTTCAAGTTGGATGGTTTGCGCTTGTAAACAGCAATCTTTAAGTCTGACCACAGATTTTCTATTGGATTGAGGTCTGGGCTTTGACTAGGCCATTCCAACACATTTACATGTTTCCCCTTAAACCACTCAAGTGTTGCTTTAGCAGTGTGTTTGGGGTCATTGTCCTGCTGGAAGGTGAACCTCCGTCCTAGCCGCAAATCACGCACAGAGTGGTACAGGTTTTGTTCAAGAATATCCCTGTATTTAGCACCATCCATCTTTCCCTCAACTCTGACCAGTTTCCCAGTCCCGGCTGCTGAAAAACATCCCTACAGCATGATGCTGCCACCACCATTTTTCACTGTGGGGATGGTGTTCTTTGGGTGATTTGATGCGCCAGACATAGCGTTTTCTTTGATGGTCAAAAAGTTCAATTTTAGTCTCATCAGACCATAGCAACTTCCTCCATACATTTTGGGAGTCTCCCACATGCCTTTTTGCAAACTCAAAACGTGCCATTTCGTTTTTTGCTGAAAGTAAAGGCTTTCTTCTGGCCACTCTGCCATAAAGCCCAGCTCTATGAAGTGTATGGCTTATTGTCGTCCTATGTACAGATACTCCAGTCTCTGCTCTGGAACTCTGCAGCTCCTCCAGGGTTACCCTAGGTCTCTGTGCTGCCTCTCTGATTAATGCCCTCCTTGCCCGGTCCGTGAGTTTTGGTGGGTGGCCGTCTCTTGGCAGGTTGTGCCATGTTCTTTCAATTTGGTTATGATAGATTTGATGGTGCTCCTGGGGATCATCAAAGATTTGGATATATTTTTATAACCTTACCCTGACTTGTACTTCTCAACAACATTGTCCCTTACTTGTTTGGAGAGTTCCTTGGTCTTCATGGCAGTGTTTGGTTAGTGGTGCCTCTTGCTTAGGTGTTGCAGCCTCTGGGGCCTTTCACACAGGTGGACATCATTTCACTAATTATGTGACTTTTGAAGGTAATTGGCTGCATCAGAGCTTTTTATGGACTTCATAGCAAAGGGGGTGAATACATACGTACATGCCAATTTTCTGTTTTCTATTTCTAAAAAATAGTTTTATGTATATATTTTTCTCATTTCACTTCATTAACTTAGACTATTATGTTCTGATCCATCACATAAAATTCAGCTTAATTAAGCTGTAATGTAACAAAATAGGTAAAAAGTCAAGGGGGGTGAATACTTTTGCAACACATTGTATATTTTATATATATATATATATATATATATATATATATATATATATATATATATATATATATGTATTTACATGTGTATAAATGTATGTATTTACATATAAATGAACATGCAAACACATACATTGATATATTGATATTGTTATCATTACCTGCACAGCTGTTAGTGCAACTTGTGATCTAGCCCTAAAGGGCGAAAAATTTACTATACAGGTAGCCCTCAGTTTACGCCGGGGTTAGGTTCCAGTAGGAATGGTTGTAAATCGAAACCATTGTAAATTGATACCCAGTTTATAATGTAAGTCAATGGGAAGTGAGGGAGATAGGTTCCAGGCCCCTCTCAAAATTGTCATAAGTAACACCTAATACATTATTTTTAAAGCTTTCAAATGAAGACTTTAAATGCTAAACAGCATTATAAACCTAATAAAATAATCACACAACATAGACTATATAATTAAACTAAGTTAAATGAACAAAAAAAATTTCTATACAGCATTATAAACCTAATAAAATAATCACACAACACAGACTTCACTTGCATTTTTCTGCAAACAGTTCTTTCTATGCATTCCAATCTGGACTGATTTATAGACAGGAAGAGCGTGTTCCTTTGAAATCTGCTTGATAGCTCAGGTTTGGTTAAACTGATTAATTTCAGCTTGCTTGGCTTTGCTGCAACACAAGCGGACAGCTCCACCTGCTGGCTATTTTAATTAATGCACTGCTTTTCAATAGCAGTCACATGACTGGAAAAAAAGGTTGTTATTCTGAAACGGTGTAAATTGAACCGTTGTAAAACAAGGGCCCCTGTACATTGTTCATTCAACATCCATTTAAAAAAATGCTTTATACACTAATTATTTATTTTCCATGTTTTTACTGTAAAATACCCATGAACATTGTCTTATTTAAACTACCTTTTGAGAGGAGGGAGTGCCACTATCATAGTGAAATTTACCTGGGCCTGCATCATTCTACACAGTGATTGGTTAGATCAGAGTACAAGCTCATTTACATATGTCATTATTTGGCCACAGCAAAGAACCCCAGGAACATGGACTCCCCAGGCTTTACTGCGGGTGTATACCTGACTGGCTCTTGATTTGCACAAAATGTCAGTGTTACATGATTTAAAAAAAAAAAAAAGTTTGTATCAGGTGGAGCTATGTTTAGATTTCTCAAAATTTTAAATTCTATAAATTAGATGGTAATGTTAGAAAATATGTATTTTCTCATGGGCTAGCTTTTTTTCATTTGTGACACATCACATATTTAGACTATTAACTGTTAATAAAAGATAAGAGGGAGAAGTAGAAAAAGAAAGGAAATTAAATTGTTATCATATATAATTAGCACACGTTTCAATCAAACTTGTTTCTTCACATTGGTGCAACTACAACTCACTGGGACTCAATAAACAGATGACTCACTAATCAGTAAAAGTAGGACGCACTTTCAAGAATTAAATACAACTCACAGATCACAAAAATATATATTATTACAGACCATGTACAGTATATGCCTTTATACACTATGAGGCCTATGTATCAAAGGTCTTGCGGACCTGATCCGACAGTGCGGATCAGGTCCGCAAGACCTCGCTGAATGCGGAGAGCAATACGCTCTCCGTATTCAGCATTGCACCAGCAGCTCACAAGAGCTGCTGGTGCAACGCCGCCCCCTGCAGACTCGCGGCCAATCGGCCGCCAGCAGGGGGATGTCAATCAACCCGATCGTACTTGATCGGGTTGATTTCCGGCGATTCCTGTCCGCCTCATCAGAGCAGGCGGACAAGGTTATGGTGCAGCGGCCTTTGTGACCGCTGCTTCATAACTGCTATTTCTGGTGAGTCTGAAGACTCGCCAGAAACACGGGCCCACAAGCTCCGTTTGGAGCTTGATAAATGGACCCCATTATCACTATTTGGTGTTGGGTTTTATTGTTCCACAGGATGCGCTATGTGGTGCCCCCATTTTAATTTCTTCTAGATGTCACTGTGAGTCAGGTTTGCCTAAGACAGTTAAAATAGCTTACTTGGACAAAAATCTCAGTTGCAAAGTCATCATTTACCATCAATTTATCCCAAGTAAAAAATAGGTATAAGTGGGCAAGCCAAACATTTCTAACTTCCAGCAGACTTTAAGTTGACTTTTAAAATACTGATGCCTTTAGAGACAGAGATTGCATGCTGCATACTCTTTAAATGCCATCCTACTATAGTTTAGATTTAAAAATAGCAAGTCTCAGGTGTAAATATTTAATAGATATAGCTGCCAATCATTAATTAGAAGAGATAATTAAATACAATGATTAAGATTCAAATACACTAACCATAGCACAGGTTCAAATACTTTTATCTGAACTGTTTGGAACCGTGAAAGGTTGGGAATTCAGATAATTTGTATATTTGCATCTGCAAAATGGGACAGCTTGGAGAGGGGATGGGGCCAAGTGTAAACAACAATATTTTAGGTAATTTAGATAGTATTTACATGTCATTATACATCTTATGCATGCAACCTACAGGTAGTTTTTTATATAATTTTTAATACATTTGTATACATAGTACAGTACTCAAATTAAGGAGTTAATAATATTTTAAATTTATAGAGAGACTAATTAGCATTTTAGAACACAAAAACCAATCCAAAAAAGCAGGCAGATCAGATTGTGGATTTTGGAATTCTTGATTTGGAGGTTTATATCTGTATAAATATATGTGTTAAACAAAATGATTTTTAGTCACAATGATTTAAAAAATAAAATAAAGTATTATATTAGAGAGGCATTTTAACCAACTATACTTAAGTCATTTTTACCCAATTTTCACCTTTTGAGATCATGACAACGTTGTTAAAAAAACAAGAAGCGTTCCAGACAGTTAGAGTCTAGTTAAAGTGACACTCAAGTCTAAACAAGCTTTTATGATTCAAAATAAATATGCAGTTTAAAGACGCTATCCAATTTACTTCAATTATCAAATTTTGCTCAGTCTTTTTATATTCACACTTTCTGGGGAACAAGATCCTACGGATCATATTTACAAGTTCACAGGGTATATGTATACTAGTTTGTGATTGGCTGATGGCTGTCACATGATACAGTGGGTTGGAAAATGGGAGAAAAAATGAATTTGTCAGAAAAAAAAATCTACTGCTGATTTGAAAATCAGAATGTTATTGCATTGTCTTTTTATTATGCGCATGTTAATTATGTAATTCTACTGCATTTAGTGGTACTTTAAGTTAGTAAAAATAATTTTTGTTTTTAAACAAAATGTTAATTTTTTGGCAGTCATTTTTTTTAATATTGTATGGAAACTTTTAATCTCACAATATTTTGTAAAACTCAAAGACCACATAATTTAGGAGAGTTGTGGCAAATTTACTAATGAATGAATGTTTCTTTTTTATGTTGTGTGAGATAGAAATTTAGTTTAAGAACGCTTCTGCCACTGTTCTGCCTTTGCAGCTTCCAAAATAACTTTATAAAGTGTCTTCTGAGCATTCACAGTCAGCTGGCATACAATGTAATGATTTCTTGGATCGTAGTGTCCATGAAAATTAAATAGGAATGATGATAACCTGAAGCCCATGTGTTTTAGCTGTCTTGTGCACTTCAGTAATTTTCATCTGTACAAAATAAAAATATATTGTCAAAGTTGACAGGCAGAACACATATACCAGCAGCCAGTTTTTCCTTATTTCATCTAGAATTTTTTTTTTTTTAAAAAAGGCTGCATTGCTGATCGAAACTCTAAACTTGAGAAGCTATGATAAGTATATGGAATCAAAACTTTGTTAAATCCTACAATACTAAAACTCATATCTTTTTATGATATACTTGTGATGAGAAAAAAATAACTTCAGACATTGGAGAAGATTCAACAAAATCTGTTTGTGAAACTATTATGTTGCAGAAAAACCTGCCCCAGCATCCAAACTCAAAAACTGAGGAATTCAAAAATATTTGTTCCAACCCCTTATAGTCTTTATTAATTAATTGTGACCACACTCCTGGACCACCCACGATCAGCCCCACCTCTAGTCAGTGGTAATGCCAGGGGGCAGGGGGCATTAGCGTCCCCCCCAACAAAATGTCTGAAGCCCCTATGTGCTCCACAACTGTTTGTGAAACTATTATGTTGCAGAAGAACCTTTCCCAACATCCAAACTCAAAAATTGAGGAATTCAAAAATATTTGTACCCGCCCCTTATCCAGATGTTGCTAGATACTCTCAGTATACTCTGTGCAGCAGTATCTCCCACTTAGCATTCTCTTCTCATTGCAAAAAAAAAAAAGCTTCACTATGGAGGATACATCCCTAAAATGCATTCAAAACATTATAGAACAACATATCAAATGAAAGAAAACAACTTGATAAATTAGCCCAGTCTAAAATCTGCACAAAAGAAAATGTAACAGAGTAAAAGAAAAAAAAAGAAAAAAATGAGATTGCTATGTCATATTTAAAATTGTATAGTACAGTGAGATGAGATACTTCACCATAGGGGCAATAAAGTTTATATTAATAATCATGACTACACCCCTGGACCAACCACAATCTGCCCCACCTCTAGACAGTGACATTGCCAGGGGAGCTGGGGGGCACTAGCTCTCCCAAAAATGACAAGACCCCCATGTTCCCCCCAACTGTAATAGTTGTCCAATTTTCCCACCACCTCTCTCTAAGACTTTTCCCATTTCCATCTAGCCCTGCCCACAAACCACTTGACCTGCCGACAGGCCTCCTAACCACGCCCACAGAACAGCCAGTCCCATCCACGTACCTTACAGTCCCCACTTCTCCTATCATTATCCTGCACCCAAAACACAGGTGGTCCTCTGTGAATTGTACCCATCCCCAATTAATTAAGTCCTGGAAACGCCACTGCCTCTATTTCTGTACAATAAGACAATGTTTCCACAACAAAACAGACATGCAAACATGTAACACTTACAAAACATTACATTAACTGTGTTCAAAGAGTATGTTAAAAGATGTTGAAGTTTTAATTGTTTTAACCACTTATCAATAGGGTCTCATTTATCATGCGACATTTCAAGCCTTGAGCACCTAATGCAACTATAGATGTTACGCCCACTATTAAATATGTAGAAAATATAGGTATATTTTGAATATGATCTCACCTTCATAATGAGACCCCTCAGATATCTCACAATCCTTTTTGAATCTAGCCAATTTTATACTAACCTTACAAATTCTCAAAAGTCTGCTATTACTATAGAACAAAGCCTCTAAACTGCTGCATGCATTATTATTATTATTATTATTACCAGAGCTATAAAATCATATAAAGTACCTCCCTTTACTCCCCTTTGTTCTAAATCTACTCTCTATGTCTGCCTCCTCACTCATTTATGCTGCAACCTGGATCTTTCCCAGTGAGTATCCTCTTTTTCACTAACTTTCTGTGACACCTTGATGACTGAAAGTTTGCTAGATAGTTCTCTGATATCTCGATTTCAGTAGTCTCAAATAAAGAAGCAATAACATTTGCTTTCTTACTATAAATAACTTTAATATAGAGGAACTGTGTTGATTATTTATTCAATATCCACCATGACATGCTTGTTATTTATTGTTATCTTTTTGTTTTACAATGTGCTACTAATTCATATACATTTTCATTGGAAAATCAATAAAAATGAACATATTTAAAAAAAAATAATAATAATAAGGGGGAAAAAATAAACCCAATATTGTTGACTGTTTGCCACCAAGACATATTTAGATTATATGGCACAATAAACAGTTATAGGACATATTTACAGTTTACAGTTTTAGTATATGTTACTCCAACATTGAATAAAATGAAGATTCACATGCACAGAAACTAAAACATTAATATGATTCAAATGGATAGTGGAAAATACCATTATATAAAAACTGAAACTTTCTTATTATTATATGCAGCATAAGCCAGAAAAAAAAGGCAAGACAGATTAGCCCACATCAAAGACTTTTATGATGGTAGACAAATTTTAAAGCATTACTATTATGAGAAATGCGAGTGAAAGGCAGATAAGGAAAGCAATTGCCTGAAATGTGAATATTAAAAAGTTTTCTACTGTCAAAAGAACTAGGAAGTTTTTCCATCAGGCAGAATACTTTTACAAAAATACATTCATGAAAGAAAGCAAGATTGTGTGCAGAGTTTGCTGCAAACTGTTTCATGGTAAAACAGAGTAAGTGAGCGCTAAAAATATATTATCCCTTAAAGCCAAGCTATAAATCTGCCCCATTTAAGCAGATAGAAAATATCATAAACTTCAAAACAAAATCTAGCTAGCGCTCCAACTAGGGAGGAAAGGATAAATATATGGAAGAACATAGATAATATATAAGAGTGTGAATACACAAAGATATAAAAACACGAGTATATACAACAAATCTTAAGAAATACATATATTTTAATAAACAAGACTCAAATAAAAAGCGCTAATATATAAGAACGATATAGGGACGTCTCCCTCGGGGCTGAGTAAAAATAAAATGTCTATTAAAATGGTACCTTTAAAAGTTATCCCCTTAGATATGGAATAGAATGTTAGTTTGCTTCCATAGGATTAAAAGAAGTGCAATCACGTAATCTGAGTTCTTTGATGCCTCATAGGCTAATAAACTCACGTGATATAGTGTTTCAATCCTGTCGGCCATAACAATGTATCCAAAAGTCTTCAGCGGACTTGTTATGTGGCAAACTTTGTTGTCATGGCTCCCTGCTTGCAGATTTAACCCTTCAAGCAGCTGGTTTCCCTGTGTAAGCTGCTGCTTATAGCCTCTCATAATTATATCTGGCGACTGTTTGCACAGTTCACAACCTACATCACTGGAGAGTTGCTGGAAAGACAGCCTTTCAAAATAAAAGTGTCATCTGCCTGCAAACTATTTCAAAATGTAAAAAAAAAAAAAAAAAAAAAAAAAAACTCAATAAGATCAGTGCACTTTTTCTAGAGCTGTTAGTTTTTCTATGCTTTCAGAAAATGTGCACACAAATGAACACATTTTAAAGGCATTTGTTGACTCATAGCCCAACTGGCTTGTTTTCTTGAAGACTTGTGAATAATAAAATAAAGCTTTAAAGAAGCATGCTTGTGCACATCAAACCAAAAGACCCACTGCAGCAACTGACTGGCTGAGTTTGCTGTACCCTATTTTGTTAGGGAATGTCTTGAGAAAGCACCAGTCCAACTACTTTTATGCTTTATTGTATTATTTAGAAACCACTGAGCAAACAGGACAGAAACATATTAGTCAAAAAAACAAATTACTCTCACCAGGTAGAGCAGTTTTTTTTTTGTTTTTTTTTGTTTGTTTTTTACTTTTGTGAACCTTAAAGGGCACTATTACCTATTAACAAAACAGTAATAAAGAAGTCAAACTCATTTTGACACTGTCATTATTGCATGTTTCATAAAGTTTAAACTAAAAAAAAACTTCTTATGATTAGTATGCAATAAAGTGGAATTTAGCAAAGTGTGATCAGTGCATTTTGTATATATTTTTTGCTTTTAAAAATACACTTAAATGCATTTTTGCAATGAGCAAACATGTATCCCCATAGAAAAAAACAGAAGCACAAGAGGGTGTCAGCAATATATTAAAATTGACTACAAGGACAAAGGGCCAGATTACGAGTGGGACGCAAAATTGCGCTCCACTCTTAATACCGGCGCATACGCAAATGTGCGCTGGTATTATAAGTTCAGCAGAATGCGTACGTGACCCCACCATCTCATTGCATGGAAGCTTTGCGCTTACGAGAGCGCGCTTCCATAGGCTCCAATGGTGGCCTTGTTCTGATGCTGTCAGACACGGCACAGAACCTAGCGCAGCAAAGGGGGTAAGTCACGCAGTGATGGGCAGCAAAGTGTATATATGTATATGTGTATTTTCACATAAATATACATGTACATAAGCATATACATGTATATAAGCATATACATATATATTTTGAGTAATAACACAGTCCCCATAGACCGCAATGTAAAGGCACTTTTAAATGCTGTTTTCTTTCTAAAACCCCACATCCGAAAACTTTAAGCCCTTAAAACTGCTTTGTGCAGTTATTATTTTAAAAAATGCTACCTACTTTTTTTTTAAAAAAACACTACACTTTATTTTGGGGGACATTTTTAAAATGAACCAGAGGTTCATTTTAAAAATGTTGTTGGCGCCAAAAAAATTCAGTTACGTTGTGCGTCATACTTGGCGCCAAATAATTTCATTATTTAAAACCCCATTCCTATGTGCCTCTTGCCTTTTTCTATGTTAGAGGGCTATGCTGTTTGCATTTTTTTCCCATTCCTGAAACTGCCATATAAGGAAATTGATAATTTTGCTTTATATGTTGTTTTTTTCTCTTACATTTGCAAGATGTCTCAATCTGATCCTGTCTCAGAAACCACTGTTGGAACCCTGCTGCCTGATAACAGTTCTACCAAATCTAAGTGCATTTGTTGTAAATTTGTGGAGATTATATCTCCAGTTGTGGTATGTAATAGTTGTCATGTTAAGCTTTTACATGCAGAGAATGTGTCCATCAGTAATAGTACTATGCCTGTTGTTCCTTCAACATCTAATGTACAAGATATACCTGTGAATATAAAAGATTTTATTGCTGATGCGATTCAGAAGGCTTTGTCGGCCATTCCGCCTTCTAATAAACATAAAAGGTCTTTAAAACTTCTCATAAAGTTGATGAAATTTCTAATGACCGACAACATACTGAATAATCCTCATCTGACGAGGATCTGATTCAGAAGATCCTTCCTCAGATATTGACACTGACAAATCTACTTATTTATTTAAAATGGAGTATATTCATTCCTTGTTAAAAGAAGTGTTGATTATATTGGATATTGAGGAAACTAGTCCTCTTGATATTAAAACTAGTAAACGTTTAAATTCTGTTTATAAACCTCCTGTGGTTACTCCAGAGGTACAGTTCCTGATGCTATTTCTGATATGATTTCTAAGGAATTGAATAGGCCTAGTACTTCTTTTATTCCTTCTTCAAGGTTTAAAAAATTGTATCCTTTGCCAGCAGTTAGATTGGAGTTTTGGGAAAAGATCCCCAAAGTTGATGGGGCTATACTCTTGCTAAACGTACTTCTATTCCTATGGAAGATAGTACGTCTTTTAAAGACCCTGATTTGTCTAGCATTGTTCTCTTGCTTCAACATGCTAATAATTTTATTTGTGATGCCATTTTTGATATCGTCAAAATTGATGTTAAATTTATGTCTTTAGCTATTTTAGCTAGAAGAGCTTTGTGGCTTAAATATTGGAATGCTGACATGGTATCTAAGTCTAGAATACTATCTCTTTCTTTTCAAGGCAGTAAGTTATTTGGTTCTCAGTTGGATTTGATTATTTCAACTATCACTGGGGGGAAGGGAGTTTTTTTGCCTCAGGATAAAAGACCTAAGGGTAAATCTGAAACTTCTAACCGCTTTCGTTCCTTTCAACAAAATAAGGAACAGAGACCTAATCCTTCCCCCAAAGAATCTGGTTCCAATTGGAAACCTTCTTCAAGTTGGAGTAAATCCAAACTGTTTAAGAAACCAAAGCCAGCCCCCAAGTCTGCATGAAGGTGCGGCCCTCATTCCAGCTCAGCTGGTAGGGGGCAGATTAAGATTCTTCCAAAACATTTGGGCAGATTCTGTCCAAAATAATTGGATTCAGAGTATTCTCTCTTAAGGGTACCGAATAGGATTCAGAATAAGACCTCCTGTGAGAAGGTATATTCTCTCACGCATCCCAGCAAATCCAGTAAAGGCTCAAGCTTTTCTGAAGTGTGTTTCAGACCTGGAGCTTTCAGGGGTAATCATACCAGTTCCGTTTCAGGAACAGGGTCTGGGGTTTTATTCAAATCTATTCATTGTCCCAAAGAAAGAAAATTCTTTCAGGCCAGTTCTGTATCTGAAAATTTTGAATCGTTATGTAAGAGTGCCAACTATCAAAATGGTGACTATAAGGACTATTCTGCCTTTTGTTCAGGAAGGGCATTATATGTCCACAATAGACTTACAGGATGATTATCTTCATATTCCGATTCATCCAGACCATTATCAGTTTCTGAAATTCTCTTTTCTAGACAAGTATTACAAATTTGTCACTCTTCCTTTGGCCTAGCGACAGCTCCAAGAATCTTTTTGAAGGTTCTCTGTGCCCTACTCTCTGTAATCAGAGAACGGGGTATTTTAGCATTTCCTTATTTGGACGATATATTGGTACTAGCGCAGTCTTTACATTCTGCAGAATCTCACACGAATCAACAACTGTTGTTTCTTCAAAGACATGGTTGGAGGATAAATTTACCAAAAAGTTCTTTGATTCCTCAGACAAAGGTCACCTTTTTAGGTTTCCAGATAGATTCAGTGGCCATGACTCTGTCTCTAACAGACAAGAGACGATTAAAATGGTTTCAGCTTGTCGGAACCTTCAGTCTCAGTCATTCCCTTCAGTGGCTATGTGCATGGAAGTTTTAGGTCTCATGAATGCAGCATCGGATGCGATCCCCTTTGCTCGTTTTCATATGACACCTCTCTAGCTTTGTATGCTGAACCAAAGATATCACAATTAATATCCTTAAATCCCAATGTTCGACTCTCTCTGACTTGGTGATTAGATTACCATAGTATAGTTCAATGGGCCTCTTTTGTTCATCCAACCTGGACTGTGATCACAACAGATGCAAGTATTTCAGGTTGGGGGGCTGTCCTGGGATCTCTGACAGCACAAGGGGTTTGGAAACTTCAAGAGGCGAGTTTACCAATCAATATTTTAGAACTCCGTGCTATCTTCAGGCCTCTTCATGTGTGGCCTCTGTTGAAGAGAGAACCTTCATTTGTTTTCAGACAGACAATATCACAACTGTGGCATATGTCAATCATCAGGGTGGGACTCGCAGTCCCCAAGCCATGAAAGAAGTATCTTGGATACGTGCTTGGGTGGAATCCAGCTCCTGTCAAATTTCTGAGGTTTATATCCCAGGTATAGACAATTGGGAAGCGTATTATCTCAGTCCTCAGACTTTATATCCGGGGGGAGTGGTCGCTCCATCCAGATGTGTTTTCTCAGATTGTTCAGATGTGGGGTCTTCCAGAAATAGATCTGATGGCTTCCCATCTACACAAGAAACTTCACAGGTACCTGTCCAGGTCCAGGGATCCTCAGGCAGAAACAGTAGATGCGTTAGCAGTTCCTTGGTGTTACCAACCTGTTTATATCTTCCCACCTCTAGTTCTTCTTCCAAAAGTGATTTCCAAAATCATCATGGAACAATCGTTTGTGTTGCTGGCAGCTCCAGCATGTCCTCACAGGTTTTGGTATGCAGATCTTGTTTGGATGTCCAGCTGCTAACCTTGGCCACTTTCATTAAGGCAAGACCTTCTATCTCAAGGTCCGTTTTTCCATCAGGAACTCAAATCATTAAATTTGAAGGTATGGAAATTGAATGCCTAGTGCTTAGTCATAGAGGTTTCTCTGACTCAGCGATTAATACTATGCTACAGGCTCGTAAATCTGTTTCTAGAAAGAGTTATTATCGAGTTTGGAAGACTTATATTTCATGGTGTTCTTCTCAAAATTCTCCTGGCATTCTTTTAGAATTCCTAGAATTTTACAGTTTCTTCAGGATGGTTTGGATAAAGGTTTGTCTGCAAGTTCCTTAAAGGGGCAAATCTCTGCTCTTTCTGTTAAGATTGCTAGGCTTCCTGATATTCACTGTTTTGTACAGGCTTTGGTCTGTATCAAGCCTGTCATTAAATCAATCTCTCCTCCTTGGAGTCTTAATTTGGTTTTGAAGGCCTTACAGGCTCCTCCTTTTGAGCCTATGCATTCTTTAGACATTAAACTACTTTCTTGGAAAGTATTGTTCCTTTTGGCTATCTCTTCTACTAGAAGAGTTTCTGAATTATATGCTCTTTCTTGTGACTCTTCTTTTCTGATTTTCCATCAGGATAAGGCAGTTTTGCAGACTTCATTCAAATTATTACCTAAGGTTGTGAATTCTAACATTAATAGAGAAATTGTTGTCCCTTCTTTGTGTCCTAATCCTAAGAATTCTTTGGAGAAATCCTTGCATTCTTTGGATGTGGTAAGAGCTTTAAAATATTATGTTGAAGCTACTATAGATTTCAGGAAGACTTCTAGTCTATTTGTTATCTTTTCTGGTTCTAGGAAAGGTCAGAAGGCTTCTGCCATTTCCTTGGCATCTTGGTTAAAGCTTTTGATTCATCAGGCTTATTTGGAGTCAGGTCAGGCCCCACGTCAGAGAATTACAGCTCATTCTACTAGATCAGTCTCCACATCGTGGGCTTTTAAGAATTAAACTTCAGTTGATCAGATTTGCAAAGCAGCAACTTGGTCTTCTTTGCATACATTTACTAAATTCTACCATTTTTATGTATTTGCTTCTTCAGAAGCAGTTTTTGGTAGAAAAGTGCTTCAGACAGCTGTTTCAGTTTGATTCCTCTGCTTATGTTTTAAGGTTTTTTTCTTTCATTTATGAGAAAAAAATATTTTTTTGGTTGTGGATTTAATTTTCTCAGCAGAAAATGGCTGTTATTATTTTATCCCTCTCTCTCTAGTGACTCTTGTGTGGAGTTCCACACCTTGGGTATTTTTATCCCATACTTCACTAGCTCATGGACTCTTGCCAATTGCATGAAAGAAAACATAATTTATGTAAGAACTTACCTGATAAATTAATTGCTTTCATATTGGCAAGAGTCCATGAGACCCACCCTTTTTATGGTGGTTATGATTTTTTTGTATAAAGCACAATAATTTCCAAATTCCTTTGTTGATGCTTTTTACTCCTTTTATTTTCACCCCACTACTTGGCTATTCATTAAACTGAATTGTGGGTGTGGCGAGGGGTGTATTTATAGGCATTTTGAGGTTCGTCAAACTTTGTCCCTCCTAGTAGGATTGTATATCCCATACGTTACTAGCTCATGAACTCTTGCCAATATGAAATAAATGTTTTTATCAGGTAAGTTCTTACATAAATTATGTTTTGTTTTTGTTTTGTTTTTTTCTGATAAGTATTAACCAGCCTTTTCACTAGACTGCTCACTATTAAGAGCACCCCCTAGATCAGCAAATTATTGTTTCGGTTAATACTAAAATACATCTATAATTAGGGTAGAGATGTGCTGTTGTGTTCATTTGTAAGTAATTCATGTATTTATACCAAAGTGTGAGCTTGGCATACTCTTTCTCAAAGACCGTAAAAATTTACAGCATCTTTATATGTTCACCAGACCCAAATGGCTCAACTATCTGCTTAATGAGTAAATTAAACAACTAACATTACCTACATCAAATCTAATCCACTGACATATAACGTAAGACTAATAAACTCCTAGCTGCTGACTCCTTATCTAAGATAATAGAGTCCTGCTAAATTAAATGATTGACGTTTTAGCCCTAGACGCTATATTCTTCATAGTGTCTCCATATTGTCATTGGATCTTAGAGTGAGACAATATTAGATACCAAGATTAAGACACACCCTATACTAATGTGGCATCCGTAAGAAGAAGGTCACAGGAGTTATAACAATGTCCTCATATAACTAATTGGTAGTTGTCGGTGCTTCTCTCATCTCTATACTTATTTCGGTATTTCAGCAAAAATGGAAAAGGAGGTTTTTCAGTTAGGATCCGAAAGAGGTCCCCTTTGTTGATATTAACCTCCAATAACTTGTTTATTCAGTGAGGAGGTCCAAAAGTGGCCTCATTTAGCATTACGGAGGTGCATAGAATATTAGGCATAATATTTGTATACTGTGTTATTTTCTTCTTTCAGTAATGCATATTACCAATTTACAATATCATATTACATGTTGTCTGTATTGCAATATTATTATTATTTTAAACCTCAAATAAAAAAATAAAAATAAAAAAGACAGTACAATAGACCTTAGTCTGAGCTTCAAATAAGTAATAGATTTTTTTCTGTCAAATTTCAGTTATATCTATTTCCACTCCTCCTATGTCATATAACAACCTTCAGCCAATTACAAATGCATATACGTATATTCTGTGAATTCTTGCACATGCTCAGTAGGAGCTGGAGACTCAAAAAGTGTAAATATAAAGACAGAACATTTTGTTAATGGAAGTAAATTGGAAAGTTTTTTAAAATATCTGAATCATGAAAGTTAAATTTTGACTTGTGTCCCTTTAAGTAACACTGCTCTTCATATATTCATTTAATAAAATAGTTATTTGCAAATGCATACATTTTCATTGAAAAAAATAAAAAAATTAAACTAGCTATGCAAGGCATGAGCCTTTGAAGGTGGGCACAGGTCTTCTAGTTCCTTCCTAGAAGCTATAAATAAATGTACTTTATTTTTATAATACATCCTCAGCTGTATGAATATTTATTGTGAAAAATGGTCCTTTGGATAATTTATTCCTGAAGTAAAAGAACCTATTCATGAGTTCTCAATTAACCCAGCAAAACAAAACTCAATAACCAAGCAAGATTTATAAGTCTGACACAAATCAGCACTTTGTTTGCAAAACAGGTGATCTATTTATTATACTAACACACATTAAAGCAGCAAAGCAATTTGTACAACTAATTAGAATAGCAATGAAAGAAGTGTTGGCAAAGTACACAACAGTAATTCATAAGAAAACACAAGACTTTATGAAACACTGAAACAGAGGCTGTCACGGTTACGTGTCATTCAAGCTGACCTCAGTCCTTTAGGCCTTGCGGTGAGCACCATTCTAGCACAATAACAGGGAGCAGACAGCTCTATTAGTTTTGATATGTGCAGAAAGCATATCTGCTCTCTTTCTGAGATCACAGGTCACATAACTCATTAAGTGATTACATTGCCTGGTGTGGAGGATTTATATGAGCAGTCCTCAGTATTCCCCCACTTGCTTGTAATGTAGAAGGTAAACAACACGGGATCAGAAGTCTATTGGCATTCATAAGTATAGGTGTACTTCGTTTTATTAGGCTTCGATTTATTGCGCTTCACAGATATTGCGTTGTTTACAAATTAAAGGTTTGTGGCAACCTTGTGTGTACACACACACACACACATACATATGTATATATATATCTATCTATATATATATATATATATATATATATATATAAAATATATATATATATATATATATATATATATATATATATATATATATATATATATATATATATATATACACACACACACCACCAACAAAAAAAGATTATGATGGCTCAGATAATGATTAGCATTTTTTTAAGCAATAAAGTATTGCTTAATTAAAGGGCTATGAAACCCACCAATTTTTTTCTTTAATGATTCAGAAAGAGCATGCAAGTTTAAACAACTTTCTAACTTACTTCTTCTTACTTCTATTATCAATTTTTTAAAACAACTTTTAAACAAATGGAGCAAATAATCAAATTTTTCAGAGAGAACGTCCTCCTTTTTCAAATGAAATGTCACTTGCTTATGTGGCTATCAAGATTTCCTCATGGGAACAATGGTCACTTAGATGTATATGGAACTGAATTATGCATGGCAGAGTAGTCTCGCTCTTAACCCCACAATATAAAATAAATATTTGCATTGGTCCAAATCCATATGTTAAAAATACAGGAATCCAGGGCTATTACTTCCATGCTGATGTTTACCAAGTGCTCTAGAGAAAATGACATGTAAAAATGTTTTGTTTTGGTTATTTTTTTGCATTCTAGATGGTGAATTTTTCTGACATTTTTGGCATTTCCGCAAAATAAAATTACATTCTAAAAGTGCTTGGTCTGATAAAAAAAAAACTAAATCATTTATGGGGTAAGTCATAGAATAAACCACTAAAACTGATTTTGAATTTTTCAATGCTTGAAATGGTTTGAAATGCTTAAAGGGGTTAAATCACCATTGGTATCAACACGGATTTGCATGTAATACAGAGTAGGGGTGATCATGCAGATACAAATTGGTAACCTATAATTAAAAAAGGAAGAAAAAAGGGGACAAATGTATATTAATTTTTTCCTCCTTGTTAGACTTGACATTATACTAAATATCATCAATATAGGCCGACAAGCAGGTGTGCTGCAGCATATATTTATATAGTTAAGTATGCAAAAAAACTACTGGGAAGTAGGCAAATAGGATATGCTCATGAGCACATGAAATATTCATTTCATTCATATTAAACAAAAATAGCATATTGTAGATTTATAAAACTTAACTTTTATTTTATTTTTTAATTTAAAAAAAACAGAGGAATAATTTCTGCTGCCCTACAAAAGTTAAAAACGCTAAAATGTTAGAAAATGTTAGAAAAAATAAAGACACTATGTTCCTAACCAATGAATTAAGTAAACCAATATGATTTTGAAACATTTTTACTTAAAACAGCCCCCAAGAGCTCATTTTTCAATGATTAGTGCTTCAAAGACTATTGCTCTATGATGCTAAACTTAAAGGGACACAAAACCCAATTTTTTTCTTTCATGATTCAGATATAGCATGCAATTTTAAGCAGCTTTCTTATTTATTCACATTATACATTTTTCTATATATTTTTCTTTGTTTTCTTGCTATCTTTATTTTAAAAAAGCAGGAATGAAAGCATAGGGGACAGCCCATTTTTGGTTTAGCACCTGGGTAGTGCCTGCTGTTTGGTGGCTACCCAAGTGTTTCCCAGGTGCTGAATCCAAAATGGGCCGGCTCCTATGCTTACATTCCTGCTTTTTTAAATAAAGATAGCAAGAAAACGAAGACAAATTTAAAATAAGAGTAAATTAGAAACTTGCTTAAAGTTGCATTTTCTATATGAATCATGAAAGAAAAAACATAATTTATGCTTACCTGATAAATTCCTTTCTTCTGTTGTGTGATCAGTCCACGGGTCATCATTACTTCTGGGATATTATCTGCTCCCCTACAGGAAGTGCAAGAGGATTCACCCAGCAGAGTTGCTATATAGCTCCTCCCCTCTACGTCACCTCCAGTCATTCGACCAAAGACCAACGAGAAAGGAGAAGCCAAGGGTGTAGTGGTGACTGAATTATAATTTAAAAAATATGTACCTGCCTTAAAAAACAGGGCGGGCCGTGGACTGATCACACAACAGAAGAAAGGAATTTATCAGGTAAGCATAAATTATGTTTTATTCTGTTATGTGTGATCAGTCCACGGGTCATCATTACTTCTGGGATACCAATACCAAAGCAAAAGTACACGGATGACGGGAGGGATAGGCAGGCTCATTATACAGAAGGAACCACTGCCTGAAGAACCTTTCTCCCAAAAATAGCCTCCGAAGAAGCAAAAGTGTCAAATTTGTAAAATTTGGAAAAAGTATGAAGCGAAGACCAAGTTGCAGCCTTGCAAATCTGTTCAACAGAGGCCTCATTCTTAAAGGCCCAAGTGGAAGCCACAGCTCTAGTGGAATGAGCTGTAATTCTTTCAGGAGGCTGCTGTCCAGCAGTCTCATAGGCTAAACGTATTATGCTACGAAGCCAAAAAGAGAGAGAGGTAGCAGAAGCTTTTTGACCTCTCCTCTGTCCAGAATAAACGACAAACAGGGAAGAAGTTTGGCGAAAATCTTTAGTTGCCTGCAAGTAGAACTTGAGGGCACGAACTACATCCAGATTGTGTAGAAGACGTTCCTTCTTTGAAGAAGGATTTGGACACAAGGAGGGAACAACAATCTCTTGATTGATATTCCTGTTAGAGACAACCTTAGGTAAGAACCCAGGTTTAGTACGCAGAACTACCTTGTCTGAGTGAAAGATCAGATAAGGAGAATCACAATGTAGGGCTGATAACTCAGAGACTCTTCGAGCCGAGGAAATAGCCATTAAAAATAGAACTTTCCAAGATAACAATCTTATATCAATGGAATGAAGGGGTTCAAACGGAACACCCTGTAAAACGTTAAGAACTAAGTTTAAACTCCATGGCGGAGCAACAGTTTTAAACACAGGCTTGATCCTAGCTAAAGCCTGACAAAAGGCCTGGATGTCTGAATTTTCTGACAGACGCCTGTGTAACAAGATGGACAGAGCTGAGATCTGTCCCTTTAATGAGCTAGCCGATAAACCCTTTTCTAAACCTTCTTGTAGAAAAGACAATATCCTAGGAATCCTAACCTTACTCCAGGAGTAACCTTTGGATTCGCACCAGTATAGGTATTTACGCCATATTTTATGGTAAATCTTTCTGGTAACAGGCTTCCTAGCCTGTATCAGGGTATCAATAACCGACTCAGAAAACCCACGTTTTGATAAAATCAAGCGTTCAATTTCCAAGCAGTCAGCTTCAGAGAAGTTAGACTTTGATGTTTGAATGGACCCTGAATCAGAAGGTCCTGTCTTAGAGGTAGAGACCACGGCGGACAGGATGACATGTCCACTAGATCTGCATACCAAGTCCTGCGCGGCCATGCAGGCGCTATTAGAATCACTGATGCTCTCTCCTGTTTGATTTTGGCAATCAATCGAGGAAGCAGCGGGAAGGGTGGAAACACATAAGCCATCCTGAAGTTCCAAGGTGCTGTCAAAGCATCTATCAGAACCGCTCCCGGATCCCTGGATCTGGATCCGTAGCGAGGAAGTTTGGCGTTCTGGCGAGACGCCATGAGATCTATCTCTGGTTTGCCCCAACGTCGAAGTATTTGGGCAAAGACCTCCGGATGAAGTTCCCACTCCCCCGGATGAAGAGTCTGGCGACTCAAGAAATCCGCCTCCCAGTTCTCCACTCCCGGGATGTGGATTGCTGACAGGTGGCAAGAGTGAGACTCTGCCCAGCGAATTATCTTTGATACTTCTATCATTGCTAGGGAGCTTCTTGTCCCTCCCTGATGGTTGATGTAAGCTACAGTCGTGATGTTGTCCGACTGAAACCTGATGAACCCCCGAGTCTTTAACTGGGGCCAAGCTAGAAGGGCATTGAGAACTGCTCTCAATTCCAGAATGTTTATTGGCAGGAGACTTTCCTCCTGACTCCATTGTCCCTGAGCCTTCAGAGAATTCCAGACAGCGCCCCAACCTAGAAGGCTGGCGTCTGTTGTTACAATTGTCCAGTCCGGCCTGCTGAAAGGCATCCCCCTGGACAGATGTGGCCGAGAAAGCCACCATAGAAGAGAGTTTCTGGTCTCTTGATCCAGATTCAGAGTGGGGGACAAATCTGAGTAATCCCCATTCCACTGACTCAGCATGCACAATTGCAGCGGTCTGAGATGTAGGCGTGCAAAGGGTACTATGTCCATTGCTGCTACCATTAAGCCGATCACCTCCATGCATTGAGCTACTGACGGGAGTTGAATGGAATGAAGGACACGGCATGCATTTAGAAGCTTTGTTAATCTGTCTTCTGTCAGATAAATCTTCATTTCTACAGAATCTATAAGAGTCCCCAAGAATGGAACCCTTGTGAGAGGCAAGAGAGAACTCTTCTTTTCGTTCACTTTCCATCCATGCGACCTTAGAAATGCCAGAACTAACTCTGTATGAGACTTGGCAGTTTGAAAGCTTGAAGCTTGTATCAGAATGTCGTCTAGGTACGGAGCTACCGAAATTCCTCGCGGTCTCAGAACCGCTAGAAGGGCACCCAGAACCTTTGTGAAAATTCTTGGAGCCGTAGCCAATCCGAATGGAAGGGCTACAAACTGGTAATGCCTGTCTAAGAAGGCAAACCTTAGATATCGGTAATGATCTTTGTGAATCGGTATGTGAAGGTAAGCATCCTTTAAATCCACTGTGGTCATGTACTGACCCTTTTGGATCATGGGTAAGATTGTCCGAATAGTTTCCATTTTGAACGATGGAACTCTTAGGAATTTGTTTAGGATCTTTAAGTCCAAGATTGGCCTGAAAGTTCCCTCTTTTTTGGGAACCACAAACAGGTTTGAGTAAAACCCTTGTCCTTGTTCCGACCGCGGAACCGGATGGATCACTCCCATTAATAATAGATCTTGTACACAGCGTAGAAACGCGTCTTTCTTTATTTGGTTTGTTGACAACCTTGACAGATGAAATCTCCCTCGTGGGGGAGATAATTTGAAGTCTAGAAGGTATCCCTGAGATATGATCTCTAGCGCCCAGGGATCCTGGACATCTCTTGCCCAAGCCTGGGCGAAGAGAGAGAGTCTGCCCCCCACTAGATCCGGTCCCGGATCGGGGGCCCTCGGTTCATGCTGTCTTAGGGGCAGCAGCAGGTTTTCTGGCCTGCTTGCCCTTATTCCAGGACTGGTTAGGTTTCCAGCCTTGTCTGTAACGAGCAACAGCTCCTTCCTGTTTTGGTGCAGTGGAAGTTGATGCTGCACCTGCTTTGAAATTCCGAAAGGGACGAAAATTAGACTGTCTAGCCTTAGCTTTGGCTTTGTCTTGAGGTAGAGCGTGGCCCTTACCTCCTGTAATGTCAGCGATAATTTCTTTCAAACCGGGCCCAAATAAAGTTTGCCCCTTGAAAGGTATATTAAGTAATTTGGACTTAGAAGTTACATCAGCCGACCAGGATTTTAGCCACAGCGCCCTACGTGCCTGAATGGCGAATCCTGAATTCTTAGCCGTAAGTTTGGTTAAATGTACTACGGCCTCCGAAATGAATGAATTAGCTAGTTTAAGGACTCTAAGCCTGTCCGTAATGTCGTCCAGCGTAGCGGAACTAAGGTTCTCTTCCAGAGACTCAATCCAAAATGCTGCCGCAGCCGTAATCGGCGCGATGCATGCAAGGGGTTGCAATATAAAACCTTGTAGAACAAACATTTTCTTAAGGTAACCCTCTAATTTTTTATCCATAGGATCTGAAAAAGCACAGCTATCCTCCACCGGGATAGTGGTGCGCTTAGCTAAAGTAGAAACTGCTCCCTCCACCTTAGGGACCGTTTGCCATAAGTCCCGTGTGGTGGCGTCTATTGGAAACATCTTTCTAAATATTGGAGGGGGTGAGAACGGCACACCGGGTCTATCCCACTCCTTAGTAACAATTTCAGTTAATCTCTTAGGTATAGGAAAAACGGCAGTACTCGCCGGTACCGCAAAGTATTTATCCAACCTACACATTTTCTCTGGTATTGCAACAGTGTTACAATCGTTAAGAGCCGCTAAGACCTCCCCTAGTAATACACGGAGGTTTTCCAATTTAAATTTAAAATTTGAAATATCTGAATCCAATCTGCTTGGATCAGAACCGTCACCTACAGAATGAAGCTCTCCGTCCTCATGCTCTGCAAGCTGTGACGCAGTATCAGACATGGCCCTAGAATTATCAGCGCACTCTGTTCTCACCCCAGAGTGATCACGCTTGCCTCTTAGTTCTGGTAACTTAGCCAAAACTTCAGTCATAACAGTAGCCATATCTTGTAATGTTATCTGTAATGGCTGCCCAGATGTACTAGGCGCCATAATATCACGCACCTCCCGGGCGGGAGACGCAGGTACTGACACGTGAGGCGAGTTAGACGGCATAACTCTCCCCTCGCTGTTTGGTGAAATTTGTTCAATTTGTACAGATTGGCTTTTATTTAAAGTAGCATCAATACAGTTAGTACATAAATTTCTATTGGGCTCCACCTTGGCATTGGAACAAATGACACAGGTATCTTCCTCTGAATCAGACATGTTTAACACACTAGCAATAAACATGCAACTTGGTTACAATCTTATTTAACAAAAACGTACTGTGCCTCAAAGAAGCACTAAACGATTAAATGACAGTTGAAATAATGAACTGAAAAACAGTTATAGCATCACTCTTTAAAAACAACACAACTTGTTAGCAAAGGTTTGTTCCCATTAGTAAAGCAACACTAATTAAATTTTAAACATAAAAATCACAGAGCAACGTTTTAAAACACAGTCACTACATAAATCTCACAGCTCTGCTGAGAGAATCTACCTCCCTTCAAAGAAGTTTGAAGACCCCTGAGTTCTGTTAGAGATGAACCGGATCATGCAGAAAATACAAGTGTAACTGACTGGAAATTTTTTGATGCGTAGCAAGGAGCGCCAAAAACGGCCCCTCCCCCTCACACACAGCAGTGAGAGAGAAACGAAACTGTCATAATCAAAACAAGCAAACTGCCAAGTGGAAAAATAATGCCCAAATATTTATTCACTCAGTACCTCAGAAATGCAAACGATTCTACATTCCAGCAAAAACGTTTAACATGAATTAAATACCTATTAAAAGGTTTAATGTACTTTTACAGAGTAATTCCGGTGAAATACCATCCCCAGAATACTGAAGTGTAGAGTATACATACATGTCATTATAACGGTATAGCAGGATTTTCTCATCAATTCCATTCAGAAAATAAAAACTGCTACATACCTCAATGCAGATTCAACTGCCCGCTGTCCCCTGATCTGAAGCTTTTACCTCCCTCAGATGGCCGAGAAACAGCAATATGATCTTAACTACTCCGGTTAAAATCATAAGAAAAACTCTGGTAGATTCTTCTTCAAACTCTGCCAGAGAAGTAATAACACGCTCCGGTGCTATTGTAAAATAACAAACTTTTGATTGAAGTTATAAAAACTAAGTATAATCACCATAGTCCTCTCACACCTCCTATCTAGTCTTTGGGTGCAAGAGAATGACTGGAGGTGACGTAGAGGGGAGGAGCTATATAGCAACTCTGCTGGGTGAATCCTCTTGCACTTCCTGTAGGGGAGCAGATAATATCCCAGAAGTAATGATGACCCGTGGACTGATCACACATAACAGAAGAAAATGTGGGTTTTGTGGAACTTTAACTTTAAAGCTTTTTTACAACAATAATATTCCTCCCTGGCCTTGTTGTTGTTTTTTAAATAAAGGTGCCATTCGATGCCCAAATATTGCTCTTAGTAGATACTAGGTTTACTATTCTTTAATTGTAAACAAATCTATTAAATTAGTATTACTTAAACAGTGTGCAAATTAAAATAAAAGAAATTACCTCTCAAATTGGTAACCTGCGTCCCACTGATGTATGAGAGCAAAATGAGCTAACCAGTCAATTACTGCAACACTTCTTCTGTGCAGGCTGATTGGTTAACGTATTAGTCATCATTTGAACCTATTAAAGGGGAAGATAAATCAAAATCAAAATGTGCATGAATGTATTCCAATTTTAAATAAAACCATTTTTGTAATATACTTAGATTAGCAAAAATGCTTCTAGTAAAAGTTATTACCGTTTTAGCAGCATATGCACATTCGATACATGGGCTAGAGGATCAGCATTCAAAACCATGTTTGCTCAGAGAGCCGGCTATAGTGTGTATTATGCCAGGGAAGACTTAATTTGTCATACAAGCCACTACTTGTTCACTGGGAAGTTGTGTTTTTTTTTTAATGCTAGTACACGGGCCCTCCCAACATACAGTATGTACATATGCCACTTAAAACTGTAATAATGTTTACTAGAAGTATTTTTGTTAACAGAAATATACTGCAAAAAAATGCTTCTATTTTATTTCAATGTTGATCTTTCTATCCCTTAAACTTATAAACTCTTTCCCGTTAGGACTATGACTTTGAACAAGATAAGCCTGGAGTTTCATAGAATATATTTTACACAGTGTTAAAGGACCACTCAATTCAGTATAATTGCATAATTAACAAGTGAATAATAAAAAGACAACGATTTAACACCTAGGGGTAAATTTATCATGGTGCGGACAGACATGATCCGCTATAGCGAATCATGTCATCCGCCCATCGATAAATGCCGACAGCATACGCTGTTGGCATTTATCATTGCACCAGCAGTACTTGTGAAGTATTGGTGCAATACCGCCCCCTGCAGATTCGCGGCCAATCAGCGCTAGCAGAGGGTGTCAATCAACCCGATCGTATTCGTTCAGGCTGATTGCTGTCCGCCACCTCAGAGGTGGCGGACAGCTGTTCCGATCAGCCAATAGAATGCGATCTCAATCTGATTGGCTGATTCAATCAGCCAATCAGATTTTTTCCTACCTTAATTCCGATTGGCTGATAGAATCCTATCAGCCAATCGGAATTGAAGGGACGCCATCTTGGATGACGTCCCTTAAAGGAGCCTTCATTCGTCGTTAGTCCGTCGGGGAAGAAGGATGTTCCACGTCGGCAGGATGAAGATCAATCCTGAAGCAAGAAGATTGAAGACCTCGCTTGGAAGATGACATCGCCCGGATGGAAGATGATCTTCAGCGCCGCTTGGAAGATGACATCGGCCGGATGGAAGACTTCTTCAGCGCCGCTTGGAGGATCACTTCATCGGATGGAAGATTTCTTCAGCGCCCCTTGGAGGATCACTTCTGGCGCTCCCGATTTCCTCTTCAGTTCCATCTGTGGCTCGGCTGAGTGAAGACGACTCAAGGTAGGATGATCTTCAGGGGATTAGTGTTAGGTTATTTTAAGGGGGGTTTGGGTTAGATTAGGGGTATGTGGGTGGTGGGTTTTAATGTTGGGGGGGGTTGTATTTTTCTTTTACAGGCAAAAGAGCAGTTTTCTTTGGGGCATGCCCCACAAAAGGCCCTTTTAAGGGCTGGTAAGGTAAAAGAGCTTTGAACTTTTTTAATGTATAATAGGGTAGGGAATGTTTTTATTTTGGGGGGCTTTGTTATTTTATTAGGGGGCTTAGATTAGGTGTAATTAGCTTAAAATTGTTGTAATATTTTTTAAATGTTTGTAACTTATGTTTTTTATTTTTTGTAACTTAGCTTTTTTATTTTTTGTACTTTAGTTAGTTTATGTAATTGTATTTAATTGTAGTTATTTGTAGTTAATTTATTTAATTAATTTAATGATAGTGTAGTGTTAGGTTTAATTGTAACTTAGGTTAGGATTTATTTTACAGGTAATTTTGTATTTCTTTTAGCTAGGTAGTTATTAAATAGTTAATAACTATTTAATAACTATTCTAACTAGCTAAAATAAATACAAAGTTACCTGTAAAATAAATATAAATCCTAAAATAGCTACAATGTAATTATTAATTATATTGTAGCTATCTTAGGGTTTATTTTAAAGGTAAGTATTTAGTTTTAAATAGGAATAAGTTATTAAAGTATAGTGTAGTGTTAGGTGTAATTGTAACTTAGGTTAGTTTTTATTTTACAGGTTAATTTCTCTTTATTTTAGCTAGGTAAGCTATTAAATAGTTAATAACTATTTAATAGCTATTGTAACTAGTTAAAATAAATTGAAATTTGCCTGTAAAATAAAAATAAATCCTAAGATAGCTACAATATAATTATTATTTATATTGTAGCTATATTAGGGTTTATTTTAAAGGTAAGTATTTAGTTTTAAATAGGATTAATTTAGTTCATAATAGAAATATTATTTAGATTTATTTAATTAATATTTAAGTTAGGGGGTGTTAGGGTTAGTGTTAGACTTAGGTTTAGGGGTTAATAAATTTATTACAGTGGCGGCGGTGTAGTGGGGGGCAGGATAAGGGTTAATAACTTTATTATAGGTGGCGATGGTATAGGGGGGCAGGATAGGGGTTAATAACTTTATTATAGAGGGCGGCGGTATAGGGGGGGCAGGGTAGGGGTTACTAGGTATAATGTAGGTGGCGGTGGGCTCCTGGAGCGGCGGTTTAGGGGTTAATACATATATTATAGTTGCGGTGGGCTCCGGGAGCGGCGGTTTAGGGGTTAATATGTATAGAGTAGCTTGCGTGGGCTCCGGGAGCGGCGGTTCAGGGGTTAATATGTATAGAGTAGCTTGCGGTGGGCTCCGGGAGCGGCGGTTTAGGGGGTAATACATTTATTTAGTTGCGGCGGTGTAGGGGGGACAGATTAGTGGTGTTTAGACTCGGGGTACGTGTTAGGGTGTTAGGTGTAGACAGCTCCCATAGGAATCAATGGGATATCTGTCAGCAGCGAACTTGTACTTTCGCTATGGTCAGACTCCCATTGATTCCTATGGGATCCGCCGCCTCCAGGGTGGCGGTTTGAAAACCAGGTACGCTGGGCCGTAAAAGTGCTGAGCGTACCTGCTAGTTTTTTGATAACTAGCAAAAGTAGTCAGATTGTGCCGCACTTGTGTGCGGAACATCTGGAGTGACGTAAGAATCGATCTGTGTCGGACTGAGTCCGGTGGATCGAAGTTTACGTCACAAAATTCTACTTTTGCCGGTCTTTACCCTTTGATAACTAAGGCAAATCAGCCTCGCCACAAATACGCTGCGGAATTCCAGCGTATTTGAGGTTGACGGTTTGATAACTACCCCCCAAAGACTGTAGGGAAGTGCTGCATTGGCAATACTTAAAAAAAAACATTTTGAGATATGTGCATATTATAAAAGGGTCAACTGAGGTAAAACAATGTGTGGAAAAAAAGTGTAAATAAAAAGCTTATAAGTATTTTAATAAAATTTTTCAAAAATCTGCAAAATTACTTACACTTTAGTGTTGCCGAGTGTAGCCTGCTCCACCCCCCCCCTTATCAGTGTCCTACTCAAAACCTTGTGGTATCATATAATAAAGTGTGCATGTGAGGATAATTACTTATGCAAGAAAGGGGGAGGGACATCAGATAGGATACTGCTAGTGTTTGTTGCCAAGAGTCTTGCTCGTTTCCATGGGGATAATGTCACATGCTTTGTGAAAGCTTCAGTATTATACTCTGCACTGATGCACTGATTTAGTAAGGTGCCATGTGACTCTGACCCCTACTTTGCACGTCCACGAGTGCATTCTGCAGATGCTATGGCCTGGATAGCACCATCCATATATGGAAATGCCAAGTAAGGAGCTTGCTGCAAACAAAACTATGCCTGAATTAAAGGGGTTAATGGGGTTAAAACAGAAACCTTTTTGCAGGTAAGCTTTGGCTTCATTATATGTTTAGAAACTTATGTTAGTTCATACTGTTGTATGTCCCTTTAAGCCTATAAGAATTTTGTAAAACTATTATAAATGGTTTGGATTATATAGAAGATAATCTTAGATTTGAAAGTTTATAATCTTTTATATATATATATATATATATATATATATATATATATATATATATATATATATATATATATATATATATATATATATTAAATTTATTGCAAACTACTACTGGTAGAAACCTTTTTATCCAAAACTGCTTGGTAATGGAAAAGATTTGGATTTTGGAGTAGTTTGGATTTTGGAATATTTGCATCTTCAAAATGGTAGAGTTTGGAGAATGGATGGAATCAAGTGTAAACAACAATATCTTAATAACTTCAATCAACATAACATTAAAGGGAAAGTCAAGTCCAAAAAAAACTTTCATTAATTAAATAGGGAATGTAATTTTAAACAACTTTCCAATTTACTTTTATCATCAATTTTGCTTTGTTCTCTTGGTATTCTTAGTTGAAAGCTAATTCTAGGAGGTTCATATGCTAATTTCTTAGACCTTGAAGACTGCCTCTAATCTGAATGCATTTTGACCACTAAAGGGTATTAGTTCATGTGTTTCATATAGATAACATTGAGCTCATGTACATGAAGTTACCCTGGAGTAAGCACTGATTGGCTAAAAAGCAAGTCTGTCAAAAGAACTGAAATAAGGGGGCAGGTGGCAGAGGCTTAGATACAATGTTATCAGTTAGGTGAAAAGTGTATTCAAATAACTGTGTTGGTTATGCAAAACTGGGGAATGGGTAATAAAGGGATTATCTTTCTTTTTAAACAACAAAAATTCTGGTGTTGACTGTCCCTTTAAACTGACAAAAAGTGCCATAATAAGGGGCTAAAAAAAATTTGTTTATGAATTAAAAAACCCAGCAGGATACCGCAATAGGATCTAAAGGAACAATCCTAAAAGGAAGCAAGATACTGTATTTATTAAATAAAACAATTACATGGAATCATATCTGGCACATATGTTTTGCATGCAATAGCATATGACAAATACAGAAAAAGCAATAAACCATGTGACTGCATTTGTATAGATAGAACCATGTGATAAACGTGTCACTCAAGAAATATAAAGTTCTATGAAAGTGAGATCTGAAAGCAAAATATATGTATTTGGGGAAACTGTAATAATGTACTTTAAAATAAATCTATATCAAGCCTTCTCCAGCTACAGTTACACATACATTACAATTTGTACCAGATGAATGGCTGCATTTGCTAAGAAAGAACCATGCGCTACATAATGACCACTGAAGAAATATAAAATTCTATGAAAGTGCTACTTGAAAACAAAATATATGTATCTGAGGTCACTACAATACTATAAAGTAAATATATATCAATTATCAAGCCTTTTAAAGCTACGCTCTGTACTAGATGTGGAAATGTAACATTAATATTCTCTTAAAGGTACACTCAATCAAAATTAAACTTTCATTATTCAGATAGAGCATGCCATTTTAAACAACTTTCCAATTTACTCCCATTAACAAATGTGCACAGTCTTTTTATATTTGAACTTTTCGAGTCACCAACTTCTACTGAGCATGTGCAAGAATAAGTGTGTATGCATTTGTAAATGGCTGATGGCTGTCACATGGTACGTGTATGCATTTGTAAATGGCTGATGGCTGTCACATGGTACAGTGGGAGTGGAAAAAGGCATAACTTTTAAAATTGTCAGAAAAAAAAATCTACTACTCTTTGGAAGTTCAGACTAAGTGCTTTTGCATTGTCTTCTTATCTTGCATTTGTTGATTATTCAAATCTACTGTGTTGACTGGTCCTTTAATATTCATTCATTCTGCAAATCATAGTTTTAACATTCAGAAAATCAAAAGTAATGTTTGATTATTGCTTCCATAGGCTGGTTCCTATAGACTTACATGGACACCTAAAAGACATACAGTAAACACTCAGTTAACCAGAACTCAAGCAACCAGAACTCAAGCAACCAGAAAAAAAAATGAAGATACTGTACATTAAAATTAACACTAACTTTGCTCTGCAGCTTCCTTTCTCTATAGTGGGCTCTTGAAGGTGAAAGCAAGCCCTTTTAATGCCAACAGTAAGGAAGGGCGAATGTTTCGCAACATTCGAAAAATGAAACGAATTTTAACACATTCGTTCATTCGAATCAAATTTCGAATGTTTACATAACATTTTAACATTCGATTTTCGAATGTTCGATTTCAAATTTACGATTACATTTGAAAATATTCATTCGAATGATAGAATGTTTTGCTTTGTATTATATTAAATGTAATATTCGAATTATGCGATATTCGAATTCGACAAATTCAAATTTGTATATTTGTAATAGTATTTCTAATGCTTTCTTTAAATGTAATATGCAAATTATGCAATATTCGATCGAAATAGAAACATTCAAATTGATATATTTGTATCTATTATGTATCACTTTACTAAATTCCCTACCACATGAACCATTGAACTTCTGAATAGTATTTGTTAAATCGAATGTTAAATTCGAAATTTCGAATGTGAACATTCAATCTAATTATAAACATTCAAATTCGAAAGTGACATTTGAAAACTTTAAATAGCATTCGATTATAGAATCTTTAAGAATATTCGTTCGTATCAACATTCGGATTTGTAATTCGAATTTCGGTAATAACATTTGTTCTAACATTCGAATTCGGAAATTTACACATTTGCCTATCCCTAGCCAACAGACCCTACATAACTGCTATTGAAAATTGTGAGCACAAGGCAGTCTGAGAATTAGAGATCATACTGCCACTGGGTGCCCGGGACTGAACGAAGGCGGCATTAATATTAATTAATCATTTGCTTTTATTTACTGTATTTAAATATTAATATCAAGTAAATAGAGCGTTTATAGTATAGTATCGGTTATAGAACCTAGTTAGGCCAATTTTTAATAGTAACTCACAAGAAACCAGAAACTACACTTATCCGGAATATACCAATCCCCATGGGTGCCGGTTAACTGGGTGTTTACTGTATTTACTTATTAACATTTGAATGCTAATATTTTTTTTTGGGGGGGGAGATGTTGCATTTGATACTCCACATGGATAACTAACACTGTGGAAAGGCAGAAACTCCTACTGACAACCTAACCAAAACCTAAAACGCACTAACTATATGATTTAGCAGAAGTTTGATACACATTTTTTTTAAAATGGGCATATTACGATATGCTAAATCAATTTAAAGTGATTCAGCATATCTATAATAAGCTAACTAGAAAATATCAAATGAACATCTTGATGTGAAAAAGAAAGAAAAATGTATGTGCAGTACCCTTCAGTCACTCTTTTTACTATAATCTTTATGGTAAAAAAAGGCAGCAAATCAGAATCATCAGCGCTGAGGTCTTACTTTGCTTTATTGTGGTCTTGGGAGATAAGAATCATAATCTTGGAAGTTTTCATAATAAACTGCCTTAAAGTGTGGGGGGGATATAAAGTGACTGTGCCTGCACATATCAGATGCACGCTCCCCTGAAAGTCCTAGGACATGCATCCTGTAAAGTCTCTTTACATTAGGATGTGGCTGCTGAGGAAATGTTGAGGTGAAGGGGCCAAATTATCATTGTGCGAGTGGACATGTTTCGATATTGCGGATCCTGTCCGCTGCACATCGATAAAAGGCGACAGCATACGCTCTCTGCATTTATCATTGCACAAGCAGTTCTTGTGAACTGCTGGTGCAATGCCGCCCTCTGCAGACTTGCAGCCAATCGGCCGCTAGCAGGGGGTTTCAATCAACCCGATCGTATGGATCTTACAAATACATTTTTCATTTATTATAGCTAAAATCAAAAACATCTAGGCTAATATAGTATTGAGAACATTCTTGTACTAGGTGGCAATTTTGTTTTACTTTTTATCATGGAGAGGGGGTTGAGGTGTTAGGGGAAGTAAAACAAAACAAAAAGAGCAGATAGATACATGTTTATTGTTGGCCATCATCTCAGATGGATTTCTGATTATTGTGAATGGAAAAATACAGAGATTTTCAGAACAAAGAACAAATCAAACAATAAATTATGCTTGAAGGCTTAGCTTACAGTAGATTAAGGGGTGACATGGCTATAATTAAAGGACATAACACTCAAACATTTTCTTTCATGATTCAGATACAGCATACAAGTTTCTAAGTCAATTCCATTATCACATTTACATTGTTTTCTTGGTATTCTTTTCTGAAAGAATACCTAGGTAGGTAATGTATCCAGGGAACTATATGGTAGCAGTTGTGCAAGAATACCTTTGAGCACCAGGTGACAGTTGTGTTTCAACAACATTGTTAAACGTATTCTTGTACAACTGCTGCCATATAGTGTTCCAGACATATGCACAATCCTGAGCCTACCTACTTGCTTTTCAACAAAGGATACCTAGACAACAAAGTAAATGTGTTAGTTGAAGTAAATTGGAAACCTTCTTAAAACTGTATGTTCTAAATCATGAAAGAACATGTTTTGATTTAATGTCCCTTAAACCCTTATTGTATATATTAAGCATGAGTCAATTTCTGTTCCTCTAGTTTCCAAATGTGTGCCAGTAGAAATGTATTACTGTAGATGTAAATAACAAATAAAGGGACATGAAAGCCAAAACATTTATTTTATGATTTAGATAGAGCATTTAATTTTAAACAACTTTCCAATTTACTTATTTTATATAATTTGCGTCAGTCTTGGTATCCTTTGTTGCAAAGCATATCTAGATAGGCTCAGGAGCTAGCTGCCGATTGGTGTCTGCACATATATGCCTCTTGTGATTGGCCTACTGATGTGTCTAGATAATGTCCAGTAGTGCATTGCTGCAACTTCAAGAAAGGATACCAAGAGAATAAAGCAAAACTGATCATAGAAGTAAATTAGAAAAAATGTTTACAATAGTATGTTTTATCTAAATCATGAAAGAAATTGTTTGGGTTTCATGTCCCTTTAACGAGACAGATCTGCAGACTTGTGTGCTCTTTGGCTGCACCTAGACCAATTGATAGTGTTTTAGCTTCCAATTCTCTTCTAATGGCATTTTAGTTAGTCTAAACTGGATGGAGATAAATAACTGACAACAAATTAACAAGTAACTTTAATTGTAAAGCTATAGAGTATTTTTTTAATTAACCCATAACCACGTCTCCCTCAACAGGCTAGAAAGAGTATAAGCACCTTGATGAACACAAAAAGTTTTCCTCAATGTTTTATTACCATGAAGCCCCAATTCTTTTTTTTCATCTTCCATTTATGATTTCACTTATTCATTTAGTTTTGACGTCATCTGTTTCATCTTATTTTTCCTTATAAACATATTTGATTAGTAATTGCTATTTAGATAGACTACAGTACTCAAAATCTTTAAAATGTCATTGTTTTGTGTAGTCAGTTCAGTTCCATTTTCTTTTCATTACATTATAAATATTACAACTGAGTGCACAGGTAAATGCAGAGACAAATGCTTTAGCCTTTAACAAGATATACTCATATCTCCATATTGAAAGTTTTCTAGGGGGGGTTAAGTTAAAATATATAGTTAAAGACAACTCCAAAAAGAAAATGCACTACTGGACTCCCTCTGAGCCAATCAGGGACATCATATGTGTGTAGTCACCAATCATTAGCTGTGTTCAGCCCTATATCAGCATCATATAGCCAATCTTGCTTTAGCTATGTGTTTGATCCATTTGAAGGGATTAAACGCAGATCTCTGCAAGAAAAAGTGTGATAATAAAAGGATCTAGGACATAAGAGCATTTTATTATTGCTCCTATATATCCTTTTAATCATATGATAGGTTGTGAGTAAACTATTGAACCCTTGTGCTTGTACTCCCAGATTACATTTATATTATTATTTAATTTATCATCTTACTACAACCTCATACTTAGAGCCTGATGATCAAAAACTTGCTAGCCCTTTTTTCCTATTCACTTCACCTTGGTCAATTTTGATCCTCATCAAAAGGATACAGATACAGTGTAGTGTCTTCTAGAAGGACAACGTTCAGCTATACAGTCACTGATGGAAAGAGATAATTACTCTTCTATCAATAACTATGTTGATGTATATCTTCATGCAGAAGCTTCAAGCTGCTATCTTCTCACACTGTTTGGAACTTAAGGGATCTAGGTCTATAAGAAGCAAAAAAAAAAAAAAAGGGGGGGGGCGCCACATAGTGTAATTCTACAGGGTACGAAAATTATAAAAACACCAAGTTGATTACTCACATTTGAAGAGGAATTATATACCACTAAAAAAATAGCTAGATATAGCTGAGAAACGCTTTGCAATTTTACTTTGTATTTTAATAAAATTACAAGTTTTTATTCAACTGCCTGTTGGCTTGTGGTGTACGCTCACAATATCAATATAGGTTCAGAAACACTGTCATTCTGGTGAACTGCTGGTGCAATGATGCCCGCCGCAGATTTGCGGCTAATCGGCCGCTAGCAGGGGGTGTCAATTAACCCGATCGTATTCGATCGGGTTGATTTCTGTCACCGGCCTTAGAGCTGGTGGGCAAGTTATGGAGCAATCGGTCCCCAAGAAATATGTGAAGAAACAAAAGAGTTACAGAGGAAGTGAATAGAGGTACATAGGGCCATATGCAGTCCAAGCAGTTAGAAATGATGAAAAAAGCTAGAAAAATTTAATAGAAAAGTACATGAAAGTGATTACAATAAAGGGATAAAATAAAATGAGCAGGACGGTAAGTGAGATGGAAAATTAGATGATAAACAGCTGAAGAGTAAAAGCAGAATAAAAAAATGAGAGGATAGAAGTTTAAAGGTTGAAAGAAAGTGAGAAAAGGGGGGAACGTGGGAGAAACAAACAAGAGAGCTGTTGCCATGAGAACACACTTTGTGCTAGAAAAACTGAGCGTAAAAAAAAAGTTCCTATAATAAGACTAAAACACTTAGGCAAAAACAATGAAATAAATCAACAGCACTGACGTCTTCTGCTTGTCACATGCTAATAACTTGATTGGCTGAATTAATTTGGCTAAAATATGGCATATTACCTTTTATTGGGAGTTAACACAAATCCTAAAAGGGGATCAGTAATTTATGATATATTAAAATGGAAATACATTTCCCATGTGACAATAAGAGATGTTTTAGACAATTTAAATCAGCAGTTCTCAAAATGTTTCTGGCCACTGACCCTTGGTTCCATAAACCCAGCATAAGCACCCCCCGCCCTAGCTTACCCATAGAAATATTATCCATGTATTCAAAATTAAAATTACATTTTTTAGTTGCATTAAGTAAAATTATATTATTTGAATTGTATACTCTGACCTGCAACATATTTTAGTTACCACAAGTATTACTGTGATTATCCAGTCATCTGCTACAGCTTTATTGTACACCCAAACCCTGCAACATATTTCAGTTACCAAGGATCTATTACTGTGTTAATCAAGTCTATGGTCATAACCCTAATACTCATTACTTCTCACTTTCAGGAAATGGGGAATATAATCAACGAGATTATATTGCAAAGTTGTTGGTTTTTTTTTACTACATACAATTAAACATTAGGGGCAGATTATAAATGGATTGCAAAATATCGATTCAGTGAAAGCAATATATGCGCTACACTTTGTAATGCCAGCACATGCAACTGTGCGCTGGTATAACAAGTGATGTGCAATGTGAATGTGACCTCACATTCGAATTGCATGGACGCATTGCGCTCACAAGAGCGTGCTTCCATAGGCTGCAAGGGGAGCCTTGTTCTCATCCCGTCAGACATGGCATAAGAACTAGCACAGCAAAGGGGGTAAGTCACGCAGTGATGGCAGCAAATTGTAAACACATATGTAACACATGAATATATATATGTCTATAAGCATATACATATATATGTACAGGCACTTTTCACTGCCGTTTTTTTACTAACACCCCACACCCGCCACTTTAAACCCTTATAACTGCTTTTTGCAGTTATTTTATTAAAAAATAAAGATGCTACTATCTTTTTTTTTATATAAAGTATATTGCACTTGATTGTGGGGACATTTGGTTAATATTTATAAAATTAACCAGGGATCAGATCTCTGGTTAATTTTATAAGCGCTAATTGCTACCGCAAGCTTGCGGTAGCAATAACCAACCACTTATAATGGCTGTTTTTTTATCTCGTTCCCGCAAATGGACAAATCTGCCCATTTGCGGGCGCGTGATAAAATAGTGCTCCACTTGTAATCTAGCCCTAAATATTAGAATCCTAGTTTTTAATATCAATTTAACAACAAAATCTAGGGAAATTTAAAGGCACAAGCTTAATCTATTGCAAGTATTTAAACCCTCACTTAATCAAGAAAAAACAGGAAATTCCTTGATTTCAGTACTTATGTAATGGAAATTTCAAACTTATCTCTGGGCCTCTTCCCCCAAAACAGATCTAAAGCTTTAACTTTTATATGATGATGTACTTGGTAAGGATATTAAGGGGTAGAGTTATCATAGTGCGAGCAGACATGATACAATGTAGCGTATCATGTCCGCCGCACATCGATAAATGCCGATAGCATACGCTGTCAGCATTTATCATTGCACCAGAAGTTCTTGTGAACTGCTGGTGCAATGCCGCTTCCCTGCAGATGGGGTGTCAATTAACCTGATCGTATTCGTTCTGGTTGATTTCTGTCCGCGGCCTCAGAGCAGGTGGACAAGTTATGGAGCAGTGGTCTTCAGACCGCTGCTTCATAACTTCTGTTTCCGGTGAGCCTGAAGGCTTGCGCGGGAAACAGGGGCATCCATACGGAGCTTGATAAATTGGCCCCTAAATCTTTTTTTCAGGCTCTGTTTGCATTAATTATGTTGGGTTTGAACAAAGTTTATGGTTTGATTTCCCATTAATATCATAACTTTCCCTGGTTTTTTTCACATTTGAATAAGAACTTAAAAAAATGATTATCTATTACACTACAGAACAATTATAGTCATCTTCAAGAACAGTTGGCAGTTCACCAATACTTCAGCACTCATCCTCATGACAACAATTGCTTAAATAAAATAACACCTGTTTTTAGGTCTGTTCATTCATATAGGGGCCCATTTATCAAGCTCTGTATGGAGCTTGAGGGCCCGTGTTTCTGGCGAGCCTTCAGGCTTGCCAGAAACACGAGTTATGAAGCAGCGGTCTAAAGACCGCTGCTCCACAACCTGTCCGCCTGCTCTGAGGAGGTGGACAGACATCGACGCAATTCAACCCGATCGATTGGAACAGCCAATAGAATGCAAACTCAATCCCATTGGCTGATTTGGTCAGCCAATAGGATTGAGGCTCAATCCTATTGGCTGATTGCATCAGCCAATATGATTTTTTCCCTTTAATTCCGACGTCCCTTAAAGGGAACCTTCAGTGTACAGATGGGACCGTATGAAAAGGATGCTCCACGCTGGATGTCCTGAAAATGGAGCCGCTCCGCTCCGGAAGAATGAAGATAGAAGATGCCGTCTGGATGAAGAAATCTGCCCGCCTGGAGGACGACTTCTTGCCACTTGGATGAAGACTTCTCCCGGCTTCATTGAGGACTTCTTGCCGTTTGGATGAAGACTTCTCCCGGCTGGATGAGGATGGATGTCCGGTCTTCAAAAACTTTAAGTGGATCTTCGGGGCGTGTTAGGTTTTATTAAGGGTTTATTGGGTGGGTTTAATTTTTAGCTTAGGGTTTGGGCATGTAAAAGAGCTGAATGCCCTTTTAAGCGCAATGCCAATCCAAATGCCCTTTTCAGGGCAATGGGTAGTTTAGATTAGATTAGTTTTAGATAGAATTTTATTTGGGGGGGGGGGTTGGTTGTGTGGGTGGTGGGTTTTACTCTTGGGGGGATGTTTGTATTTTTATTTGCCAGGTAAAAGAGCGGATACCTTTGGGGCAATGCCCCGCAAAAGGCCATTTTAAGGGCTATTGGCAGTTTAGTTTAGGCTAGGGGTTTTATTATTTTGGGGGGGGCTTTTTTATTTTGATAGGGCTATTAGATTAGGAGTAATTAGTTTAAATATTTGATAACTTCTTTTTTATTTTGTGTAATTTAGTGTTTATTTTTTTGTAATTTAGTTAATTGTATTAGATTAATGTTATTTATTTAATTTTAGTGTAATGTTAGCTTTTACTGGGTAGGTTTTAGTTTACAGTTAAATTTGTATTTATATTTACTAGGTAGTTAGTAAATAGCTAATAGCTACTTACTAACTAGTCTACCTAGTTAAAAAAATACAAAATTACCTGTGAAATAAAAATAAAACATAAGCTAGCTACAATATAACTATTAGTTATATTGTAGCTAGCTTAGGTTTTATTTTACAGGTAAGTATTTATTTAGTTTTAAATAGGAAAAATTTAGGTATTAAATGTAATATTTATTTGGAATTATTTTAATTAGATTAAATTTAGTGAGTGTTAGGGATAGGGTTACGTTAGGGGTTAATAACTTTAGTATAGTGGCAGCGACATTGGGGGCAGCAGATTAGGGGTTAATAAGTGTAGTTAGGTGGCAACGAGATTGGGGCAGCAGATTAGGGGTTAATAACAGTAATGTAGGTTGCGGCGATGTTGGGGGCAGCAGATTAGGGGTTAATAACAGTAATGTAGGTGGCGGCGATGTTGGGGCAGCAGATTAGGGGTGTTTAGACTCAGGGTTTATGTTAGGGTGTTAGGTGTAAACGTACATTTTTTTCCTTATAGACATCAATGGGGATGCGTTATGGAGCTTTACGCTCCGTGATTGCAGGTGTCTTTTTTTTTTTGCCGGGTCTCCCCTTTGAAGTCTATGGGGAAATCGTGCATGAGCACGTCAAAGTAGCTCAAAGCAGCGCTGGTATTTGGGTGCGTTATGGAGCTCAACGCTGCCATATCGCCCGCAAACGCCTGCTTTTTGTAAACTTATAATACCAGCGCTATAGGGAGTGAAATACCGCCGAAAACGCTGCAGTCGTTAATTTCCCTGTAGTGCTTTAAACTTGTAATCTGGCTGTCAGTCTATAAAATAGATCCATTTTTTTATTACTTTTTGGATGACTTTTGACCACGATAACACACCAGATATATTCCATTGCTAATGGATTAATTATGGGGTTAATTGGAGTGAGTGCAATGTGATGGTTGGAGTTAAATAGTTATTTGGACAATTACAGAAAGTAGGGATTCTTCAGGTGGGGTTCTAATGCTGGTATCAATATTGCATTTGCACGAACATTTAACCAGTAAATGTACATAAACCATTAGGTGCTCTAATGTATATCTCATGCATAGCACAACTTATAAGTGCATCTCTGAACCAAGTAGCAGAGGGACTTTGCCTTAAAGGGAAGTGAAACCCACATTTTTTCTTTTATGATTCACATCATGGGCGCGATTCGATATACGGCGCAGGTTTCGGTGCAAGCGTGGAAACCTGCGCTGCCCGTAGTTTCAGTTCGCACATCGATATATCACATATACAGTGCCAACAGTTGCTAAAGTGCCGTAAGTCTGACAAACTAGCGATGTCCAGAAATAAGCGTAAGTACAAATTTCTGGAGTCGCCAGTGACTTACGGCACTTTAGAAACTGCCACCGCATAAAAAAAACTACCTAAAATATAAAATCTCCTGTTACTGTCTAACACGCCTCCCAAACATCATCCCGACACGTATACCCCTCTATCAATCCCCCCTCTCACTCCTAACAATATATGTATTAACCCCTAAACCGCCGCTCCCGGACCCCGCCGCCAGCTACATTAAATGTATTACCCCCTAATCTGACCCCCCTACACTGCCGCCAGCTATATTAAATGTATTACCCCCTAATATGATTCCCCTACACTGCCGCCAGCTATATTAAATGTATTAACCCCTAATATGATTCCTCTACACCGCCGCCAGCTATATTAAATTTATTACCCCCTAATGTGAGCCCCCAACCCCGCCGCCACCTACATTAATTATATTAACCCCTAATGTGAGCCCCCTACCCTGCCGCCACCTACATTAATTATATTAACCCCTAATGTGAGCCCCCTACCCCGCCGCCACCTACATGAATTATATTACCCCCTAATGTGAGCCCTCTACCCTGCTGCCACCTATTTTAACTATATTAACCCCTAATATGATCCCCCTACACCGCTGCCACCTATATTAAATTTATTAACCCCTAATCTAATCCCCCTACACCGCCGCCACCTATATTAAATATATTAACCACTAAACCTAACCCTAACACCCCCTAACTTAATTATTATTGAAATAAATCTAAATAATATTAATATTATTAACTAAATTATTCCTATTTAAAACTAAATACTTACCTATAAAATAAACCCTAAGATAGCTACAAAATAATTTATAATTATATTGTAGCTATTTTAGGGTTTATATTTATTTTACAGGTAACTTTGTATTTATTTTAATTAGGTACAATAGCTATTAAATAGTTACCTAGTTAAAATAATTACCAAATTACCTGTAAAATAAATCCTAACCTAAGTTACCATTACACCTAACACTACCCTATCAATAAATTAATTAAATAAACTACAATTATCTCAACTAAAATACAATTAAATAAACTAATCTATATTACAAAAACAAACAAACACAAAATTACCAAAAATAAAAAAAGATTACAAGAATTTTAAGCTAATTACACCTAATCTAAGCCCCCTAATAAAATAAAAAAGCCCCCAAAAATAATAAAATTTCCCTACCCTATACTAAATAAAAAAGTAATCAGCTCTATTACCAGCCCTTAAAAGGGCCTTTTGCGGGGCATTGCCCCAAAGCTGGTTCCTGGAAGAAGAAGAGGTCGCCACTTGGAAGAAGACTTCACCGCCTGGAACAGGACCTTCTCCGCCGGTCTTCAGGACAGGTAAGGACAACTGGGGGTTAGACTTAGGTTTTTTTAAGGGGAGATCAGGTGGGTTTTAGAGTAGGGGTGTGTGGGTGGTGGGTTGTAATGGGGGGGGGTGTTCTTTTTTTTACAGGTAAAAGAGCTGATTACTTTTTTAATTTATTATAGGGTAGGAAAATTGTGTTATTTTGGGGGGCTTTTTTTATTTTATTAGGGGGCTTAGATTAGGTGTAATTAGCTTAAAATTCTTGTAATCTTTTTTTATTTTTGGTAATTTTGTGTTTGTTTGTTTTTGTAATATAGATTAGTGTATTTAATTGTATTTTAGTTGAGATAATTGTAGTTTATTTAATTAATGTATTGATAGGGTAGTGTTAGGTGTAATGGTAACTTAGGTTAGGATTTATTTTACAGGTAATTTGGTAATTATTTTAACTAGGTAGCTATTAAATAGTTATTAACTATTTAATAGCTATTGTACCTAGTTAAAATAAATACAAAGTTACCTGTAAAATAAATATAAACCCTAAAATAGCTACAATGTAATTATTAATTATATTGTAGCTATCTTAGGGTTTATTTTATAGGTAAGTATTTAGTTTTAAATAGGAATAATTTAGTTAATATTATTAATATTATTTAGATTTAATTCAATAATAATTAAGTTAGGGGGTGTTAGGGTTAGACTTAGGTTTAGTGGTTAAAATATTTAATATAGGTGGCGGCGGTGTAGGGGGATTAGATTAGGGGTTAATAAATGCAATATAGGTGGCAGCGGTGTAGGGAATCATATTAGGGGTTAATATAGTTAAAATAGGTGGCGGCGGGGTAGGGGGCTCACATTAGGGGTTAATATAATTAATGTTGGTGGCGGCGGGGTAGGGGGCTCACATTAGGGGGTAATATAATTAATGTAGGTGGCGGCGGGGTAGGGGGCTCACATTAGGGGGTAATATAATTAATGTAGGTGGCGGCGGGGTCCGGGAGCGGCGGTTTAGGGGATAAGCACTTTATTAAAGTTTTGTGGCGAGGTGAAAATGGAGTAAGATTTCTCCATTTTTGCCACGTAAGTCCTTACACTGTATATTGGATACCAAACTGCGCGGGTTTGGTATGTCACTCTATGGGCCAAAAAACTACGGCCGAAGGGTTAAATATACGAGCGTAACTTCTATGTTACGCCATATAAAGGATACCAAACCATCGCAAAATTTGGCGTCGCCGGCATTTGCGGGTGACGCTGCATATCGGATTGGGCCCCATGCTCTTTTAAAAAACTTTCCAATTTACTTGTATTATCTTATTTGCTTCTTTCTCTTTGTATCCTTTGTTGAAGAAACAGCAATGCACATGGGCGAGCCAATAATATGAGGCATATACGTGCAGCCACCAATCAGCAGCTCCTGAGCCTGCCTAGGTATGTTTTTCAACAAAGGATTCCAAGAGAACAAACAAATTAAATAATAGAAGTAAATTGGGAAAATTGTTTAAAATTGCATGCTCTATCTGAATTATGAAAGAAAAATGGACATTAATACTGCTTTTTTACTACCGCTGCTATTACGAGTCTTGCAGATTTAGGGGCAACGCACACTTTTTTGGCCTTACCGCAAATCAACTTACGCAATTTGCATATAGTCTTTTTTCTATGGGACTTCCATAGCGCCGGTATTACGAGCTTGTCCTGGGAGGCCAAAAAGTGAGCGGTACAGCCTATCCCGTCAAGATTCGTACCGCATTTTAAAGTCAGTAGTTATGAGTTTTACACCACAACGCTGTAGCATAAAACTCAAAACTAAAGTGCTAAAAAGTACACTAACACCCATAAACTACCTATTAACCCCTAAACTGGGGCCCTCCTGCATCGCAAACAGTAAAATTAAATTATTAACCCCTAATCTGCCGCTCCGGACATCGCCGTCACTATAATAAACATATTAACCCCTAAACCGCCGCACTCCCGCCTCGTAAACATTAGTTAAATATTATTAACCCCTAATCTGCTGTCCCTAACATCACCGCCACCTACCTACATTTATTAACCCCTAATCTGCCGCCCCAACGTCGCCGCTACTATATTAAATTTATTAACCCCTACATCTAAGTCTAACCCTAACACCCCCTAACTTAAATATAATTAAAATAAATCTAAATAAAAATTACAGTCATTAACTAAATAATTCCTATTTAAAACTAAATACTTACCTATAAAATAAACCTTAAGCTAGCTACAAAATAACTAATAGTTAAATTGTATCTATTTTAGGGTTTATTTTTATTTTACAGGCAAGTAAATCAGCCAATAGAATGCGAGCTCAATCCTACTGGCTGTTTGGATTAGCCAATAGGATTGAAGTTCAATCCTATTGGCTGATTACATCAGCCAATAGGATTTTTTGAACCTTAATTCCAATTGGCTGATAGAATTCTATCAGCCAATCGGAATCTAAGGGACGCCATCTTGGATTACATCACTTAAAGAAACATTCATTCCCGAAGAAGCCGTCGATTGAAGAGGATGCTCCGCGATAGATGTCTTGAAGATGGAGCCGCTCCGCGTCGGAAGGATGAAGATAGAAGATGCCGTCTGGATGAAGACTTCTGCCCGTCTAGAGGACCACTTCTGCCCATCTGGAGGACCACTTCTGCCGGCTTTGTTGAGGACATCTTGCCGCTTGGATGAAGACTTCTCCCGGTAAGTGGATCTTCGGGGGTTAGTGTTAGTGTGATTTTTTAAGGGTGTATTGGGTGGGTTTTATTTTTAGGTTAGGGCTTTGGGCCGCAATATATCTAAATGCCCTTTTAAGGGCAATGCCCATCCTAATGCCCTTTTCAGGGCAATGGGGAGCTTAGGTTTTTTTAGTTAGGGTTTTATTTGGGGGGTTGGTTGTGTGGGTGGTGGGTTTTACTGTTGGGGGGGTTGTTTGTAAAAAATTTTACAGGTAAAAGAGCTGATTTATTTGGGGCAATGCCCCGCAAAAGGCTCTTTTAAGGGCTATTGGTAGTTTAGTTTAGGCTAGGGTTTTTTTTTTATTTTGGGTGTTTTTTTTTATTTTGTTAGGGCTATTAGATTAGGTGTAATTAGTTTAAAGATCTTGTAATTTGTTTTTTATTTTCTGTAATTTAGTGTTTTTTTTTTAATTTAGCTAATTGTTTTGAATTTAGTTAATTGTATTTAATTTAGGAAATTTATTTAATTGTAGGGTTAGGTTACGTTTTAGTGTAAGACAGGTTAGGTTTTATTATACAGGTCAATTTGTATTTATTTTAGCTAGGTAGTTATTAAATAGTTAATAACTATTTAGTAACTATTCTACCTAGTTAAAATAAATACAAACTTGCCTGTAAAATAAAAATAAACCCTAAGCTAGCTACAATGTAACTATTAGTTATATTGTAGCTAGCTTAGGGTTTATTTTACAGGTAAGTATTTAGTTTTAAATAGGAATTATTTAGTTAATGATTGTAATTTTTATTTAGATTTCTTTTAATTATATTTAAGTTAGGGGGTGTTAGGGTTAGACTTAGGTTTAGGGGTTAATAAATGTAATATAGTGGTGGCGACGTTGGGGATGGCAGATTAGGAGTTAATAATATTTAACTAGTGTTTGCGAGGCGGGAGTGCAGTGGTTTAGGAGTTAATATGTTTATTATATTGGCGGCAACGTTGGGGGCGGCAGATTAGGGGTTAATAAGTGTAGGTAGGTTGTGGCGACATTGGGGGCGGGAGATTAGGGGTTAATAAATATAATGTAGGTGTCGGCGATGTTGGGGGCAGCAGATTAGGGGTTAATAAGTATAATGTAGGTGGCGGAAGTGTGCGGAGCGGCAGATTAGGGGTTAATAATTATAATGCAGGTGTCAGCGATGTTGGGGCGGCAGATTAGGGGTTAATAAGTGTAAGATTAGGGGTGTTTAGACTCGGGGTTCATGTTAGGGTGTTAGGTGTAAACATACATTTATTTTCTTCATAGGAATCAATGGGGCTGCGTTACGGAGCTTAACACTGCTTTTTTGGAGGTGTTAGACTTTTTCTCAGCTGGCTCTGCCCATTGATGTCTATGGGGAAATCGTGCACGAGCACGTACAAACAGCTCACCGCTGACTTAAGCAGCGCTGGTATTGGAGTGAGGTATGGTGCTCAATTTTGCTCTACGCTCACTTCTTGCCTAATAACGCCGGGTTTCAGAAAACCTGTAATATCAGTGCTGTAGGTAAGTGAGCGATGAGAATAACGTGCAAGTTAATACCTCACCCCTCATAACGCAAAACTCGTAATCTGGCCGTATGTTTGCTGCAATTGTTTTTCAATGGCCAAACTATACTCACTACCTGCCTTATTTGGACTAGCATATCTAGTGTTATTACTAGAATAGACAGTAAAATTGACATTGTTTTGCAATATCTGTTTAAAAGTCTCTTATCTCTTCTGCTAAGACAAATTAGGGACAGGTATAAATCAACTTTTGCATAAATAAAAAGAAAGAAGCGCTCAACCTGGTAACAAACAAAAGCATAATAGCTTGTTTTATGGCTAGTTACCACCCAAGAAGCAGCCTCTTTTTGCTCAGCATGTGCCTTTCACAGAGAATAACTTTCCTGTAGCATATCAGTCTGATCCTGACTTAACAGTGCAGTCCAGCCCCGAAATAGCAGGCAATCCCTGTCTGAATGAGAGAAATGGCAAAACTCCAGACATAGGTTTCGGCCTAGTGTGGGCCACGTCAGTGAGGTGCAGCCATATCCCTCTAGGCACACTGAGCAACGGGTCCATGTCTGGATTCCCGCATCACACTTAGGGAGACTTCCCTAAGAGTCACAATTTTCATAAATAAAAAGAGAGAAGCACTCAGAAGCAGCCTCTTTTTGCTCAACATGTGCCTTTCACAGAGAATAACTTTCCTGTAGCATATCAGTCTGATCCTGACTTAACAGTGCAGTCATGCCCCGAAATATCAGGCAATCCCTCTCTGAACGAGAGAAACGTTAAAACCCCAGACGTACATTTCAGCCTAGTGTGGTCTTCATCAGTGAGGTGCAGCCATATCCCTCTAGGCACACTGAGAAATGGGTCCATGTCTGGATTCCCGCATCACTTAGGGAGACTTCCCTAAGAGTCATAATTTGTGTAATTAAAAAGAGAGAAGCGCTCAACTTGGGAACGAACAATAGCATAATAGCTTGTTCTATGGCTAGTTACCACCCAAGCAGCAGCCTCTTTTTTGCTCAACATGTGCCTTTCACAGAGAAGAACTTTCCTGTAGCATATCAGTCTGATCCTGACTTAACAGTGCAGTCCAGCCCCGAAATACCAGGCAATCCCTCTCTGAATGAGAGAAACAGCAAAACCCCAGACGTACATTTCGGCCTAGTGTGGGCCTCGTCAATGAGGTGCAGCCATATCCCTCTAGGCACACTGAGAAACGGGTCCACATCTGGATTCCCGCATCACACTTAGGGAGACAAGGCCCACACTAGGCCGAAACGTACGTCTGGAGTTTTGTCGTTTCTCTCGTTCAGAGAGGGATTGCCTGGTATTTCGGGGCTGGACTGTACTGTGAAGTTAGGATCAGACTGATATGCTACAGGAAAGTTATTCTCTGTGAAAGGCACATGTTGAGCAAAAAGAGGCTGCTTCTTGGGTGGTAACTAGCCATAGAACAAGCTATTATGCTATTGTTCGTTCCCTGGTTAAGCGCTTCTCTCTTTTAATTTATATAAATTAACTTTTACAGTCATCAAATAATGAGAGTGACTTGTTTATAGTTATGAGGGAATTGGAATATTCACAATTATTAAAGTTATATTACAGGAAAAGGGAGCAATACAATTAATTCAATTATACTGTTATATAGTTTCAAAAGTGTTTCATGCCCCTTTAACCAGAGATTGTGAGGTAAAATTCAGCTCCTTTATTAATTATGAAATATACAATCATGGTTTAACGTGAGCTTGAGAAGTATATAAACAAGGGAATATGTATGTCTAAAATATGCATTATAAGTACCAACAATTAGTGAATGTTTTGTATTCATATTTTTAAAAACATTACATAGTTATCCAAGGAATGATTAAAGGAGTTTAAAATAGAAATGAACAAGACTAAAAAAAATAACATTTGATAAATTTGCATTAAAACACTTCAATTTGCAATCTGGTCTCATTAAAATTATTTCTGGATAATAAAGCAAATGTTAATGTTTCTATTTTTTAAATGCTTGAGTGGGTATAATGAATTCCAAGGAGAGAATTAATTCTACTTGTAAATGGTATTTTTAATGAAAATTGTCAAACGTGCTGGCATCTGGATGAACATTTACTTAAAATGCTGCTTTTAATTTCTTTCAGCAAACATAAAAACAGGTTAAGTTAAAAAAGATAAACAATGTGCTGTATGAAAATGGGCACATTGCTCTGTATAATGACAATAAAGATCAAGCCTTCTACAAAAATCTCCATAATAAAAGAAAAGGTTTTGTATTATTATGTTAAGAACTAAACATTTGAGGATTTTTTTGTAAGGTGGTCAGGATTCAGACCCTCATAATCTAAAGGTTTCTGGGCTGGTGAGATAAGAATGCTCGCCAGTACTTTCCCTGTTGGAATTCTTTGAACCCACTTTTTACCCTGAAAACAGGGTGTCTCACTAAGGGGCGTATACTGAATTTTCGTATGGGAAGGACATCCATACATTACAAAACTGCACAATGAAAATTAAAATTTTTCAAATAACACAAATGAGTAATTGAACCATTCACACAAAAATACCAGGAAAATATTGTATTAAGGTGCATCAAAAATCTTAACAAAATTGTTCACTAAAAATTGTATTTTATTAAAAACGTACAATTTGATATAAATTACACATGAATAAAGCATAAATCTTAATTTAGGTACACTGGATGTGCCAAAAAACAGAGAAATGTACACTTATAAGTAAAAAATACAAAGTTTTTTTATCATAAAATGGGCTGAACACAGGCATTCCATGGGCGTGTATGAAATTTTCTCACAAATAATGCCTGATGAGGTTGGAGAATACATGGCGAGGGATCTAAGACCATTCCTCCATACATAATCTCTCCAGATCATTCCAATTTTAAGGTTGACGCTGGTGGACTCTCCTCTTCAGTTGACCCACAGGTTTTCTATGGGGTTCAAGTCAGGAGACTGGGATGTCCATGTCAGGACCTTGATTTTGTGGTCAGTAAACCATTTTTGTGTTGATTTTGATGTATGTTTTGGATCATTGTCCTTCTGAACGATTAAACATGGCCCATTGTATTCTTTCTGGCAGAGATAGTAAAGTGTTCATTTAATATCTGTTGACATTTGATAGAGTCCATGATACTATGTATCCTAACAAAATGTCCAAACAGCCCCAAAACATTAAAGAGCATATTTAACCGTGGGCATGAGGTACTTTTTCATATGGCTACCTCTCTGTGTGCAGCAAACCCACCTCTGGTGCTTATTGCCAAAAAGCTCTATTTTGGTTTTATCTGACCATAGAACCCAATCCCATTTGAAGTTCCAGTAGCGTCTGGCAAATGTGGGGATGTAAGTGATGTTGGATTGTAGTTTTGGAGACTTTCTGACCCCAAGACGCAACAAACTTCTGTAATTCTCCAGCTGTGATCCTTGGAGATATTTTTTTTTGTATATCTTTTCTTTTTATTAATTTTCCAAACAAACAAACAAAGAAAAATGAATCAGGTATACAACATGACATGTTCAATATGATACATATACATTGTTTTTTCCAACATCTATAACATTCGGCTAAGGCACAGAGCATTGTTTATATTCACAAAGCCACCTTAATTACAATTGTAGACCCTCTAAGGTTTCATAAATTATCACTCAAGCTGTTTGGCTAGATAGTTGAACTCTAAGATTTGTTTTCTGCTACAAGGGCCAACCTATAGCCTCTACGGCCGGATCACTTTTGTTTATGTACCAATCTCCCTACATCCTCAGCCTCAAGGCTGGCTGCAGGAAGAGAATAAGTGATCAGATACCCACATCTCCCCTCACCACCCCCAATAATAGAGGTTATGTCCTCCTATCATATAGGTATTGTTCCCATAAAAATAACATATCATGGTAAAAATCCAAACGGCCCAGTCTGAGATAATATAATCTTTCCAGTATCAGGGTATTTTTGACTAGTTCAAGCCAATGAGTGATCGAGGGTGGTTGGGTTTTCTTCCAGAACTTTGGGAGTCTTTTTGCGGCATTTATTAAAATTTGATAAAGACATTTTCTAACTTTACAGGGGATATGTGGGCTGGCATTAAATAAAACTCCCTCGGGAATGAGGACTAAGTCAGTTCCAATGATTTTGCCTATGTGTGCCTGGACTCGGGTCCAGAATGATTGTATTTTGTCGCAACTCCACCATATATGGTGCAGTGTGCCCTCCTGATCACACCCTCTCCAGCACTTATTGCTGGCATTCGTAAACATGTGTTTTAATTTGCTAGGGGTCAGATACCACCTGGTAAGGATTTTGATATTGGTTTCAAGTGCTACTGCCGAATGCGCTGATTTGGCGGTTGCCTGGAACCCTGAGTCCCATTGCTTGTGTGAGGCCTCTTTCCCCAATTCTTTTTCCCATCTTTTTTGTGTAATTTGGTTTATTGGGGTAATGTGATCTGAGGATGTTTTTATACATAAGTGAGATGACTTTTTTAGGGGTTTGTTGGGTGGAACAAAGGAGTTCAAATGTAGTTTGGGTTCTGGATAAATCCTGTTTATATTTGTGCATGGAAAGGTAGTGGCGGACCTGATGGTAGGCGAACCAGGATTGAAATTAGGTAAAGCCTTGTGAAAGCAGCATATCTCTCTGTACTAGTTTCCCTTCTTCCACCAGCGCGAACACAGGTGTATGGTCTAGGAATTTTGCCTTGGAGATATTTTGGCCACTCAAACCATCCCCTTCACAGTGCTTTGAGACAAAAGATACACACACCCTCTTCCAGGTTTATTCATAAAATTTCCAGACAAATGGAACTTCTTAATTATTACCCTGATGGTGGAAATGGGTATCTTCAATGCTTTTGCTATTTTCTTATAGACACTTTCCATTTTGTGAAGCTCAAAAACCTTTTTCCGCACATCACAGCTATATTCTTTGGTCTTATTTCCCTGAAATTCATGCAATTTCAAACAACTTTCTAATTTATTCTATTATCACATTTTCTTTGTTCTCTTGATATCTTTTGTTGAAAAGCAGGGAGGTGAGCTCAGGAGCCTGTCTATGTCTGGAGCACTATATGGCAGCAGTTTCCAAGAATTGTATCCATATGCAAGAGTACTAAATGGCAGCAAGATTTCCTGTCATGTAGTGCTCCAGATAAATACCTAGGTATCGTTTCAATAAAGAATATCATGAGAATTAAGCAAATTTGATAATAAAATAAATACACTGTCAGCCAAAGAGGATGGCATCAAATCAGTGTTATGTGTGTTACTGGTAAATGAAGAGGAAATATATTTGATTTGTGTGGTATTGGCAGCCAAGGGAATAAAATCCCCGCTGAGAAATGGTCAAGAGTAAGGCCTAAAGTTAGCTCATCTGCGCCATGGTACTTTATGTTTCTCCATGCTAATAGATATATAGAACTATTTATACTTTAAAAGGCTGCAAATTACGTAAAAATTAAAGGGACACTGAACCCAAATTTTTTCTTCCGTGATTCAAAGCATGCAATTTTAAGCAACTTTCTAATTTACTCCTATTATCACATTTTCTTCGTTCTCTTGCTATCTTTATTTGAAAAAGAAGGCATCTACGTTTTTTTTTTTTGTTCAGACTCTGGACAGCACTTTTTTATTGGTAGATAAATGTATCCACCAATCAGCAAGAACAACCCAGGTTGTTCACCAAAAATGGGCCGGCATCTAAACTTACATTCTTGCATTTCTAATAAAGATATCAAGAGAATGAAGAAAATTTGATAATAGGAGTAAATTATAAAGTTGCTTAAAAATGTATGTTCTATCTGAATAACAATAGAAAACATTTGGGTTCAGTGTCCCTTTAAGCAACACGTGTTTGCATAGCAATTCCCATTCCAATTTGGTAAGCTTACATGTTGACCTGCAGCAGGTATAAATTTGCTGTGTTTAAATATTAAATACATATTAAAATGGATATTATGTTTTACTACAATGTGTGTGTCCCTGTGTATTTGTTTGTCCCTCTGTGTTTGTCTTTGTCCGTCTGTTTGTATTATTTTATAATGTATCTAATAACTCAGCACTCTGGCTCTTTTACTAGCCAGTGCCTCCCCAGCCACTGACCTCACCGCACGTCACTGCAATGCACAATACCTTTTCTTTTGCATTTACTCTCACCTCTGCCTCCTTTCCCTGCTGAATTATTATACTATTAGTGTTAATCACCAAACATTGAAAATACCAGTGGTTTCGACACTAGCATTAGACTGGTCACTGATATTAATCCACTTCCCCACCAATGTAAACATTCACTGCTCAAATGTTCAGCATTAACTGAACAGCTGATAATTATTAGCAGACCCAATAAATTGCTGGGTCAAATATGATGTAGAACAGGGTCTTTCAGTTCTAGTCGATTACAAAACCAATCGTTTATATTGTAAGCTTGAGAGCCTCTCTAACTGTTGCTCCCTCTGTATAAAAGTGCATGTTACAAACTGCTATTTGTAACTGGCCCTTTAAATGGAAAATTGCCCTGCTTCCCTGGATTTTGGAGAAGCCTATTTGCCAGCCTCCTTCCACATGACTATGGCCCCTGGAAGATTGTGCCCCTGAAAACATATTAACTTTTATTGGGTGTGTATGGCCCTTTAAGAACCGTCTGGGGACATATTGTGACTTTGGTGAACAATGCCCCTTTAAGACTATGTCCCCAGACCTGTGAAATGACTTGTCCCTGGCTTTCTCCCACTTGGTTCAGTTTCATTGTGTGCCATTAAGTGCTATGTGACAGACCCTTCGGTCAGAACTACAGAGATAACTTTGTTCAGCTTCAAGAAGCATTCTAAATACAAGTTTGCTGGGATCAGCTCTAATTAAGTTTAGTGATAAAACATTCCCATTGTCTAATCAGACTTCTAGTAGTGATAAGGTGGACTGCATTGTTTTATTGTGTGTAAAATGTTATCTGCTAAAGTAATGTTGTGGCCTGTCAAAGGGAGTGTCTCTCTATCTAATATCAAATGTGTGATGGGGGATTTTATGCCTCCCCCTGAGAGTGTCCTGTTTGCATGTAACCTGAATAAAAAGCAGGCTGTGTGCTCCAGCACATCAGACCTATGTTGACCCTCTAACTTGAAGCTTTGACTCATGTTTGTAGGATACAGCTTATAATCACTACAGGGATTGCTATGCTCTTCATACTCCCTTAGCTACAGGGATTGCTACAGAAGGAAGAGGTTCACCTACTGGAGCCTGGTCATAGGTCCAGGGCGCAGAGCAGACGGGAGATACCAGCCCAGCAGCGGTGGTTCATAGAGTCTGCGTTACTTATGGTGGCTACGCAGCAGTTAGAGTGACTATGGTGCTGATGATTCTTTGGTGAGCGCTAGGAGCATCCTTTTCTACGGTCCAACTTCCAGCCAGCCTGGAGGCAACCGTAACATTTGGCGGCAGCGGTGGGATCGCGTCCTAGCGCAAGGAGCAGCACCACAACAGCACTGGTATTGTAGGAGAGTAATTGAGGGCAACGCTAGCCACTGCGCAGCGTCCCTACCTACAGCAGCATGGAGCTGACAAGACACTGGTCAGAACCCTGTGAAGAGCACCTCAACCTGATCCGTCGCTATGAGGGCGCTGATTTCGTTCCAGAGGTAAAGAGGCGGCTAGTCCGATATGGTGCAGACCCTGCACAGGAGGTAGTCAGTCGCCTCATTCGGGAATTGGCTACTGAGAACGAAGCGGCACGAGCCTTTGAGCGCCAACTGTGGAGTTTGAGGGTATGGACACCTGGTCTCTCTCCCCAGCCGCAGCATGTTCCACAGGGAGAGGAGAGCAGCGACCTCCCTCCCCAGCGGCAGTATACTGTGCAGAGGGAAGAGACAACCGGTCTCCTTCCCCAACCCCAACCAGAGATACCAGAGGCAGCAGGCCTCATAGACTGGTCCTGGGAGGACCCCCAGCAGGCAGGTGGAGATGGGACCGCAGTCTCTCTACCGGCCCAACAGGGATGCTGGGCAGGCGGCCCAGATCCCCAGCGACAGACCCAGCTACAGGGAGGGGAGAGCATCGACCTCCCTCCCCAGCAGGAGTGTGCCTTCCAGGGAGAGGAGACAACCGGTCTCTCTCCCCAGCCGCAGCATGTTCCACAGGAAGCGGAGAGCATCGACCTCCCTTCCCAATGGCCGCCGGAGTATCAGGAGGAGGAGGTAAGCCAATCTCCCCCTCCCCAGCTAACTCCTAACTTGGTCCCAGGGTTAACAGTGGAGATGTTAACCCCCACTGACCCCCACGTTCCCTTTGCCACCGGGCAGGACTATGCCCCAATTCCCCCAGCAGAAGAGCTGGCATCAGGACAGAGCGCTGCTGGCCTCTGCCCTACAGACCTTGTCCTTGTTACAGGACTGGCCTGCAAACCCCTCACCCCAGCAGAAGCGCTGGCACCAGGGCAGAGTGCCGCTGGCCTCTGCCCCCCAAGTACCATCAGCTATTTGCCCAGCTGCGCCAGGAAGGCCGAGGATGCTACACTTTCATCCTACAACCTGGAACTTACAGGCCAGTACTACGTATTGTGGGGGGGCTACTTTGCTGCTAACGATTATTTGTGGGTGGGTTGCGAGACTAACTTAGGCACTGACCGGCAGAAGGTCAGGTGCCTGGTTAGTCTCCCTCCAAAAGGGGAGATATGTTACAAACTGCTATTTGTAACTGGCCCTTTAAATGGAAAATTGCCCTGCTTCCCTGGATTTTGGAGAAGCCTATTTGCCAGCCTCCTTCCACATGACTATGGCCCCTGGAAGATTGTGCCCCTGAAAACATATTAACTTTTATTGGGTGTGTATGGCCCTTTAAGAACCGTCTGGGGACATATTGTGACTTTGGTGAACAATGCCCCTTTAAGACTATGTCCCCAGACCTGTGAAATGACTTGTCCCTGGCTTTCTCCCACTTGGTTCAGTTTCATTGTGTGCCATTAAGTGCTATGTGACAGACCCTTCGGTCAGAACTACAGAGATAACTTTGTTCAGCTTCAAGAAGCATTCTAAATACAAGTTTGCTGGGATCAGCTCTAATTAAGTTTAGTTATAAAACATTCCCATTGTCTAATCAGACTTCTAGTAGTGATAAGGTGGACTGCATTGTTTTATTGTGTGTAAAATGTTATCTGCTAAAGTAATGTTGTGGCCTGTCAAAGGTAGTGTCTCTCTATCTAATATCAAATGTGTGATGGGGGATTTTATGCCTCCCCCTGAGAGTGTCCTGTTTGCATGTAACCTGAATAAAAAGCAGGCTGTGTGCTCCAGCACATCAGACCTATGTTGACCCTCTAACTTGAAGCTTTGACTCATGTTTGTAGGATACAGCTTATAATCACTACAGGGATTGCTATGCTCTTCATACTCCCTTAGCTACAGGGATTGCTACAGAAGGAAGAGGTTCACCTACTGGAGCCTGGTCATAGGTCCAGGGCGCAGAGCAGACGGGAGATACCAGCCCAGCAGCGGTGGTTCATAGAGTCTGCGTTACTTATGGTGGCTACGCAGCAGTTAGAGTGACTATGGTGCTGATGATTCTTTGGTGAGCGCTAGGAGCATCCTTTTCTACGGTCCAACTTCCAGCCAGCCTGGAGGCAACCGTAACAGTGCATCTGCAACTGATTGTGCTCAAGGGCAGGGTGCTCCTCTCCTTTTGTTTGTTTTTCAATGTAAGTGTAGTAATGTACATTGTAAAGTCTTACATAAGGCTAGATTGCAAGTAGAGTGGTAATTACTGCTTCCGCTTGAAAGTTAACTTTGCTAGAAGTTAACTTTTTGTACGCGCTGGAATTATAAGTTGAAAGTAAAAATTTTAAGCTTGAAATAAACCCGACGTGTGCAAATGGTTAACCACAGTAAATTGTGTTTGCAATATCACAATAACCCCATTGACTTAAATGGAGCAGCGAAGATAACAAAACCAACACCTATACTGGAACATTAACCACATCACAATAAGCACCAATAATACCCCTAAAACACTACACCCCTTACTCTTTAACCCCACTACACTATTTACCCCTAATCCGCCACATCCCCCATCGCAAACTATTCCGCAACAGTATTAAGCCCTAATCTGCCACATCCCCCATTGCAAACTACCCCACTACACTATTAATTCTATTAATTCTATTAATTCTTAAACTGCAATATCCCTATACTAATTAACTCCTAAACTGCCATTACCCCACCGCAATAACCCCTACACTATTTAACCCCATAAACTGCCATTACCCCCATCCCAACTCTATAAACCCCGACCAGCTAAACCACCCAAAACCCCTAACCTAAAACTCCCTAAGTTACAAAAAAAATAAAAAAAACACTACCAGTAAAAAAAAAGACACCACAAAAAAAAACATCAGTGCGCTTGCGAGAGAGAGAGATCAAAAGAGAGGGAGAGAGAGAAAGTGAGGGGGAGAGAGCAAAAGAGAAGGGAAAGAGCAAAAGAGAGGGGAGAGAGAGCAAAAGAGAGGGAAGAGAGAGCAAAATAGAGGGGAAAGAGCAAAAGAGAGGAGGGAGAGAGAGAGAGCAAAAGAGAGGGGAAGAGAGAGAGCAAAAGAGAAGGGGAGAGGGAAAAATAGAGGGAGAGAGAAAGCAAAAGAGAGGGGGAAAAAGAAAAAGAGAGGGGGAGGAAGAGCAAAAGAGAGGGGAGAGGGAGAGAGAGTAATAGAAAGGGGTGAGAGAGAGAGCAAAAGAGTGGGAGAGTGCAAAACAGTGTGGGAGAGAGAGCAAAAGAGAGGGGGGAGAGAGAGCACAAAAGATAGGGGGAGAAAGAGAGAGTGCAAAAGAGAGGGGAGAGAGAGAGTGCAAAAGAGGGAGGGGAGAGAGCACAAAAGAAAGGGGGGGAGCGAGAGCATAAAAGAGAGGGAGAGAGAGAGCACAAAGAAAGGGGGAGAGAGAGCTCAAAAGAGAGGGGGAGAGAGAGAGAGCAAAATAGAGGGGGGAGAGAAAGCAAAAGAGAGGGGAGAGAGGGAGCAAAAGAGAGGGGAAAGAGCAAAAGAGAGGGGAGAGAGAGCAAAATAGAGGAGGGAGAGAGAGCAAAAGAGAGGGGGGAGAAAGAGAGCAAAAGTGAGGGGGAAGAGAGAACAAAAGAGAGGGGGGAGAGAGAGAGCAAAAGAGAGGGGAGAGAGCACAAAAGAGAGGGGGGAGAAAGAGCGCAAAAGAGAGGGAGAGAGCACAAAAGAAAGGGGGAGAGAGAGAGCGCCAAAGAGAGTGGGGAGAGAGAGAGAGGTCAAAAGAGAGGGGGAGAGAGAGAGAGAGCCAAAGAGAGGGGGGAGAGAGGGAGAAAAAGAAAGGGGAGAGAGAGCAAAAGAGAGGGAGGAGAGAGAGAGAGCAAAAGAGAGGGGGAGAGAGAGCAAAAGATAAAAATAACCCAGAAAAGGGTGTTTTTTGCAAAAATGTGATTATAGTTTTTTTGGCAAACCAGTAATTATAGTTCTTTTGGCAAAAAAAAAATCTAAGGCTAAACCCCAAAGTTTTTACTCACCATCTTGAATCTGGTTTCTTTGGGGGGGCAGCGTGTAGGGGTTATTGCCTTGAGGGTAATTGTAGTTTAGGGGTTAATAGTGTAGCAGGGTAGTTTGTGATGGGGATGTTGTGGATTAAGGGTTAATAAACGTTATCATTTTTATTTTTGTGCTTATTGAAAAAAAAAATCCTAATCCATTATGCGAGCTTTGAAGTCACAAAAAAAGTTTGAGCACAATATGCAATTACATTCAAGCGATCGCATTTACTTTCAAATTGTAATATGAGCTTAGGTTAAAGAGATCATAATATTGCAATATCGCATTGACGCTAATGCTCCACTCATAATCTAGGGATAAGGAGGACACAGAAGTGGCACTTTTAAGGGGGAAAACAGGATTAATTATGTATAGCAATAGAAATTACAGGGGTCTTTAAAGATACCCTGGTGCTACCCACTCCTGATAAGTACAATATTGGGGTATGGAGCTAGAAAAGGGAGCTATAGGGTGCAGCTATTTTTAAAATGAGTTACTTTATTTCAACAGATTAAAATCTAATTGAGTATAAATTTGACCAAACAAAATATATAAATAAGTGAGAAAAAATATAAGTTAAAAAAAAATATATACTATAAAGCATAGTATATATCCATACCTACTAAGTCCAAAAAGAGCTGTGACTTCTCTCCCCCAGGTGGCAAGAAAGGCCTTGTTTAGTAGGATTCCTTCTCAGGATGAGGAGAAGAACCAGCATGGCTTGTAGGAAAAAACTGCAGGAAAATGAGAGGGAAATGGCCCCAAGATTCCTGGCCAATAGCAGAATACCTCGGCATTGGGTGGGGACACCCCTCACACACCACCAGCAGACAAGAAGGAGTTAAACTGGACTTTACTGTCAATGTAATGCGTTTCGGCCCGTATATGGGCCTTCATCAAACCAGAAAAAGAGCTGTAATAACTAAAAAACCTTTTTCGAAACTTTAATAAAACGGCGACCAATCAGAGAACATCTGCTGGTCTCTGATTGGTCACCACTCTTAAAAACCCAGTGTTCAAAGTCCCAAAGGCTAGACATAACTAGACGTAAATCATGGTGACCAATCAGATTAGTGCCTATAGTTTCCATTCATACTTTGAAAATTTTAGTTTTGGCAGTTCCCATTCAGGTCTGTCTGGTGTAAAATATCGTCAACCAATCAGGTTAGCACCTACCACCTCCACTGAAATGAATGGGGGGAAAATAAATTAAAAACAGCAGTTTTTAAGAGTATTTAACCAACTTAGGCTAACTTTTACATCAGAAATAGGTACTGGGTTATATTATCTGCATACTCCCCATAGTTAGATGTGAATATGAGTATTATAATTAGTAATGAGATACCCTCATGAAAATTTAGTATGTCTTACAAAAACACCCAATAGTTGTTATTTTCATTTATTCCTCTTGGGTGTATGCAATTCAATAAATATATCCATTTTGTTTCTGCCTGTAGCAATGAATTTGTAGGGTATCCACCTCTGATGCCTGGATTTAACTGTTCTAGTCCCCAGCAATTAAGGTGGTTTTCATAGCTATTGTGATACAAATAAAAGTGTTTGGCCACTGTGGTCTATTTTTTATCCTTGTCTAAATCTTTAGAGGCATTTTTAGTATTACACTGGTGCTCTATGATTCTTGTGCCTAAACTTCTTGTAGACACCCCACATAGAAAAAGTCTCTACATCCACATGAAATGCAATACATGATGTTTTTGCTTTGGCAGTTAATGCATTGTTTGGTTTTCCTAGTGTTCCCAAATCTATCTCTAATCTCTGATATTTTGCACATATGTGAGGCCGGTGAAGTCGCTCAGTTGGTAAAATGCCCTAACTACAAAAGCCTGTTCAAAAGATCCAAAGGTCACATTTTCAAATCCCGGCAGGGCTGACTCAGCCCTTTATCCTTCCGAGGTCGATAAAATGAGTACCATTAAATTGGGCAATAATAACAACTATTACTATTCAGCTGCCAATTTGGTTAATTCCTAGAGCAAGCGCTGAAAAAGCGCTTTGAGTTCCACTGAGAGAAAGGCGCTATATAAATACTAGTTATTATTATTTATGTTTGCATACTCAATGCCGTCAATCTATAGATCCACTGTTTAGGGGCTTCTTACACCCATACCTTTCATAATGGCTTCTTACCCATTTATTTCTCAGGTTGGGACCTCTCTTATATGTGACAATTGGATTCTCAGTAATCAGAGATTGGGTGATGGGGTCACTTTGCAGTACATGCCAATGTTTTTGTAATATGTTCTTAATAACATGTAACTGAGTGGAGTATGTTGTAATAAATCTGATATCATTGTCATCTATGTTGGTGTGTCTTTTCCTAGGAATTAATAGTTCATTTCTATTTAAATTGAGAGCTCTGTGGTATGCTCTGCTGAGTGATTTAAAACCATTTCCTCTTTGGAGGAGTCATTTTCTGAGTTCTCCTGCTGCCTTTTTGAATGATTCAGGATTAGAACAGTTCCTTCTCAGCCTCAAATACTCTCCAATGGGCAGACCTCTTATAGTAGAAGGGGCATGATTGCTACTTGCTGCCATCATGCTAAATATTGCTGTTGACTTTCTATAAGAGTCTGTTTGGATGCAGTTTGTCTCTGACTAAGAAATGACTATGTCAAGGAAATTGATCTTAGATCTATCATGATTCATAGTAAGTTTTAGGCCCATATCGTTTGAATTTAGGGTATCAACACATTTATGTAATATCTCTACTGGACCATCCCAAAATACCAAAATATCATCTATATACCTTGTCTATAACTTTATATGTTTTGTAAACTCTGACGTATTTTCCTTAAAGACTATATTAGCCTCCCACTAGCCTAAAAATAAATTAGCGTATGTGGGGGCGCAGGCAGTATAGTAGTATAGTCTTTAAGGAAAATATGTCAGAGTTTACGAAACATATATTTATAGTAAGTCAGCAGCAGTTTTGTCCTACAAACCTTTTCCTGAGAAGGAATCCTACTAAACAAGGCCTTTTTTGCCACCTGGGGGAGAGAAGTCACAGCTCTTTTTGGATTTAGTAGGTATGGATATATACTATGCATTATAGTATATATATATTTTTGACATATTTTTCTCACTTATATATATATATATTTTAATTGGTCAAATTTATATTTAAGTAGATTTTAATCTGTTGAAATAAAGTTACTCATTTTAGAAATAGCTGCACCCTATAGCTCCCTTTCCTAGCTCCATACCTCAATATTCCACTCGTAATCTAGCCCATAATGTCTCATTGTACTTTTTTTTGTATTTTACCCTTATGATTGTAATGTACCTTTATTTAACTGCGTAAAATGTTGGTGCTTAATAAATAAACAATAGCCTTTAGGATCAGTTACTTTGTCTTAGATCAGTCAACAACTGTATGTATGGGGTACTTGTAAAGCACAGCTAATCACCCATTAGGGTCTCAAGGCGCTGCTCATTTTATCAACCTCAGAAGGAGGAAAGGCTGAGTGGACCTCACCAGGGATCAAACTTGCAACCCTTGGGTTGCTACAGAGCTCAGCCACAGCGCACTTATAATGCTCTGCTATCTGTCCGGCTGGCATTTTAGTTGGTCTTGAGAACTGGAATGGAAGATCTGTCACACTGAAGAGTCGATTACAAATAACTTTAAAAATGATCAGCACTTAAATGGACATGAAATCCAAATTTTTTTTTCTTTCATGATTTAAATAGAACATACAATTTTAAACAACTTTCCAATGTACTTCTATTATTTAATTTGTTTTGTTTTCTTTGTATCCTTTTGTGGAAAAGCATATCTAGGTAGACTCAGGAGGTAAAAGCTAGCTGCTGATTGGTGGCTGCACATGTATGCCTCTGGTTATTGGCTTACCAATGTGTTCAGCCGACTCAAAGTAATGCACTGCTGCTCCTTCAATAAAGGATACTTAGGCCTAGATTTAGAGTTTGGCGGTAGCCGTGAAAACCAGCGTTAGAGGCTCCTAACGCTGGTTTTAGGCTACCGCCGGTATTTGGAGTCACTCAAAATAGGGTCTAACGCTCACTTTCCAGCCGCGACTTTTCCATACTGCAGATCCCCTTACGTAAATTGCGTATCCTATCTTTTCAATGGGATTTTTATAACTCCGGTATTTAGAGTCGTGTCTGAAGTGAGCGTTAGACATCTAACGACAAAACTCCAGCCGCAGGAAAAAAGTCAGTAGTTAAGAGCTTTCTGGGCTAACGCCGGTTTATAAAGCTCTGAACTACTGTACTCTAAAGTACACTAACACCCATAAACTACCTATGTACCCCTAAACCGAGGTCCCCCCAAATCGCCGACACTCGAAAAAAAATTTGTAACCCCTAATCTGCCGACCGTCACCTACGTTATCCTTATGTACCCCTAATCTGCTGCCCCTAACACCGCCGACCCCTATATTATATTTATTAACCCCTAATCTGCCCCCCACAACGTCGCCTCCACCTGCCTACACTTATTAACCCCTAATCTGCCGACCGGACCTGAGCGCTACTATAATAAAGTTATTAACCCCTAATCCGCCTCACTAACCCTATCATAAATAGTATTAACCCCTAATCTGCCCTCCCTAACATCGCCGACACCTAACTTCAATTATTAACCCCTAATCTGCCGACCGAATCTCGCCGCTATTCTAATAAATGTATTAACCCATAAAGCTAAGTCTAACCCTAATACTAACACCCCCCCTAAGTTAAATATAATTTAAATCTAACGAAATTAATTAACTCTTATTAAATAAATTATTCCAATTTAAAGCTAAATACTTACCTGTAAAATAAATCCTAATATAGCTACAATATAAATTATAATTATATTATAGCTATTTTAGGATTTAAATTTATTTTACAGGTAACTTTGTATTTATTTTAACCAGGTACAATAGCTATTAAATAGTTAAGAACTATTTAATAGCTAAAATAGTTAAAATAATTACAAATTTACCTGTAAAAGAAATCCTAACCTAAGTTACAAATAAACCTAACACTAGACTATCAATAAATTAATTAAATAAACTACCTACAATTACCTACAATTAACCTAACACTACACTATCAATAAATTAATTAAATACAATTGCTACAAATAAATACAATTAAATAAACTAGCTAAAGTACAAAAAATAAAAAAGAACTAAGTTACAAAAAATAAAAAAATATTTACAAACATAAGAAAAATATTACAACAATTTTAAACTAATTACACCTACTCTAAGCCCCCTAATAAAATAACAAAGCCCCCCAAAATAAAAAAATGCCCTACCCTATTCTAAATTACTAAAGTTCAAAGCTCTTTTACCTTACCCGCCCTGAACAGGGCCCTTTGCGGGGCATGCCCCAAGAAATACAGCTCTTTTGCCTGTAAAAAAAAACATACAATACCCAAGCCCCCCAACATTACAACCCACCACCCACATACCCCTAATCTAACCCAAACCCCCCTTAAATAAACCTAACACTAAGCCCCTGAAGATCATCCTACCTTGTCTTCACCATACCAGGTTCACCGATCGGTCCAGAAGAGCTCCTCCGATGTCCTGATCCAAGCCCAAGCGGGGGGCTGAAGAGGTCCATGATCCGGCTGAAGTCTTCATCCAAGCCGGCCAGAAGAGGTCTTCCATCCGATTGAAGTCTTCATCCAAGCGGCATCCATCCGGAGCGAAGCGGCAGCATCCTGAAGACCTCCACCGCGGAACATCCATCCTGGCCGACGACTGAACGACGAATGAACGCTGTTCCGATCAGCCAATAGAATGCAAGCTCAATCTGATTGGCTGATTGGATCAGCCAATCGGATTGAACTTGATTCTGATTGGCTGATTCCATCAGCCAATCAGAATATTCCTACCTTAATTCCGATTGGCTGATAGAATCCTATCAGCCAATCGGAATTCGAGGGACGCCATCTTGGATGACGTCATTTAAAGGAACCGTCATTCGTCGTTCAGTCGTCGGCCAGGATGGATGTTCCGCGGGTGGAGGTCTTCAGGATGCTGCCGCTTTGCTCCGGATGGATGCCGCTTGGATGAAGACTTCAATTGGATGGAAGACCTCTTCTGGCCCGCTTGGATGAAGACTTCAGCTGGATCATGGACCTCTTCAGCCCCCCGCTTGGGCTTGGATCAGGACATCGGAGGAGCTCTTATGTTTGTAAATATTTTTTTATTTTTTGTACTTTAGCTAGTTTATTTAATTGTATTTATTTGTAGCAATTGTATTTAATTAATTTATTGATAGTGGAGTGTTAGGTTAATTGTAGGTAATTGTAGGTAGTGTATTTAATTAATTTATTGATAGTCTAGTGTTAGGTTTATTTGTAACTTACGTTAGGATTTCTTTTACAGGTAAATTTGTAATTATTTTAACTATTTTAGCTATTAAATAGTTCTTAACTATTTAATAGCTATTGTACCTGGTTAAAATAAATACAAAGTTACCTGTAAAATAAATATAAATCCTAAAATAGCTATAATATAATTATAATTTATATTGCAGCTATATTAGGATTTATTTTACAGGTAAGTATTTAGCTTTAAATAGGAATAATTTATTTAATAAGAGTTAATTAATTTCGTTAGATTTAAATTATATTTAACTTAGGGGGGTGTTAGTATTAGGGTTAGACTTAGCTTTATGGGTTAATACATTTATTAGAATAGCGACGAGATTCGGTCGGCAGATTAGGGGTTAATAATTGAAGTTAGGTGTCGGCGATGTTAGGGAGGGCAGATTAGGGGTTAATACTATTTATGATAGGGTTAGTGAGGCGGATTAGGGGTTAATAACTTTATTATAGTAGCGCTCAGGTCCGGTCGGCAGATTAGGGGTTAATAAGTGTAGGCAGGTGGAGGCGACGTTGCGGGGGGCAGATTAGGGGTTAATAAATATAATATAGGGGTCAGCGATGTTAGGGCAGCAGATTAGGGGTACATAGGGATAATGTAAGTAGCGGCGGTTTACGGAGCGGCAGATTAGGGGTTAATAATAATATGCAGGGGTCAGCGATAGCGGGTGCGGCAGATTAGGGGTTAATAAGTGTAAGGTTAGGGGTGTTTAGACTCGGGGTACATGTTAGAGTGTTAAGTGCAGACGTAGGAAGGGTTACCGCATAGCAAACAATGGGGCTGCGTTAGGAGCTGAACGCGGCTTTTTTGCAGGTGTTTGGTTTTTTTTCAGCTCAAACAGCCCCATTGTTTCCTATGGGGGAATCGTGCACGAGCACGTTTTTGAGGCTGGCCGCGTCCGTAAGCAACTCTGGTATCGAGAGTTGAAGCTGCGTTAAAAATGCTCTACGCTCCTTTTTTGGAGCCTAACGCAGCCTTTATGTGGACTCTCGATACCAGAGTTATTTTTATGGTGCGGCCAGAAAAAAGCCGGCGTTAGTTTTTCGGGTCGTTACCGACAAAACTCCAAATCTAGGCCTAAGAGAATTAAGCTAAATTGTTATTTGAAGTAAATTGGAAAGTTGTTTAAAATAGTATGTTTTATCCAACTCATGAATGAAAAATGTTGGGTTTCATGTCCCTTTAAATGGACATCAAACTTTTTTTTTTTTCAAATTATTATTATTCAAATAGAGCATACATTTTTAAACAACTTTCCAATTTCCTTTATTATTAAATTTGCTTCACTCTCTGGTAAGTCAATGCCAATAGGTATTTATGAGAGCAAAAAAATATTTCCAGCTACGCATACAGAGTCATATCCATAACTACTGAAAACAAGACTCGGTAATATAACGTATCAAAGTGAGGGATCAACAGTTTCAAAATTCAAGGATGAAATTCACTCACCCATAAACTGACATAAAGAACTTGACAACTCCTGTACGGCTAGCATCCACTTTGCGGATCGAGGGGCTCCACTCACCCCTCTGCTGCTCCAGTAACGTTCCCTCAAGGAAGACCAATGAAATGTTGCTGAACTAGCTGAATATACCTGGCTGTGTGGCCGTCCCAGCACAAACACTCTGCGCTCTCAGTAGATTGATACAGCATCCTCAACCCAAACTCTGACTTCCAGATACATCACTGGCCCAATCAGGAGACAGTTCGATGTATACATGTGTGAGTATATTCAAAAGGAACAAAAATCCCTCTCTCCTTCATTGATAGTTTCTAAAGGTCCGCAGGGAACAGTAGCAAAATAGGATAAAAAATGGTTTTACGCATTTAGGTGCAAGCCGTAATCATAGACTTGAGGTATTTATGTGCAGCCACCGATCAGCGGATAGCTCCCAGCCCCTGAGCCTACCTAGGTATGCTTTTAACAAAGGATAGCAAGAGAAAAGAAGCAAATTAGATAATAGAAGTAAATTAGAAAGTTGTTTAAAATTGTATGCTCTGTCTCAATCAAGAAAAAAAAATTGTGGTTTTCATGTCCCTTTAAATAAATGTGCTTGATACTACTACTTATTAGCGATACTTAAGGAACAGTCTAGTCAAAATTAAACTTTCATGATTCAGATAGGGTATGTAATTTTAAACAACTTTCAAATTGACTTTTATCATCAAATTTGCTTTGTTCTCTTGGTTTTTTTAGTTGACCGCTAAACCTAGCTAGGCTCATATTCTAATTTTTAAGGCCTTGAAGGTCGCCTCTTATCTGAATACATTTGTCAGTTTTTCACAGCTAGAGGGCATAAGTTCATGTGTGCCATATACATAACATTGTGCCCGTGGAGTTACTTATGAGAGGGCACTGATTGGCTAAAATGCAAATATGTCAAAACAACTGAAATAAGGGGGCAGTCTGCAGAATCTTAGATACAAGGTAATCACAGAGGTGTGGTGGTTATGCAAACTGGAGAATGGGTAATAAAAGGATAATCCGTCTTTTAAAACAATAAAAATTCTGGAGTAGACTGTCCCTTTAGTTTACGTCTTGGCCTGATGTCAAAATAGAAGTGGGTATTAGATGTTGCTTTTTTTAGAAAAAATACTAAATACTAGGGCCCCTATTTAAGAAAGTCTGGAGGACCTGATCCAACAGTGCAGATCAGGTCCGCCAGACCTCGCTGAATACGGCGAGCAATATGCTCGCCGTATTCAGCATTGCACCAGCAGCTCACAAGAGCTGCTGGTGCAACGCCGCCCCCTGCAGACTCGCGGCCAATGGGCTGCCAGCAGATGGGTGTCAACCCGATCGTACTCGATCGGGTTGATTTCCGGCGATGTCTGTCCGCCTGCTCAGAGCAGGCGGACAGGTTATGGAGCAGCGGTCTTTGTGACCGCTGCTTCATAACTGCTGTTTCTGGTGAGCCTGCAGTCTAGCCAGAAACACGGGGCATCAAGCTCCATTCTGAGCTTGATAGATAGGCCCCTAGGTGACACAAAACCAGCAACAATTAGGGACAGATAAGAAGTAGCACGCTAATGCTAGCGCGGGACACGATGAGCAGTATCGCTGGACCACTATAATATTAGTGTGCAACTTGATATTAAAAGTCCTTGGTAAATCACTCTAGTGCACCCATTACTTTCATATTTACATTTTTATACAAACATTTAACATTTCTACTGATAAAAATGTTTTAAAAAGGATCAAAAGTGATATGGTACATGGCAAGGTGTTTGACTGAAAAGGGCTCAAAAGTATATACAGTATATATTTATAAATATGTGTATGTATATATGTGTATATATGTGTCTTCATGTGTATTTATATGTTCATACGTGTAACTACGTTTGTGTGCACACATACATACTATATATACATATATACACACACACATATATATATATATATATATATATATATATATATATATATATATATATATATATATATATATATATATATATATATATATACTGTATATACATATATAAACATATATATGTAGAAGTAAACAGCACTCACTGGGCTTGACTTCAAAAAGTGTTCTTTTTTCCAGTGACGTTTCGGGGCTTGCACCACTTCATCAGACGGTCTGATGAAGGGGTGCAAGCCCCGAAACGTCACTGGAATAAAGAACACTTTTTGAAGTCAAGCCTAGTGAGTGCTGTTTCCTTCTACATATATTTGAAATTTTACTCTGCACCCTGGCAAGTGTATCCTGTTTGCGAGAGAGTGCACTCGACTCTACCTCTCTATATATATATATATATATATATATACACACATATATATATATATATATACACATATATTAGATTTAGATATACACATATATACATATATACATATATATACACATATATTAGATACAGATATACACATATATACATATATATATATATCCCTTTTGAGCCTTTTCCAATAAAATACCTTGAAACATGCAATATAATTATTAATCAATTTTTTATTTTTATTAGTGTGTTTATATATATATATATATATATATATATATATATATATATATATATATATATATATATATATATATATATATATATCCATATCTGCATATATTCATATAGAGATAACGATATATACTTTACAAAAATATTTCAATATATATATATATATATATATATATATACTTAAAAATAAAAATAAATAATTTTCTTCTAAGTGAAGAAATTTCTATTACTAATACATCTTCAGCTTTAGTGCAGTTGATCTAGTGCAGTTTCAGGTTAGCTCGTGAGCAATAAAATGAAAAGGCTTTCTTGAGCTCACCCCATAGAAGTCTATAAGAAGAGGGAGTTAGCACAGTCGTGATATTCAATGCATAAAGTTAGCGTGCCTGAGTCTCTCGCGTGCAAACTTTTTACTTTGAACTTGTAATACCACCGCTAACCTGAGAGCGATAAAAAAATTTACCTTGAGTGCATTTAGCGCCCATTAGCAAAAAAAAAAGTGCTCCATTTGTAATCTAGGCCTTAAATGGCTATTAAAAAGTTATTGTTTTAATAATTAAAAAATAATAATAATTTTGTTTCTTACTAATTTACATTTTTAAACCATATTGATTGTTGTGGCACAATCCTCTTCACCTAGTTGAAGTTAAAATGGAGAGAGCAGATTTTTCTCTTCATTCCATCATCTCCATATTTGATGTACAGGACGATGTTGTCACTGCCAATAAAGTACCTAGGGCCAAAGCATTTCCTTACATTTTGACCTTGCAACTGCTTCAAAAACCCTCTTTGCCAACTTGGAATTGGTAGCTGAAAATCAATTTGGAAAGATTCAACGGGGGTGATTGTCTGTCACACTACTACATGTGAACCTTGTCCATCTGATCAATGATAAATCTACTGCTTAGAAGGGCATAGGACACCTTGTTTTCAAATGAGGAGTTACAAGTCGCTCCAAAATACAAGTGATTGCCATAAAAATGATCTCATATTTATGCTTAGATATTTTATTAATATTCATTTCCTGCAGAAAACACTGAGACTTTTACAGGCTATAGAAAGGACAGTGGTCCACAGCCCATCCCCAACAAGAATTTAGCCTATATTTAATACTGTCTTTTATCTAGCAAAAACTTTTCAGATGTATTTTCTTTATACTATGTATATGTGCTTTCCTCAACCAGACTTTGGTTTCAGCAGGGGAGACATGTAACTGCTGGAAAGGATGGGCTATTAATGAAGAAGAGCCAAGCTGCAGGAAGTTGTAAAGTTTATTTAATCCTCAAGGGCACTATGGAGGAGGTGGCATAAAATTAACAGAGCATTAGTAAGAAAGTCTCTAAATGATATGCCTGCCTTGATGAGAGCTGCCTTCAGAGTTCTATTGTTCTGGCTATACACAGTACAGTTTATAAAAGAGTCTGTAGGGTGTGTGAGTATATTTGTATGGGTATACATAAACATACATAAATATAAACTATGCTGGATCACAATTCCTTTATGGTCCCTCATATAAGAAAAACAATTGTCATGCCTCTGGGGTGTAGACTTTAAATCATCTACATTGCATGTTTATCAGAACAGATCCCCACTACAAACTAACCACCTCTCTTATAAAATCTGTCAATGGTAAACATATGACCACCTTTTGCCAAAAGCCCTTTTAAAACTCTTACCACAAATACGCTCCTAACACTTATGCACCTAGAAATAAAAAAATTAAACAAAAAGTAAAGAGTTAAAAAAGTTAAGTAAAGGTTAAAAGTAATTGTTTTCAGATAGTCTTATCTGTAGTAAAAATAAATGTACAAAAAAAATCACAAAGTGAAACAAAAATACAATAAAAGTGAAACAAGAGTGCAAACAAAAAGTTCAATAATGGAAGGATATATCCGTTCCTGACCGAAATCTTTGGTGACTTGAATCTTCAATGGGTCCTCAAATGAGAAACAAGAGAAAGGAAACACAAAATAGTGTAACACTGTAAACCTACTAGGTAAGGTGAAGTGATAGGACAAATGATTACTCACATTTCTTGGAGCTAATACAAGCTCAGTATGATGCGCACAACTACTTTATACTGGTAGGCAAACAGTATCCCACAGCGTGAATCAGGTAAAAAATATATTTATTAAAATGCTAAAATACGTCACAAATGCTTAGTGTTAACAGTCGTACAAAGGGATCTAATAGGAAAACAGTAAATATTTACTGTCCAGAGTACACCAGACCGCCATATGGAGAGCAGAAACTAAACCACTTACCAACAGCTATCCTAAACCGGCTAGGTGAAACTCCTCCCTGAGAGTTACTGGCACGTTTTGACATAGTGGTGGGAGAAAGTTCCAACGCACCTTTCGCTGACCAACTTGCAGCTTTGTCAAATAAAACTGAGGTGTCTTTTTTCTTCATCCTCTTCGTGGCCATCAGTGAAAGATGCTTTCTTCTTAGCTCTTTAACTCCTAGACACTGTTAGCACGTTCCATACCATCCTAAATGCGCTGAACTTAAACAACTTTAGGACAGCATGGAGCGCCCTGCTCCCTTCTGTGTACAAGCACTGACAGTCCCCCAGGAGCCAATTAGCACCATTTTTGAAGCGCATGATCACAGGTATGATCATGTGCTTCCTTTTTCCATTTTTTGCTTACCAACTGAGCTTTGATGGATGCATCCATCCTGAAGGGGTTAAACTATATATGTTAAATATGTTCTTTTCTTAAGGATATCAGTCAATTGAAATGAAGACTAAGCAAGCTCACAGTCAAAACTGAGTATGCCTATTCTTCTAATTGATTAATCACATTAACAAGAGGGGCATGCTTTTGGTGGTGGGGGGGGGGATTGCTTGGATCTTAGGGAACATTGTGGTAGAGGATTGTGATCAGGGCTAGATCAGCTAGGTCAGAATCATTGTTAGGGTAGTAGCAGTGGGTAACTTGGCAAACCTTTATGTTTATCTGTATATTGGGAGGTCACCACCAATACAGGTTAATCATGCTGAGAAACAGGGCATGCTTACTGTTAGTAGTGGTTTGGGGAATTGGGTCTGTGGTAGTTATGGTTTACACTGTTGGGTTTGATTTAATGCAGATAACTATCTATATATATTTTTTTATGCTCCACGCTGAATTTTGTCTACTGAAAAGCTGTAATATAACAAGTTAAAACAGTTGTACAACTGCATTTTGGTGTCACTAGAGCAGAATACTGTTGTCATTATGTTATAGCAGCTCCCAAACAAACTAATGCTTGAGCTGCTCAACTTTTGTGAGGATGAGTATGCTGACTGAGCTGTCACTATCAACAGCAACATAGTAGTTACAAGGCTGCTTCTTTCACACTGGGCCAGATTACAAGTGGCGCAATATTTAGAGCTTTCACCCATGTGCAAACACTGCCACAAGTAAACTTGTAACGCACAAAAGTTAGCGTACATATTATAATTCAACAAGAACTATAAAAATGGCTCTATAGGGGGCCCTTAAAGATAGAATACATAAAACATACAAGGTGAAACCAAGTATATACAGATAATAATACACAACAATAACCCTAGTCACAGGATATACTGAACTCCCATATATTGTCAGTTCATCAGGGGGTTTAAGCTCCTGGACTCCCATGTATTGTCAGTTCATCAGGGGTTAAATTTCCTGTAGCAATTTCAGGATCACAGTAGCTGCACTCCTCTTCACACAAAATAATATAATATAGCATGTGTGTATCAAATAGACAAATCAGATAGAAAATGTCAAACACAGGGTACTCACATTTCCATAGACCACCCTTCTGTGCTAGTAGACACAGGCTGGCAGTATAAAGGTGTAACAGCTCACCTCCTCCCGAAACAGCTGCACGTAGTCCAGGGACAGCTCAAACACACTCACAGTGATGAACCAAACAGTAGGCCCAACACATATGTGCACCTGGCAATTAGGGCTTGTAAACACTGTAGTTTAAAAAACATAATTGATATAAGAATTTACCTGATAAATCCACAAGTCACTAGAGAGGGAGGGATAAAAAACAACAGCTAAATCCGCTGAGAAATTAAATAAAATAAAAAAATTGTTTTCTTTATAAAATTAAAAAAAAAAAATCAAATCAAAGGCACTAGAATCAAACTGAGACAACTGCCTGAAGCATCTTTCTACCAAAGGTTGCTTCCGTAGAAGCAAACACATCAAAATGGTAAAATTTAGTAAAAGTATGCAAAGAAGACCAAGTTGCTGCAAATTTGATCAACTGAAGCTTCATTCTTAAAAGCCCAAGAAGTGGCAACTGATCTAGTAGAATGAGCTGTAATTCTCTGAGGCAGAGACTGCCCCACCCCCAAATAAGCTTTGTAAATCAAAAGTTTCAACCAAGATGCCAGAGAAATGACAGAGGCGTTCTGATCTTTCCTGGAGCCAGAAAAAATAACAAATAGACTAGAAGTCTTTGTGAAATCTTTAGTAGCCTCAACATAATATTTCAAAGCTCTTACCACATCCAAAGAATGTAAAGACCTTTCAAGAGTATTCTTAAGATTAGGACACAAGGAATGAACAACAATTTCCCTAATAATGTTGTTAGAATTCACAACTTTAGGCAACAATTTAAATGAAGAGATGGCCAAAAGAAATAACACTTTCCAAGAAAGTAATTTAATATCCGATGAATGCATAGGCCTAAAGGAGGAGCCTTTAAAATCTTCAAAACCAAATTTAGACTCCAAGGAGGAGAAATTGATTTAATAATGGGTTTGATACGAACCAAAGCCTGAACAAAACAGTGAATATCAGGAAGTTTAGCAATCTTTCTATGAAATAAGACAGAAAGAGCAGAAATTTGACCTTTCAAAGTATTTGCAGACAAACCGTTATCCAAACCTTCCTGAAGAAACTAAAAAATCCTAGGAATTCTGAAAGAATGCCAAGAATAATTATGAGTGGAACACCATGAAATATAGGTTTTCCAAACCCGAAGATAAATTTTCCTTGAAACAGACTTACGAGCCTGTATCATAGTGCTAATTACTGAGTCAGAGAAACCTCTTTGACTAAGCACTAAGCGTTCAATTTCCATGCCTTTAAATTTAGAGATCCTGATGGAAAAACAGCCCTTGAGACAGAAGGTCTGGCCTTAAAGGAAGTGGCCAAGGCTGGCAACTGGACATACGAACAAGATCTGCATACCAAAACCTGTGAGGCCATGCTGGTGCTATCAGAAACACATAAGATTGTTACATTATGATCTTGGAGATCACCCTTGGAAGAAGAACCAGAGGCGGCATCCACCATCTCCGCCTGAGGATCCCTGGACCTGGAAAGGTATCTGAGAAGCTTCTTGTTTAGACGAGAGGCCACCAGATCTATTTCTGGAAGACCCCAAATCTGTACAAGATGAAAAAACACATCTGGATGGAGAGACCACTCCCCCGGATGTAAAGTCTGACGGATGAGATAATCCGCTTCCCAATTATCTACACCTTGGATATGAATCACAGAAATTTGACAAGAGTTGGATTCCGCCCAAGAAAGTATCCAAGATACTTCCTTCATTGCTGAAGGACTGCAAGTCCCTCCTTGATTATTGACATATGCCACTGTTGTGATATTGTCTGTTTGAAAACGAATGTAAAGTTCTCTCTTTCAATAGAGGCAACGCCTGAAGAGCTCTAAAAATAGCAGGGAGTTCTAAAATATTGATTGCTAACCTTGCCTCTTGAGGATTACAAACTACTTGTGCTGTCAGAGACCCCCAGACAGCTCCCCAACCTGTGAGACTTGCATCTGTTGTGATCACAGTCCAGGTAGGATGAACAAATGAGGCCCCTTGAACAATAAGGTGATAGTCTAACCACCAAATCAGAGAGAGTTGAGTGTTGGGATTTAAGTATATCAGTTGTGATATCTGAACATGCAAAGCTGTAGAGGCCTCATATGAAAACGAGCAAAGGGGATTGTGTCCGATGCTGCAGTCATGAGACCTAAACTTCCATGCACATAGTCACTAAAGGGAATGATAGAGACTGAAGGTTTAGACAAGCTAAAACTAACTTCATTCATCTCTTGTCTGTCAGAGAAAGAGTCATGGACACTGAATCTATCTGGAAACCTAAAAGGTGACCCTTGTCTGAGGAATCAAGAAACTCTTTTGTAAATTGATCCTCCAACCATTTTTTTAAGAAACCACACTAGTTGTTTTGTGTGAGATTCTGCTAAATGAAAAGATTGAGCTAGTAACAAGATATCGTCCAAATAAGGAAACACCACAATACCCTGCTCTCTGATTACAGATAGAAGGGCACTGAGAACCTTCGAAAATATTCTCGGAGCTGTCGCTAGGCCAAACAGAAGAGCAACAAATTGGCAATGCTTGTTTAGAAAAGAGAATCTCAGAAAACGATAGTGGTCTGGATGAATTCGAATGTGAAGATAAGCGTCCTGTAAGTCTATTGTGGACATGAAATGACCTTGCTGAACAAAAGGCAGAATTGTCCTTATAGTCACCATCTTGAAAGTTGGGACTCTTACAAAACGATTTAAAAATTTCAAATCCAGAAGTGGTCTGAACGAATCTTCTTTCTTTGGGGCAATGAATAGATTTGAATAAAAACCCAAACCCCCTTCCTGCAGAGGAACTGGAACAATTACCCCTGAAAATTCGAGGTCTGAAACACATTTCCAAAAAGTCTAAGCCTTCAGAGGGTTTGTTGGAACATGAGAAAGAAAGAATCTTCCCATGGGAGGTCTTATTCTGAAACCTATTCGATAACCCTGAGAAATAATATTCTGAATCCACTGATTTTGAACAGAAACTGTCCAAATGTGTTGAAATAATTTAAATCTGCCCCCCACCAGTTGAACTGGTTTGAGGGCCGCACCTTAATGCAGTCTTAGGGGCTGGATTTGTTTTTTTATAAGGCTTGGATTTATTCCAATTTGGAGATGGTCTCCAATTAGAGCCAGAGGTCTTAGGGGAAGGAGAGGTCTTTTGTTCTCTATTCTGACGAAAGGAACGAAAATGATTGGAAGCTTTAAATTTACCCTTAGATTTCTTATCTTGGGACAGAAAAACTCCCTTTCCCCCGGTGATAGTGGAGATAATAGAATCCAATTGAGAACCAAATAAATTACTTCCCTGAAATGATAAAGATAGTAATCTAGATTCAGACACCGCATATCAGCATTCCAAGATTTAAGCCATAAAGCTCTTCTAGTAAGAATAGCTAAAGACATAGATTTAATATCAATCTTAATGACATCAGATATAGCATCACAAATGAAATGATTAGCATGTTGAAGTAAAAGAACAACACTAGACAATTCAGGATCTGTTAACTGTTGAGCTAAACTGTCCAACCAAAAAGTTGAAGCAGCAGCAACATCAGCCATATAAATAGCAGGTCTAAGAATATAGCCAGTATGTAAATATGCTTTTCTAAGATAGGATTCAAGTTTCCTATCTAAAGGATCCTTAAAGGAAGTACTATCTTCCATAGGAATAGTAGTATGTTTGGCAAGAGTAGAAATGGGACTTTTTCCCAAAACTCTAACGCCTAGATTTAGAGTTTTGCGTTAGCCGTCAAAACCAGCGTTAGGGGCTCCTAACGCTGGTTTTGGGCTACCGCTGGTATTTAGAGTCAGTCAGGAAAGGGTCTAATGCTCACTTTCCAGCCACAACTTTTCCATACCGCAGATCCCCCTACGCCATTTGCGTATCCTATCTTTTCAATGGGATCTTTCTAACGCTGGTGTTTAGAGTCTTAGCTGAAGTGAGCGTTAAAAATCTAACGACAAGACTCCAGCCGCAGAGAAAAGCCAGGAGTTAAGAACTTTCTGGGCTAACCCCGGTTCATAAAGCTCTTAACTACTGTGCTCTAAAGTACACTAACACCCATAAACTACCTATGTACCCCTAAACCGAGGCCCCCCCACATCGCCGCCACTCTAATAATTTTTTTAACCCCTAATCTGCTGAGCGCACACCGTCGCAACCTACATTATCCCTATGTACCCCTAATCTGCTGCCCCTAACACCACCGACCCCTATATTATATTTATTAACCCCTAATCTGCCCCCCCAACGTCGCCGCCACCTACCTACAATTATTAACCCCTAATCTGCTGACTGGACCTCACCGCTACTATAATAAATGTATTAACCCCTAATCCGCCTCACTCCCGCCTCAATAACCTTATAATAAATATTATTAACCCCTAATCTGCCCTCCCTAACATCACTGACAACTAACTTCAAGTATTAACCCCTAATCTGCCAACCGGACCTCACCGCTACTCTAATAAATGTATTAACCCCTAAAGCTAAGTCTAACCCTAACACTAACACCCCCCTAAGTTAAATATAATTTTATTCTAACAAAATAAATTAACTCTTATTAAATAAATTATTCCTGTTTAAAGCTAAATAGTTACCTGTAAAATAAACCCTAATATAGCTACAATATAACGAATAATTATATTGCAGCTATTTTAGGATTAATATTTATTTTACAGGCAACTTTGTATTTATTTTAACCAGGTACAATAGCTATTAAATAGTTAAGAACTATTTAATAGCTACCTAGTTAAAATAATTACAAAATTACCTGTAAAATAAATCCTAACCTAAGTTACAATTAAACCTAACACTACACTATCATTAAATTAATTAAATAAAATACCTACAATTATCTACAATTAAACCTAACACTACACTATCAATAAATTAATTAAATAAAATACCTACAAATAAATACAAATAAATACACTAACTAAAGTACAAAAAATAAAAAAAGAACTAAGTTACAAAAAATAAAAAAATAATTTACAAACATTATAAAAAGATTACAACAATTTTAAGCTAATTACACCTACTGTAAGCCCCCTAATAAAATAACAAAGCCCCCCAAAATAAAAAAATGCCCTACCCTATTCTAAAATAAAAATAGAAAAGCTCTTTTACCTTACCAGCCCTTAAAAGGGCCTTTTGCGGGGCATGCCCCAAAGAATTCTGCTCTTTTGCCTGTAAAAAAACCATACAATACCCCCCCCAACATTACAACCCACCACCCACATACCCCTAATCTAACCCAAACCCCCCTTAAATAAACCTAACACTAAGCCCTTGAAGATCTTCCTACCTTATCTTCACCACGCCGGGTATCACTGATTCGTCCAGAGAGGGCTCTGAAGTCTTCATCCAAGCCCAAGCGGAGGCTGAAGAGGTCCATCATCGGGCTGAAGTCTTGATCCAAGCGCGGGCTGAAGAGATCCATCATCCGGCTGAAGTCTTCTATCAAGCGGCATCTTCAATCTTCTTTCTTCCGGATCCATCTTCATCCCGCCGACGCGGAACATCCATCCTGAACGACGACTTCCCGACGAATGACGGTTCCTTTAAGGGACGTCATCCAAGATGGCGTCCCTCGAATTCCGATTGGCTGATAGGATTCTATCAGCCAATCGGAATTAAGGTAGGAAAATTCTGATTGGCTGATGGAATCAGCCAATCAGATTCAAGTTCAATCCGATTGGCTCATCCAATCAGCCAATCGGATTGAACTTGAATCTGATTGGCCTTTTACGTTTATTTGAAGGCAAAATAGCAGTCATAGCCTTCTCTATGGCTGCAGAAATTTCATTTTTCATATCTATAGGAATATCATGTACATTAGACTGTGAAGGATTAACAGTAGATTTATTTGTACTTATAGAAACATTATCAGCATGTAATAATTTTTCATAACAAGTGCCACATATTTGAGCTGAAGAAGTAAGAGTAGCTAATTTACAACATACACACTTAGTTTTGGTAGAATTGTGTTCAGGCAGCTTAGTTCCTATATTAACATCAGCGGAAGGATCAGTTTGAGACATCTTGCAAAATGTAACAAAAAAGAAAAAATAACATTTAAACAAAACATCCAATTTCCTCAAAATAGCAGTTTCAGGAATGGGGAAAATGCTTATGATAAATTTTTTATACAAAAGTAAAATCAAAAGCAAGCAACCTAGCCCTCTATGAATCAAATGAGAGCAGGGAGCAAAAGAGGGAGAGACTTCATATAGCACATTTTGGCGCTAAGAATGACGCAAACGCAGAGAAAAAAAAATTGGTGTCAAAGCTTAACAAATTAAATGGCAACTTTGCGCCAAAAAAACTTGTGTCAAGAAAGTCGCAAGAAATGACACGACTCACTTCAAGGCAGACGCGACTTTGCGGGGAAAAAAATTTGCGAAAAAAATGTTGCAATAAAAAGTAACATTCTGCGTCATCGCAAGCCTAAGTCCATGAAAATTTGAAAAAAACAGACTCCAAGTTACAACTAACTGGAACCCCTGGTAAGCCTAAAAACTTCCATAAAGATCATTTCCATGCTGAAACTGTTAGACTGCAAAAGGAAATACACAGACCTGACAAATGGCAAATATATACAATATACATTTAAACTTTATAAGATAAAGTGCCAAACATAGCTGAGAGTGTCTTAAAAACTGATATATACTTACCAGAAGACACCCATCCACATATAGCAGACATCCAAACCAGTACTAAAACATATCAGCAGAGGTAATGGTAGAGGAGTATAATGTTGATCTGTAAAGGGAGGCAACAGATGAATCTCTGCTACCGATTACAGAGAGCCTTAGAATAGATTTCCCATAGGTGAAAACATGGTGTCATCAGGCAATACTCCCTTCCTCTCAAAGTACAGTGTTTGTCTGAGGGATGTGAACTGGGCTTCAATATGCTTAGAAGCGCCTATCACAGAACAAAATCAAGCACAACTTGCTTCACCACCTCCATGAGAGGCAAAGTTTGTAAAACTAAGGTATGAGTGAGGTAGGAGGTGTATTTATAGGCATTTTTAGGTTTGGGAAACTTTTCCCCCTCCTGGTTGGAATGTATATCCAATATGTCACTAGCTCATGGACTCTTGCCACTTACATGAAAGAAACCGATGTATTAAAACCATATAAAATTCAAACAATACAGTGTTAAAAGCCGGTGGGTATACACAGTCTGTACCCCCAGATATGCAATGCATATCTCAGCAGTTACGCTGTTTCCTCATGCCTGAGGTTGGTTTTAATAAATCAGTTTTTAAACTAAAAAAGTGTTTACAAGCCCCAATTGCCAGGTGCACATATGTGTTGGGCCTAGTGTATGGTTCATCACTGTGAGTGTGTTTGAGCTGTTCCTGGACTACGTGCAGCTGTCGGGAGGAGGTGAGCTGACACACCTTGATACTGCCAGCCTGTGTCTACTAGCACATAAGGGTGCTCTATGGAAATGTGAGTACCCTGTGTTTGACATTTTCTATCTGATTTGTCTATTCAGTGACTAATACACACATGAGGCGCCTCTCTTATACTTGCTAGATGCTAGCGTACATATTACACATTGAAAGTAAATAGTTTGCATGTGAGCACTGGTGTCCATGACTAGCCCTTGCAGTGTCCGCCACAACCTTAGTATATCTTTTCTTTCTTAATTAAGAATAGGAATTAAAAAAAAACACGTAGTGTGAATAAAGTTAGTGGCTTGTCAAGAGACTGCTAGCGATATTGGATGATAAGTTATGAAATAAATAAAGCCTGAGTGAAATACTGGATGTGTATCTGCATCTGTATAATAACACCCAGCTATATACAAAGACACAGTAGTGACACTGGCACATGCATATAGCCAGACAAGGGGTGGTTATAGGGCCAGTGGTATCTGCATCTGCATAATAACACCCAGCGTTATATAATGACACAGTAGTAACACTGGCACATGGGTATAGCCAGAGGAGGGTTTGTTATAGGATCAGTGGTATCTGCATCAGTATAATAACAAACAGCTCTATATAATGACACAATAATGACACTGGCACATGCGTATAGCCAGACAAGGGCTGGTTATAGGGTCAGTGGTATCTGCATCTGTATAACAACACCCAGCATTATATAATGACACAGTAGTGACACTGGCACATGGGTATAGCCAGAGGAGGGCTGGTTATAGGATCAGTGGTATCTGCATCAGTATAATAACACCAAGCACTATATAATGACACAGTAGTGACACTGGCACATGGATATAGCCAGAGGAGAGCTGGTTATAGGATCAATGGTATCTGCATCAGTATAATAACACAAAGCACTATATAATGACACAGTAGTGACACTGGCAGATAAGTATAGCCAGAAAAGGCTGGTTATAGGATCAGTGGTATCTGCATAAGTATAATAACACCCAGCACTATATAATGACACAGTAGTGACACTAGCACATGGGTATAGCCAGATGAGGGCTGGTTATAGGATCAGTGGTATCTGCATCAGTAAAATAACATTCAGCACTATAAGACACAGTAGTGACACTGGCACATGGGTATAGCCAGAGGAGGGCTGGTTATATAATCAGTGGTATCTGCATCAGTATAATTGCACTCAGCACTATATAATGACACAGTAGTGACACTGGCAGATGAGTATAGCCAGAAAAGGGCTGGTTATAGGATCAGTGGTATCTGCATCAGTATAATAACACCAAGCCAGACATCCCAACTCTCCCTGATTCAGGGAGTCTCCCTGATTGTAATAGTGACTCCCTGATGCCAGCAAATGGAATGCAATCTCTCTGAAACTCCAAATACTATGATCCAATGTGGTCCAAATCCGGAAAAGTGTTTCTTTAAGGAATGCCTTTAGTTGCTGGGACATTATAGAACCCTCTAAGCATGCATCAGTAACCAAAAAGCCCCCAGTGATTTTAATAAAATAAAAACACAAATACTATCTTATTTACTGCACGTAATTAAACTTTGTATTCTAAAATATTTAAGCATTCAACAAGCGTATGATCACTGAAAAATAGGTTTGTTGTATGTGGCTGTGCAATAAAGCTACTTTTTTTTTAATGTGGCTTTAGTGAGAAGCTACTTTAATGATAAGTCTCTATCTTATTTAGGTTTTAAAGGTGTCCAATATATAACTGGGAGGGGGGGGGGGGAGCGGCACAGTAGCGGGTGAAACCACCTCCCTGAAATGAGTTTTTGCAGGTTGGGATGTCTGCCAAGCACTATATAATGACACAGTAGTGACACTGGCTCATGGGTATAGCCAGAGGAGGGCTGGTTATAGGATCAGTGGTATCTGCATCAGTATAATAACACCCAGCACTATATAATGACACAGTAGTGACACTGGCTCATGGGTATAGCCAGAGGAGGGCTGGTTATAGGATCAGTGGTATCTGCATCAGGATAATAACACCCAGCACTATATAATGACACAGTAGTGACACTGGCATATGGGTATAGCCAGAGGAGGGCTGGTTATAGGATCAATGGTATCTGCATCAGTATAATAACACCCAGCGCTATATAATGACACAGTAATGACACTGGCTCATGGGTATAGCCAGAGGAGGACTGGTTATAGGATCAGTGGTATCTGCATCAGTATAATAACACCAAGCACTGTATAATGACACAGTATTGACACTGGTACATGGGTATAGCCAGAGGAGGGCTGGTTATAGAATCAGTGGTATCTGCATCAGTATAATAACACCAAGCACTGTATAATGACACAGTATTGACACTGGTACATGGGTATAGCCAGAGGAGGGCTGGTTATAGGATCAGTGGTATCTGCATCAGTATAATAACACCAAGCACTATAAAATAATGTTTCAAATTTCAAATGTACCTTGGTGTCCTTCACTAAGGTCTGTACTTTGGAAAATGTCAGCCACAGCCTTTGTCTGTGCCTATCCCAGATCTCAACCGCATTAACTTCTTCTCCTCATAGACTTCAATGGAGCAAGCAAACTGAAAAACAACCTAAGACTTATTGCTTGCGTGTTAACCTGACACTGCATTAGGCTGAAGGAAGTTCTGAATATTTTACATTCCAATATTTTTCACATAGAAGAAAATGTTCTTTTTCTTTTCAAATATTTATTTATATACATATATATATATATATATATATATATATATATATATATAAATAATCGTTTTTGTAAAATATCTATCTATCTTGAGATATATATATATATATATATATATATATATATATATATATATATATATATATATAGAGAGAGAGAGAGAGAGAGAGAGAGAGAGAGGTATACATATATATATTGTAAAATATCTATCTATCTAGATATATATATATATATATATATATATATATATATATATATATATATATATATGAAAATATTTAGAAATACAAAGAACATGCATAAATACGTTTCTTCTTGTTTTCATCTTTTCAGGTATTTAAGAGCTCACAAGTGTATGTATGTGTACAGGGAGTGCAGAATTATTAGGCAAATGAGTATTTTGACCACATCATCCTCTTTATGCATGTTGTCTTACTCCAAGCTGTATAGGCTCGAAAGCCTACTACCAATTAAGCATATTAGGTGATGTGCATCTCTGTAATGAGAAGGGGTGTGGTCTAATGACATCAACACCCTATATCAGGTGTGCATAATTATTAGGCAACTTCCTTTCCTTTGGCAAAATGGGTCAAAAGAAGGACTTGACAGGCTCAGAAAAGTCAAAAATAGTGAGATATCTTGCAGAGGGATGCAGCACTCTTAAAATTGCAAAGCTTCTGAAGCGTGATCATCGAACAATCAAGCGTTTCATTCAAAATAGTCAACAGGGTCGCAAGAAGCGTGTGGAAAAACCAAGGCGCAAAATAACTGCCCATGAACTGCCCATGAACTGAGAAAAGTCAAGCGTGCAGCTGCCAAGATGCCACTTGCCACCAGTTTGGCCATATTTCAGAGCTGCAACATCACTGGAGTGCCCAAAAGCACAAGGTGTGCAATACTCAGAGACATGGCCAAGGTAAGAAAGGCTGAAAGACGACCACCACTGAACAAGACACACAAGCTGAAACGTCAAGACTGGGCCAAGAAATATCTCAAGACTGATTTTTCTAAGGTTTTATGGACTGATGAAATGAGAGTGAGTCTTGATGGGCCAGATGGATGGGCCCGTGGCTGGATTGGTAAAGGGCAGAGAGCTCCAGTCTGACTCAGACGCCAGCAAGGTGGAGGTGGAGTACTGGTTTGGGCTGGTATCATCAAAGATGAGCTTGTGGGGCCTTTTCGGGTTGAGGATGGAGTCAAGCTCAACTCCCAGTCCTACTGCCAGTTTCTGGAAGACACCTTCTTCAAGCAGTGGTACAGGAAGAAATCTGCATCCTTCAAGAAAAACATGATTTTCATGCAGGACAATGCTCCATCACACGCGTCCAAGTACTCCACAGCGTGGCTGGCAAGAAAGGGTATAAAAGAAGAAAATCTAATGACATGGCCTCCATGTTCACCTGATCTGAACCCCATTGAGAACCTGTGGTCCATCATCAAATGTGAGATTTACAAGGAGGGAAAACAGTACACCTCTCTGAACAGTGTCTGGGAGGCTGTGGTTGCTGCTGCACGCAATGTTGATGGTGAACAGATCAAAACACTGACAGAATCCATGGATGGCAGGCTTTTGAGTGTCCTTGCAAAGAAAGGTGGCTATATTGGTCACTGATTTGTTTTTGTTTTGTTTTTGAATGTCAGAAATGTATATTTGTGAATGTTGAGATGTTATATTGGTTTCACTGGTAAAAATAAATCATTGAAATGGGTATATATTTGTTTTTTGTTAAGTTGCCTAATAATTATGCACAGTAATAGTCACCTGCACACACAGATATCCCCCTAAAATAGCTAAAACTAAAAACAAACTAAAAACTACTTCCAAAAATATTCAGCTTTGATATTAATGAGTTTTTTGGGTTCATTGAGAACATGGTTGTTGTTCAATAATAAAATTAATCCTCAAAAATACAACTTGCCTAATAATTCTGCACTCCCTGTATAAATGTGTTTATATGTGTATATATGTATGTATATACATATATATACACATAAATACACATGTGTATATATATATATATATATATATATATATCCTATATTATAAAAGGCCAAGTGTTTGTCTGAAGCCGTCATGCGCAGTAGAGACAAACACTTGGCCTTGAGATAGGGAGCGCGAGGTACACAAAAAGCTGTGAGGTCTGGGGAGCGCGAGGTAAGCTGATTGAAACAGCCTGTGGCAAGAGATTTGGAGCGCAAGCTACTCAACAGCTGTGAGGTGTGCTGCATGAGAAGCGGCCACACGCTCCCCAGACCTCACAGCTGTTTGTGGCCGACGGGAGCGTTGCAATGGGGGCGTGGCCGGGTGTCACGATGGGCGTGGTCGGACGGGTGCCGCCGCAATGGGGCGTGGTCGGGCGGGGTCCCGCGATGTGAAGACTTCAAGACAGAGCCAGAGAGGGAGCGGGAGAGGGGGGGGGGGAGAGAGAGCCAAAGAGAAGGGGGGGAGAGCCAAAGAGGAAAAAGAGCCAAAGAGGAAAAAGAGCCAAAAAGGAGAGAGAGCCAAAGAGGGGGGAGAGAGAGCCAAAGAGGGGGGGGCAGAGCCAAAGAGGGGGAGGGAGAGCCAAAGAGGGGGGGAGAGAGCCAAAGAGGGAGGGAGAGAGCCAAAGAGGGGGGAGAGAACAAAAGAGGGGGGAGAGAGCCAAAGAGGGGAGAGAGAGAGCAAAAGAGGGGGGGAGAGCCAAAGAGGGGGGGGGGGCAAAGGGGAGGGGAGAGCCAAAGAGGGGGGAGAGAGAGAGCCAAAGAGGAAAGAGAGCCAAAGAGGAGAGAGAGCAAAAGAGGGGAGAGAGCCAAAGAGGGGGGAGAGAGAGCCAAAGGGAGGGGAGAGAGCCAAAGGGGGGGGGGAGAGCCAAAGGGGGGGGGAGAGAGCCAAAGGGGGGGAGAGAGCCAAAGGGGGGGAGAGCCAAAGAGGGGGGAGAGAGAGAGCCAAAGAGGAGAGAGAGCCAAAGAGGGGGGGGGAGCCAAAGAGGGGGGGAGAGAGCCAAAGAGGGGGGAGGAGAGCCAAAGAGGGGGGGAGAGCCAAAGAGGGGGGAGAGCCAAAGAGGGGGGAGAGAACAAAAGAGGGGGGAGAGAGAGCAAAAGAAAGGAGGGAGAGAGCAAAAGAGGGGAGAGAGAGAGCAAAAGAGGGGAGAGAGAGAGAGAGAGCAAAGGAGAGGGGGGAAAGAATGCAAAAGAGAGGGGGGAGAGAAAGCAAAAGAAAGGGGGGAAGAGAGAGCAAAAGAGAGGGGGGAGAGAGCAAGGGGTGGGACCGCTGTACTGCAAAAAATGGCCCGTGTACACGGGCTTTAGTACTAGTATATACATAAATAACAAGAGTATTGCATTGAGCAATGATCCTTTTTATTGGACTAACTATACATTTATAAGTTAACAAGCTTTCAGAAGAGTTCCTTCCTTTATCAAGTCTGAAGCAATACTGACCAATTCAATGGAATTTACAGATTATATCTTAAAACACAGAATAGCTAAGAAGACAGAAAGTGCAGGGAGAGGAGGAGGTGTCGTAAAAATCATGAAGGGGGCTTAGGTAACAGGCAGTGTCCAGTGTAGGAGAACAGACAGGGGAAATATATAGCTATACATAGAGCATATACTGACATAAAGTTATATATCAACATTGAATCAATATCTATAAAGATGTGAAATTGTATATACAGGGGGAATACAAAAGTTAAAAAAAGACAAAAGTGTGGACATAGGCTTACCTGTGTACCTATGTATAAAGAATGTGGAATATACAATGTAATTGACTAAATGAAAGTACATTACAAAAATTTTTGATAATGTGTTAAAGTGATGGTAAACTCCACATGAATCGATTATATTAATAATCCTGTTCGATTACATTAATTACAAACACAAAATTTCATCTAATCAAATATATGAAAAAATACTTAGAAAACTTTTATTTCTCGGTCCGTCTTATACGATCCATCTCCAGCCCCCTGTGACGTAATTTTCAATCTTTATTTTTTATACCAATTAGCAAGCCTGTCGCCAGACAGGCTTACTCCTATGCAACCCGCTATGCGCATGCGCAATATCCCATTTTACTTCCAAGACACGCATCCAATCAGGAGAGTTCAAAATCTGTGATGAATTTGCGCGTGCATGTTTTTGGGAACGCATGCGTTATAGTCATATAGTTTTTTTGCTCGTTTTCTAAGGGACTGATCTCTCGCTTACTCGATCACACCAATATTTTCATTCAGACGTAACCAAGTAAACATTGAATCTCGTGACTCAATGTTTACTTGGTATACATCATTTTCAACAATGCACATGCATTGAAAATACCAGGATAGGGAGCGCAAATTCTATGACGTGCAGAGAGGGTGGAAACAAGATAAGCGTCTAGTGTATTCAGTGAAGGAAATATAAGGGGCGGAGCGATGCGGCGCTACAACAGTTTCTAAATATGTGTAAATTATAATAAAAGTGCATATAAAAAGGTTAAAAAGGTTAATACGGTTTAATAGATATTATATTAAATAATTGAAATCTTTCATTTACCAACAGAGGAGTTTACCATCACTTTAAGAATCCAGAGTCCACCTTTAATCCAGAATTAAACAAGTTGAAGTGCATTATCATTTTCATTTCAAAGGTTTTTCTTTCCATGGTGTTTTTGAAGTTGCCTCTGAGAATTTAGATTTTGAGGTTTTGGCCTCTATTGATCAAGCTGTCAACCGCAAATACGCTGGAATTCTGCAGCGTATTTGTGGCGAGCCTGATTCGCCTTAGTTATCAAAGGCTAGAGACCGGCAAAAGTAGAATTTAGTGACGTAACATACGATCCGCCGGACTCAGTCCGACACAGATCGATGGTCACGTCACTCCAGATGTTCCGAACGCAAGTTCGGCACAATCTGACTACTTTTGGAAGTTATCAAGATCCTACCAGGTATGCTCAACACTTTTCCGGCCCAGCGTACCTGGTTTTCAATCCGCCGCCCTCGAGGCGGCGGATGCCATAGGAATCAATGGCAGTCTGACAGCAGTGAAACCTCATGTTCGCTGCTGCCTGATATCCCATTGATTCCTATGGGAAATGTCTACACCTAACACCCTAACATGTACCCCGAGTCTAAACACCCCTAATCTGCACCCCCTACACTGCCGCCACCTACTTTATACTTATTAACCCCTAAACCGCTGCTCCCGGAGCCCACAGCCACTCTAAAAAACGTATTAACCCCTAAACCGCCGCTCCCGGACCCCGCCGCCACCTACATTATTTTTATTAACCCCTAATCTGCCCCCCCCTACACCGCCCGCCACCTACATTATATTTATAAACCCCTAATTGGCCCCCATAGACTGCATTATTAACCCCTAAACCTAACTCTAACCCTAACCCTAACACCGCCCTAACTTAAATATTATTTAAATTAATATAAATAAATTTACTATTATTAACTAAATTATTCCTATTTAAAACTAAATACTTACCTATAAAATAAACCCTAAAATAGCTACAATATAATTAATAATTACATTGTAGCTATTTTAGTTTTTTTTTTAATTTTACAGGCAACTTTGTATTTATTTTAACTAGGTACAATAGTTATTAAATAGTTATTAACTATTTAATAACTACCTAGTTAAAATAAATACAAAAGTACCTGTAAAATAAATCCTAACCTAAGTTAAAATTACACCTAACACTACAATTAAATAAATTAAATTAATTAACTTCAATTACCTACAATTAAATAAAATAAACTAAAGTACCAAAAAAACCAAACACTAAATTACAGAAAATATAAAAAAATAATTACAAGAATTTTAAACTAATTACACCTAATCTAAGCCCCCTAATAAAATAAAATAAAAAAAAAAATAATAAAATTCCCTACCCTATACTAAATTACAAATAGCCCTTAAAAGGGCCTTTTGCGGGGCATTGCCCCAAAGTAATCAGCTCTTTTACCTGTATAAAAAATACAATCCCCCCCAACATTACAACCCACCACCCACACACCCAACACTACCCCCTGAAGATCACCCTACCTTGAGCCGTCTTCACCCAGCCGGGCAGAAGAGGACCTCCAGATGGGCAGAAGACTTCATCCAGGCGGCATCTTCTATCTTCATCCATCCGGAGCGGAGCGGGTCCATCTTCAATCCTGAAAGAAAATTCTATCAGCCAATCGGAATTAAGGTAGGAAAAATCCTATTGGCTGATGCAATCAGCCAATAGGATTGAGCTTGCATTCTATTGGCTGATTGGAACAGCCAATAGAATGCGAGCTCAATACTATTGGCTGATTGGATCAGCTAATAGGATTGAACTTCAATCCTATTGGCTGATTGCATCATCCAATAGGATTTTTCCTACCTTAATTCCGATTGGCTGATAGAATCCTATCAGCCAATCGGAATTCAAGGAACGTCATCTTGGATGACGTCATTTAAAGGAACCTTCATTCTTTGTTAGGGCGTCGATGGAAGAGGATGCTCCGCGTCGGATGGATTGAAGATGGACCCGCTCCGCTCCGGATGGATGAAGATAGAAGATGCCGCCTGGATGAAGACTTCTGGCCATCTGGAGGTCCTCTTCTGCCCGGATCGGATGAAGACTTCTGCCCATCTGGAGGACCACTTGTGCTCGGCTGGGTGAAGATGGCTCAAGGTAGGGTGATCTTCAAGGGGGTTAGTGTTAGGTTTTTTTAAGGGGGGTTTGGGTGGGTTCTAGAGTAGGGTTGGGTGTGTGGGTGGTGGGTTTTAATGTTTGGGGGGGTTGTATTTCTTTTTTACAGGTAAAAGAGCTGATTACTTTGGGGCAATGCCCCGCAAAAAGACCTTTTGTAGGGTAGGGAATTTTATTTTATTTTTTTTTATTTTTATTAGGGGGCTTAGATTAGGTGTATTTAGTTTAAAATTCTTGTAATTTTTTATTTATTTTCTGTAATTTAGTTTTTTTTTTTGTACTTTAGTTTATTTTATTTAATTGTATTTAATTGTAGGTGATTGTAGTTAATTAATTTAATTTATTTAATTATAGTGTAGTGTTAGGTGTAATTGTAACTTAGGTTAGGATTTATTTTACAGGTACTTTTGTATTTATTTTAGCTAGGTAGTTATTAAATAGTTAATAACTATTTAATAACTATTGTACCTAGTTAAAATAAATACAAACTTGCCTGTAAAATAAAAATAAACCCTAAGATAGCTACAATGTAATTATTAGTTATATTGTAGCTATCTTAGGGTTTATTTAATAGGTAAGTATTTAGTTTTAAATAGGAATTATTTATTTAATTATAGTTATTTTATTTAGATTTATTTAAATTATATTTAAGTTAGTGGGTGTTAGGGTTAGACTTAGGTTTAGGGGTTAATAACTTTATTATAGTGGTGGCGGTGTAGGAGGGGCAGATTAGGGGTTAATAAATATAATGTAGGTGGCGGTGGGCTCTGGGAGCGGTGGTTTAGGAGTTAAACAATTTATTTAATTGCGGCGGGGTCCAGGATCGGCAGGATAGGGGTTACTAACTTTATGTAGGTGGCGGTGGTATAGAGGGCGGCAGATTAGGGATTAATAGATATAATGTAGGTGGGTGCGGGGTCCGCGAGCGGCGGTTTAGGGGTTAATATATTTATTAGAGTTGCGGCAGGGTCCGGGAGCGGTGGTTTAGGGGTTAATAACTTTATTTAGTTGTGGGGGGCTCCGGGAGGGGCGGTATAGGGGTAAACAGTATAGTATAGTGTGGGTGCTTAGTGACAGTATAGCAAGAAAGCTGCGAATAAGCCGAAGAGCAGCGAGATTGATGACTGTTAGTTAACAACAGTCCGCTGCTCATCGCACCGTACTTGGTGCGCGGCTTTTTGACAGCTTTCTTGATAAATTTGGCGAATGTATTCAGGTCCGCGGCGGCGATGTTAGGCGAGTGTATTGGGGCCGTCGAATGCAGGTAAGTAGACAGCTTGATAAATAGAGGCATTTGGATGGAGTGGTCAGGTTGGGTGAAATGGTGACCTGACCAACAGGGGTGCAGTATTTGGTTCACAGTGGTTTTTGATTGAGTGTCTGTGTAAGTTCATCCAAAGGTGCAGTTTTTGGCTTGTTTCTCCAATATAGCATCCTACTTCACATGCAGTGCAATGTATCATGTATACCACATTTGCAGATATACATGAATATGCCCCTTTAATATTATAGGATTTGTTATTGTGATTTGCTGTGCGGCTTTCACAAATGTGTTGACACAGTTTGCAGAGAGCTTTATAGCAGCACTTGGTTCCATTCTGAGTGGTCTTTTTCTCAAAGGGTAGCTTCCTATGTACCAGTTTCTGCTTTAGGTTAGGTGGTTGTCTGTATGCCAGGATTGGGGGTTTTGGAAAGATTTTTTTGAGTGTGGGATCCTCTAGGAGTAGTGGCTGTAGGTCTTTTATGATTTTTCGTATCCCTTCCACAGCAGGGTTGTATTTGACTACTAGTGGAATACGTGATATGTTTTTCTTCTCCCTGTATTGTAGTAAGTGTTCACGTGGAGTATTGAGGGCAGAGTTAATTTTTTTATCTATAATCCTTGTTTTGTAACCTTTTTCTCTGAATGATTGGGACAGTGTGATTAGGTGTTTGTCACGGTGCTTGGTATCTGAGCAAATTCTGTGGTATCTTGTAGCCTGACTGTAGATTATGGATTTTTGAATGTGATTGGGGTGGGAGCTGGAGCTGTGGAGGTAGCTGCATATATCTGTTGGTTTCCTGTATACAGATTAGTGCACTTTGCCATTTGTGATGGATATTGTTGTATCCAGGAAGCTGACACAGTCTCTAGAAAAGTTCATTTTAAGCTTGATTGATGCATGAAATAGATTAAATGATTTATGAAAATGCTCAAGGTTTTTTCTCCTTCTGTCCATATGATGAAAATATCATCTATGTAGCGAAAGTATTTGATGGGTTTGTGAGGGTGATTGGCTAGGAATCTCTATTCTAAGTCAGCCATGAAGAGGTTTGCATACTGTGGTGCCATTTTGGTGCCCATGGCTGTTCCCATGGTTTGTAAGTAGATGGAGTGGTTGAAGATGAAATAATTGTAAGTATAAATGCTGTAAGTTTACTGACTGTAGAAGCACTATATGTCTGGTTAGGGCTGTCAGAGGAAAGAAAGTTTAAGCAGGCATCAATACCATCTTTATGTGGAATATTGCTGTACAGGGATTCCCCATCCATTGTCACAAGTATAGTATCCTCTGGCAATTCTGTTATCTGGCTGATTTTGTTAAGAAAACCAGTGGTGTCTTTTATAAAGCTAGTGGTGTTAATATCTAAAGGCTTAAGAATATTCTCCACTAGGCCCGATATTTGCTCAGTCAGAGTGTCCATGCCTGACTGGTCTTCCTGGGTTCCCTGGTTTGTGGATTTTTGGGAGCATGTAGAATGTCCCTATGCTAGGGTTAGATGGCACCAGTTTGTCCAGTTTATGTTGCTTGTGTTTAGGGAATGTTTTAATTAGTTTTCTAAGTTGCAAAGTGTATTCCTGGGTGGGGTCCTTTTCCAGTTTTTTGTAATAAGTTTGATCTGATAATTGTCTATTTCCCTCTGTGATGTAGCCCTGTGTATTCATGATCACCACTGCTCCTCCCTTGTCCGCAGGCTTAATGGTAATATTTTCATTATTTTTTTTTATAGCGTTTTAATGGTAATATTTTCATTATTTTTTTTATAGCGTTTTTTCTAAGTGTGAGAGGTTATACATTATTTTTTTCTGTTGTGTGTTGAGCAGAGATGCATTTCTAAACCGGAAGCTTTCAATATAGCTTTCCAATTTTGTGTTGGGTCCTGGTGCAGGTGTGAAGATTGTGTTCTTTTTCCTTCCATTGTAGTCCTCCATAGTGCTGATGTTTTCATTGTCATAGAAGAATTCTTTTAGCCACAATCTCCTGAAGAATTCTTCTAAGTCTGAGTACAGTTGGATTTTGTCTAGATTTGTACTTGGACAGAATGATAATCCTTTAGACAGTACTGATATCTCTGGTTCTGATAGGTGGTAGTTTGAAAGGTTCACAATCCCTGAGTTTTCTGTGTGGTTTTCTTGGTTGGTGACAGTTTGTGTTTTGAATGAGGTGCTGTTATTGTCTGTGGACGTTTGGTCATTTGTTGTTGAAGTTGTAGTTGATCTGTCACATGGAGCTCTGTTTTCTTGCATTTGGTGTTTTATTCTGTTATGTGACAGGCATGCAAGTTTCTTCTTTTTCTTCTTGATAAAATTTTGTTGTTGTGCTTTGTGGAAGTGTTGCATTTCTTTTTTAATTTCTTCATTGTACCCATTATTTTCTTGTAGTTTTTGTAGTAGGAGCTGCTTTTGGTCTTTTATTTTTTGCTTTTTGCTGTATAGTTGATTAATTAGGTTTTTTCTCAGTTTCTCACTGGTACGTCTGCAAAGTTTTTCAGCATACTCACAGTTATGAGTGGTTGCAAGTGGATTCTTAATTTTCAGTCCATTTGGAATGAGATTCATTTTTTTGCAGGATGATAGGAAGTATATATCCTTCCTTCCTATCCTTGTGCTGCTTTCCAAAAACCCCAATCCTGGCATACAGACAACCACCTAACCTAAAGCAGAAACTGGTACATAGGAAGCTACCCCTTGAGAAAAAGAACTCTCAGAATGGAACCAAGTGCTGCTATAAAGCTCTCTGCAAACTGTGTCAACACGTTTGTGAAAGCAGCACAGCAAATCACAATAATAAATCCTATAACATTAAAGGGGCATATTCATGTATATCTGCAAATGTGGTATACATGATACATTGCACTGCATGTGAAGTAGGATGCTAAAACCTGCACCTTCAGATGAACTTACACAGACACTCAATCAAAAACCACTGTGAAACAAAATACTGCACCCCTGTTGGTCACCATTTCACCCAACCTGACCACTCCATCCAAAACCTCAAAATCAAAATTCTCAGAGGCAACTTCAAAAACACCATGGAAAGAAAAACCTTTGAAATGAAAATGATAATGCTCTTCAACTTGTTTAATTCTGTACTAAATGTGGACTCTGGATTCTTAACACATTATCAACATTTTTTGTAATGTACTTTCATTTAGTCAATTACATTGTATATTCCACATTCTTTATACATAGGTACACAGGTAAGCCTATGTCCACACTTTTGTCTTTTTTAACTTTTATATTCCCCCTGTATATACAATTTCACATCTTTATAGATATTGATTCAATGTTGATATATACCTTTATGTCAATATATGCTCTATGTAAAGCTATATATTTCCCCTGTCTGTTCTCCTACACTGGACACTGTCTGCCTGTTACCCAAGCCCCCCTCATGATTTTTACGACACCTCCTCCTCTCCCTGCACTTTCTGTCTTCTTAGCTATTCTGTGTTTTAAGATATAATCTGTAAATTCCATTGAATTGGTCAGTATTGCTTCAGACTTGATAAAGGAAGGAACTCTTCCGAAAGCTTGTCAACTTATAAATGTATAGTTAGTCCAATAAAAATGATCTGCTCAATGCAATACTCTTATTTTGATATCTAAATCTCTGGACTAACACGGCTACTCCAATCAACGTATATATTATTATTATTATTATTATATTACAATTTTTTTAAGCACCAGCAATAGCTACAGGAAAGGCATAGGTAGCAATTATTTGTAAAATCTTCCCATTAATTATCTATGTAATGCATATATATATATATACACATCCATACACATATTTAGACATGTATATACATATTATAGGGTTTTTCAGTCAAGCACCTTATCATATACCATATACCTTTTAACCATTATAAAAAAAATCTTTAATATCTATATGAACCATTTTTATCAGATAGCATATATATACTGTGTTTAATTTTAGCCCAAACCCTTTACGCAAGGACTTCAGTCGTGCTAACCTGAAGAGCGCAAATTTAGCAAAATTGTGCTCGGCGGTGCACATTTACTTTCAACTTTACAAGTGCAAGTTAGCGTAGGTGCAATAGTTCAATATTGCGCACTAATAGCGCGTTACTTGTAATCTAAACCACTGTCCGATAGAACCGAACTGCGTATTTGCCTTCAAAGAAAAATAATATGTGCCTCTCAGGGAATTTGAAACACTCTTTTTCTATCTAGATCACATTCTTCAAAGTATGGGTCACGTTTTGTAATTAGTCAGATTAATGTAAGGTCTCATGTTTTGGGTATGCAGGATCTTAAAATGATTTCTGGAAAACTGCAGATATATTACAAGATCTCATGTTTTTTTAAATATAGTTTCCTAATAGGATTTCTGTAGACATGCTTCTGGTGTATACTTGATTAATTAAAGGGACAGTCTACACCTTGGTTGTCTTAAAGTCTTACCTTAGATTAAGCTGCAAATAGCCTCCTGCACCTTTTCTATACCATGCAGCAGGAATGGTAAAAAAGTTATTTTAAAATTAATATTGTTTCTGGCTACTTTGAGATGGCTGCCAAGCTCAGCCCACTGACGACATCATAATCTGGGCTGCATATGGCATCCAATCACAAAAAGCTCACTAGTTGGATTCAACAGACTGTCAATGCTATTCAGCAGAGTGCATAGATGCAGCCCAGATCATGATGTCATCAGTGGGCGGAGCTTGGCAGCCATTTCAAACTGGCCAGAAACTATATTCATTTTAAAATAACATTTTTACTGTTCCTGATGCATGATATAGAAAGGGTGCAGGAGTCTATTTGCAGATTAATCTTAGGTAAACACTTTAAGATGACTGTATTGTTCTTGTGTAGTCACTCAAATTAGTGTCTTACCAAGGAATAACTCAGAGAACACAGAGCTGCATCTAGTCACTAACTGTTTATTATCCTAACTGAACTTGTTACCATATATGGTAGAAACACCAACAGCCAATCAACATTCTGTATGCAAATTGACAAACAAATCACATGACATGTTAATAACATTACAATGACCAAGGTGTAGACTGTCCCTTTAATATAATCTAAATCTTCATTGAAAAATTGCTGTATCTGTTATCTTGTTGAATACCCAGACCCTCCTACATGCAATCTTTATCAATGCAGCGATTAATTTCTAGTGCATGTATATATATATATATATATATATATATATATATAGGGCTAGATTTATTAACGCTGAGGCGTACAGGGGCGCGTATATGTGCCCCTGTACGCCTCAGCTCACCTGTGGCGGGGCGAAATTACCTGCAGCCAATCACGCGCGGGCAGGAGCTGTCAATCTCCTCGGTCGGACTCGCCCGAGGAGATTGAATTTCGCCACAATAGAGGTGGCGTATATGTTAGGGAAGCAGCGGTCTGGTGACCGCTGCTTGATAAATCACGGCGAGCAAGTTCTTAAGAGTACTTGCTGCCGTAGAGGCTTGATAAATCGAGCCCATAGTGTGTATATATATATATATATATATATATATATATATATATATATATATATATATATATATATATATATATATATATATATATATATATATATATATATATATATATATATATAGATCTACGTTCAACCCCAAGGAAGAAAACAAACGCTTCACTCTCCGGTCTTTTTCATTGATGTTTATTGCTCACAAAGATTATATCACAGCATTCCCAAACGTTTCGACACCAATTGGTGTCTTTTTCAATGGGTATTTGCCAAAATTCTTTTGTCCCAAAAGGCTCCCTTTTTTTGGGGAGCCTTTTGGGACAAAAGAATTTTGGCAAATACCCATTGAAAAAGACACCAATTGGTGCCGAAACGTTTGGGAATGCTGTGATATAATCTTTGTGAGCAATAAACATCAATGAAAAAGACCGGAGAGGGAAGCTTTTGTTTTCTTCCTTGGGGTTGAACGTAGATCTACATATCTTCCACGCAGCACCCCGGCAGATGATCTCAGGAACAGTGAGTGCACTATAACTGATATTGCCTATATATATATATATATATATATATATATATATATATATATATATATATATATATATATATATATATATATATATATATACTCTAATGTCCCTTTAATCTTAGGAAGTTTAAATTGTATTTAAAGAGTGAGATGGTCTTTATGCAAAACGTCTGCACTACGAAGGGCTTATTTCAATTTATTTTAAAATAAAATTATTTTAATAGATTATAAATTAGAAATCTTGAACTGCATAAACATTTTAGAGTGAATTCACCAAGATTATGAAGATGACACACAGTCATAGATGACTTTAGATAAGATATGAGAAATTAACCCTTAGCTTGGTCACCCTAATTTTCAGGAAATCATAATGGGAGTATTTTCATTGACTTACAATAAGAAACACTAACTGTATTTCTGCATAATACACCTATATAAAAGATGGAATAGAGTTTAAAAATAAGAACTGTTTTACCCGTTAGTGCAAGAAGCTCAGATATTGACATTTTCAATGTTAAATAGAAAAGAGTTGATTAATCTGAGATAATAAATAATGGAACTACATTAAATAGAGGCAATTTGAAGAATGCTGAAAGGAAGGTTTTAAATAATTGTCACACTGGTTTAGGAAATCTAAAATAAAGACACAGTATTTTGAACAGGTCAGGTGAATCACAACTGCTGAGATGGAAGGTGGCAACAATAGAGAGTGTATGTAGCAAGAAGATACTGAAAACCACAATAGTCACAGGATGTGTGAAGGCGGCTTTCCTGTATCAGCAGGCTGTAATTAATGTAAAGGAGGAGATTCGCTATGTTAACCCTATTGCAGGCTGAAAAGAGTGGCTACACTCTAGTCTGCAGTGAAAACATGAAACACAGTTCCTCCGGTAAGATGTTAATCAGAATACCCAAATTTATAGGAGATAAATGGTCAGAATGAACGATCAGTAATTATATGAAGTGTCAGCAGGCTTGTGTAAGTAAACTTGGAGCTTCACATATGAGAGTAGATATATGCGAAGGTTGGAACAATGTTAATAAACAAAAGAACACTGACAAGAAGACATATGCATTTTGAGAATATTATAATGGTAAGCGTTATAGTGCTGGCACATAACAAGGCTGAGAGTCAGAAGTAGTAACACTTACAGCGTAGTCGGAAGAGCAGGCTAGAACTGAGTAGCGAGAGAGAGAGCAGCTGGCGTGTGACGTCACCGCGGTAGTTGCGGAGCTCCGTGGAAGTGCTGAGACAGGAGACAGGAGCAGTAGCGTCCAAGGTAATTGTAAGAAAACAATTGAAGTGGAGGTTAGTAAATCACAGGAGTTTCAGAGGAAACTGAAGGTTGCAAGTAAAAAGCAACAGCAGCAAAGTTCGTGAGAAAACTTGAATCCAAAGAAAAACTTGCTGGTAGCAAATTTGAGTGAGCAGAGTTCAGACAAAACTGGCTAGGCAATTGAAGTGTATATCAATACTAAGCAAAGAATGAGTGAAACAGGTGTGCCTTAAATAGGGTGGAGACAGGTATGAGAAGCAGTGATCCTTAAAGGGACAGTACAACCAAGGATAGTGTATATGGCAGAGATGTATATCCTGACAGGATCCCCCCTTCAAAGAGCGACTCCGGAGCTCAGGGTCCAGGAGAGTCGGGATTCCGTTGATGAAAACGAGACACCAACCTGGGTGCGGAGATGTTAACAGAGGGTTCCCAAGAATCCTCATCAGGTGGGTAACCCTTCCAGCTTACCAGGTACTGTAAAACCCCATTCATCATGCGGGAATCTTTGATGGATTGAACCTCATATTCGATATCAGGGTCGACAGAAACCAGAGGAAGAGAAGAAGATGAGGCGGAACCCCTCACTGCCCGGTAAGGTTTCAGAAGGGAGACATGAAATGTCGGGTGGATTTTCATAGTAGGAGGTAGGGTGAGACGAACAGTATTGGCATTGACGATATGAGCTATGGGATAAGGACCAACAAAGAGTGGGGATAACTTCCTGCATGGAGTGTTCATACGTAAATGTTTTGTAGAAAGCCATACCAAGTCACCTACTTCATATTTTGGAGGAGCTGTCCTGCGTCTGTCGTAGTACCGTTTATAGAGCCTTTTTGCGTTTTCAATGGAGGATTCAATACGAGTGAAATTCGAGGAAATGCTTTGGGAAAGCTCAGCGATTGAAGGAGAAGAAGAATCTTGAGTAGGATACAATTGGAATGTTGGATGAAATCCGTAATTTGAGTAGAATGGAGTTTGATTAGTGGTGGCATGTAAGGTGTTGTTATAGCAAAATTCAGCGTATGGTAGTAAGTCCGCCCAAAGATGTTGTTCAGAAGAACAAAAAGACCTTAGGAATTGTTCCAGCCATTGGTTACAGCGTTCGGTCTGTCCATTTGACTGGGGATGGTATGCGGTTGTAAGCCGCCTGTCAATATGGAAGAGTTTGCAGAACTCCGACCAGAGTTTACTGGAGAATTGAGTGCCTCTGTCACTTAAAACGGTCTTTGGCAGGCCATGCAGCTTGATGACATTAGAAATAAGAAGCTGAACAGTTTCTATTGAAGTAGGTAGTTTATGGTACGGGATAAAATGACACATTTTTGTGAAAAGATCCACTACAACCATGATGGTGTTGTTCCTTGAGGAAAGAGGTAGGTCGACTATAAAATCGAGAGCAATTTCGGACCACGGTGTCTTAGGAGTAGGTAAAGGCAGTAAAAGACCATATGGTGGTTGTTTATTCCTTTTTGATATGGTACAAATGCTGCAGGAGTGGACATGTTGGGATACATCGGCAGTCATATTTGGCCACCAATAACTCCTTTTCGCTAATTCCAGGGTCTTTTTTATACCAGGGTGACCAGCGAGTGGAGAGTCATGTAATGATTCCAGCAGAGGTAGACGGAGTATGGGAGGAATGTATAAACGGGAGCCATGATAATAACATCCATCGGACTTCAACTGTAGTGGTTTTAAAGAATCCTTCTGTTGTTCGGTATGAATAATAGGCCTGGTGTCGTATGTGAAACAGAGGAAATTTTCCGAAGGAATTATACTTTGTTGAGATGGTTGTGAGATGGACTCAGGTGGTATGCGAGAAAGTGCATCAGCTTTCTGATTTTTTGTTGAAGGTCGATAGGTAATAAGGAAATTAAAACGTGAGAAAAACAAATTCCATCTAACTTGACGGGAGGTGAGTGTTCGGGAGGTTTTTAAATACTGAAGGTTACGGTGATCAGTATAGATGAGAGTAGGGTAGGTAGTACCCTCTAAAAGATGTCGCCAATGTTCCAGGGATAGTTTAATTGCAAGTAGTTCTTTATCCCCGATAGGATAGTTTTGTTCAGAGATGTTTAAGGTCCTGGAATAAAAACCGACAGGATGGAGAGGTTTATCTAGATTCTCCCGTTGTGATAGTACTGCTCCAATTGCGAAGTTGGATGCATCAACCTCTAAAATGAACTGAAGTTTTGGGTCAGGAAAACGTAGAATGGGTGCACTGGTGAATTTCTGTTTGAGTGTATTAAAAGCTGATTGACAGTCTTGAGTCCACTTGAATGGAATCTTGACTTTTGTGAGTGTGGTTAGAGGAGTTGCCAGTTTAGAAAAATCTTTGATAAACTTACGGTAGAAGTTTGCGAAACCCATAAAGGATTGAACCTGGCGTCTGGTCTTTGGGGTAGGCCAGTTCAGTACTGCTTCAATTTTTTTATTCTCCATAAAAATTCCTGAAGGGGATATTTCATATCCAAGGAAAGATATGGTCTGGGAATTGAAAACACATTTTTCAGCTTTTGCATAGAGGAAATTGCTTCTAAGCCGGGAAAGAACTTGCCTCACATGTAGAATGTGCTGTTCTAAAGTTTTAGAGTAGATGAGAATATCATCTAAGTATATGACTATGTTGACATCAAGGAGGTCTCTAAAAAGATCATTTATTAAGTGCTGAAAAGCAGCAGGCGCATTACACAACCCGAATGGCATGACTACGTACTCGAATAAACCATAACGGGTTCGGAACGCAGTCAGCCATTCGTCTCCTGATCTTATTCGGAGAAGGTTGTAAGCACCCCTTAAATCCAATTTTGTAAAAAACTTAGCTCCCTCTAGTCTCTCAATAAGCTCTGGTATGAGGGGTAAAGGGTAGCGGTTTTTTACCGTAATTTTATTTAGCTGACGGTAATCGACTATAGGTCTAAGAGTGCCGTCTTTGTTTTTAACAAAAAATATTCCGGCCCCAGCCGGCGAGGTCGAGGGTCGGATGAACCCTTTTCTAAGGTTCTCTTCTAAATATGTCTTTAGGTGTTTTAGCTCAGTATGAGATAAGGGAAATATGTGCCCAATCGGGATCTCTGACCCAGGGAGTATGTCTATGGGGCAGTCGTATTTTCTATGTGGAGGCAGACTCTCTGCCTCCTTTTTGCTAAAAACATCAGAAAAATCGCTATAAACCTCTGGTATGGGTGGTATGTCCGGAGTGTCAGAAATTTGTAATACTGTACTGGGGAGACAAGTACTTTGGCAGTATGATGAATTGTAATTAAGTGTGGAATTGGACCAGTCTATCTGGGGGTTGTGTGCATGCAACCATTGCATCCCCAAAACCACCTGAGAGACCGGGCAATTTATTACATCGAAAGAGAGATATTCTCTATGCTGATCATGAGAGACCACAAGTAGGGGTATGGTATGAAATTCAACAGGCCCAGAAGAAATATTTTTTCCATCTATCCCTCTCAAATAAACAGGAGACTGTTTCTGCATCAGTGGTATTTTATTTACAGTGCAAAATTCCTTATCTATATAAGAAGCCGTGGCACCAGAATCAATTATCGCGGTGGCGTGAAGACGAAGTTGTTCCCACTGTAACAGAAGAGGGATTTTTATGTAAGTAACTGAACTCTGTTGAGTAGTACAACAATAAAAGTCTGTTAAGGTCTTACCCTTGTTTTGTTTTAGGAGAGAAGGGCAGTCTTTCACAGTGTGTTCGTCAGAGGCACAGTACAGGCATAGATTATTGGAACGACGTCTGAGCTTCTCTTGAGGAGACAGAGGACCTTTGATGAAGGCAATGTCCATGGGTTCAGGGGTGTTTTTGTGTAAGGAAGAGGCATGTGTGGGGTAGGAAGTTTTCCTAGGGTTAGAGTCATGCCCAGTCTTTTCTTGGTACCTTTCCCTGAGGCGCCTATCTATTGTAATACTAAGTGACATGAGGTCTTCTAAGGTATCTGGGATATCTGTGCGAGACAACTCGTCTTTTATTCCCTCAGAGAGGCCGAGTCTGAACTGGTTCCTAAGGGACAGATTGTTCCATTGAGAGTCCTTTGCCCATTTTTTAAATTCTGTGATGTAGTCTTCGACTACCCTCTTCTTTTGCTTAAGGCCACGCATGGCGTTTTCAGCTGTAAGCTGTTTGTATGGATCCTCATACAATTGATCCATTGAGACAAAAAAATTATCCAAAGAATTCAATATCTCTTCATTATTCTCAAAGTAAGTGTTTGCCCATGTACGGGGTTCACCTCTAAGGTAAGATATGGTCGTGAGTACTCTAATCCTATCGTTTGGGTAGGTATGAGGTCTCAAAGCAAACAATAACAGGCATGCATTTTTAAACTCTCTGTAGAGAGTCCTGTCTCCATGGAAACAATCTGGAGGACTAACCTGGGGTTCATATATAGGTGTTCTTTTGTCTACTACATCCCTAATGTATGCTTTAAGGTTATCATTCTCCACTTTTAATGCGTTTAAACCATTTGTTAACAAATCTACTCTTTGTGTTAATGCCTGCATGTGAGTGTTAATCTCAGCTGGATCCATAGGTTTTAAAAGGGCTTAGTATTCTGTCACACTGGTTTAGGAAATCTAAAATAAAGACACAGTATTTTGAACAGGTCAGGTGAATCACAACTGCTGAGATGGAAGGTGGCAACAATAGAGAGTGTATGTAGCAAGAAGATACTGAAAACCACAATAGTCACAGGATGTGTGAAGGCGGCTTTCCTGTATCAGCAGGCTGTAATTAATGTAAAGGAGGAGATTCGCTATGTTAACCCTATTGCAGGCTGAAAAGAGTGGCTACACTCTAGTCTGCAGTGAAAACATGAAACACAGTTCCTCCGGTAAGATGTTAATCAGAATACCCAAATTTATAGGAGATAAATGGTCAGAATGAACGATCAGTAATTATATGAAGTGTCAGCAGGCTTGTGTAAGTAAACTTGGAGCTTCACATATGAGAGTAGATATATGCGAAGGTTGGAACAATGTTAATAAACAAAAGAACACTGACAAGAAGACATATGCATTTTGAGAATATTATAATGGTAAGCGTTATAGTGCTGGCACATAACAAGGCTGAGAGTCAGAAGTAGTAACACTTACAGCGTAGTCGGAAGAGCAGGCTAGAACTGAGTAGCGAGAGAGAGAGCAGCTGGCGTGTGACGTCACCGCGGTAGTTGCGGAGCTCCGTGGAAGTGCTGAGACAGGAGACAGGAGCAGTAGCGTCCAAGGTAATTGTAAGAAAACAATTGAAGTGGAGGTTAGTAAATCACAGGAGTTTCAGAGGAAACTGAAGGTTGCAAGTAAAAAGCAACAGCAGCAAAGTTCGTGAGAAAACTTGAATCCAAAGAAAAACTTGCTGGTAGCAAATTTGAGTGAGCAGAGTTCAGACAAAACTGGCTAGGCAATTGAAGTGTATATCAATACTAAGCAAAGAATGAGTGAAACAGGTGTGCCTTAAATAGGGTGGAGACAGGTATGAGAAGCAGTGATCCTTAAAGGGACAGTACAACCAAGGATAGTGTATATGGCAGAGATGTATATCCTGACAATAATATTACAGATAATGAGAATAGTCATTTTAAATACAGACAATGGAAGGGTTATAATAGTACTTGATAAGATGGATTATTCAAAGGAATTTAACAGACAGATGTTGTTTCTCTTTATGAAAATTTACTCTTTAATCCACACGTACATTTAAAATGGAACTAAATCAAATTTGAGTTAAGAGATTTCTGTGAGGTTAGGTAGAATCCTCTAAGTATTCATTATTTAATATGGTTTAAAAAAGAAAATCCCTCAAGATGATCAGCTCTCTCTGGAATTGTCTCAATGAGAGACATGGTAGTGGTAAGATTATTTTCATTAATCAATATAGTAACATCATTAAGATAGCCAATATTTATTTATGCAGTTGGAATGTTAATGCATTATATGCAAACATTCTACATAATTTTGATTAACAAACACTAGCAGAAGTGTTTTCAAAATTACATTTCTTAAAGGCCATGATTCTAAAAAGATCGCTGGGCTTGTGAGATTCTAAAAGAATGCTCACCAGTCCTTCTATTTCCCTAGTGCAATTCTATAAAGCCACTTTTTACCCTGAAAACATGGTATCTCACTAAGGGCCGTATACTGCATTTTCATATGGGTAGGAGATGCACAAAAGTGCACAATAAAATTTGTAATTTAAAAATCTTACAAAATGAATAATTGAACCATTCACACAAAAATATGCAGGGAAAAATTGTATTTTTTCAGGTGTATCAAAAATTGTAACAAAATTGTTCACCAAAAATCATATTTTATCAAAAATGGAAAATTTGTAGGTATATTACGCAGGAATAAATCGTTTTAACTTTGCACAACATAAATTGTAATTTAAGTACACTGGATGTGCAAATAAAACAAAAAATTAGTACATAAATATAAAAAATACAAAGAGTAATTTTTGTTTCTTCATAAATGGGCGAAACATGGGTGTTCCATGGACGTATATAACATTTTCTCCTTAATTCCCAGCATAATTCTAAAAACATTTTGGCACTATAGTTCTCAAGGTGGTCACCAAAACAATCAAAACACTAATTATTCTGAGAAAGAAAACCTATGTATATGAAAATTACAGTTAATTTAAAGTGAAAGTCAATCCTAGCGATTCTGAAACGCTAGAATTAACCATTGAAACAAATGAAACGTCTTAGCAGCTCAGAACGGTGAACGCTTGAAACAAGTAAAGGAGCTTTCAGCATGAAGTATTATGTACTTCATGAATGAAAGTCACCTTTATTTGTTTCAAAGGTCAATCCTAGTGTTTCACAAATGCTAGGATTGACTTTCAAATTAAGGTACAGTGCACTGAAAACAGTGTAATTTGATTTGTATTAAGTGCAATATTCAAGTTTTAAAACACGTTGGTTTCTCCATCTTTACTTTGCTTTCTATTGCAAACTTTTACCTTGCAGAGGGCTTTCATTATTTGTATGGGAGACATATCACAGGGACAGCCCCTTTTTAATAGAATTCGATGAAGGCTACCCCTGCGAGTAATGGAGTGGAAAACCACGTCTTGACCTGCAAAGTTTTTAGAATTGGCTCCATACTGAGGACTTTATTAAAAGATTAGTTTAACACCTGCTTATACTTAAATAATTTGGAATGACAATGAGATGCAATATTTTCCTTCTGCTATGTTAATTTTGTTTTCTTTTTATTGGTTTCAGTTATTCCACATTTTGTGATTAAAATACTAGATTTAGAGTTAAAGGGATTGTACAATTGATTTCCCCTTAAAGAGTTTCCAATGACTTGTTATACCAATGGCAGAGTATAAAATGTATGATACATCTCTCCATTAGATTTATTTTTGTATGTGAAATAGCTGGTTTTGTTCTTTGACACCACAACCCATTGAAATGGGTTGGCTTTACAGGGGAAATCAGATCTCCTTAACCCCTTAACGACCAAGGACGTTCCAGGCACGTCCTACAAAAAACGGTCTTTAACGACCAAGGACATGTCTGGCACGTCCTCAGGGGTTTCAAGCGCTGGAAGCAATTGTGATCGTTTACAGACGCTTTCAGGGCATTGCAATGATGCCTAGATATTAAGGCATCCTGCAATACCCTCGGGTAAGCAACGGATGCAGAGAGGGCAACTCTGTGGCCCTCTCTGCATCGGCCAGCGATGGTGCCAATCGTTGGTGGCGTGGGAGGGACAGGAGGGAGGCGGGTGGGTGGCCCATCATTGGATTGGGTGGGAGGGGGTGTGAGAGGGGCGTGAGAGGGGCGGGAGTGGGTAGGAGGGGGAGGGAGTGGGTGGGACCGTTACATTATGGAAAGTGAAAGTAGGAAGTGAGTGGGAAGGAGGGAGAAGGTGTTATGAGATTTAGGAAAGGGATCTGGGAGGGGGAGCGAGGTAGGTCATTGTGGGGGTGCAGCTACACTACGGAAAAAAATGGGTTTATTTTAAAAAATAAATAAATTGAGCCCAATTTTATTGGAAACTGGGTACTGGCAGATAGCTGCCAGTACCTAAGATGGCGCTAAACAGTTAGAGGGGGAGGGTTAGAGAGCTGTTTGGGGGGGTCAGGGAGGTTGGGAGGTAAGGGGGGATACTACCCAGCAGAAAATATATATAAAAAAAACATTTATTTTTATGCTGTCAGACTTTCTACCAGTACTTAAGATGGGGGTGACCTTTGGGGGGTGGGGGAGGGAAGAGAGCTGTTTGAGGGGGTTAGGGAGGGATCAGGGGGTGGGATGTGTCAGATGGGAGGTTGATCTCTACACTAAAGCTAAAATTAACCCTACAAGCTACCTAATTAACCCCTTCACTGCTGGGCATAATACATGTGTGGTGCAAAGCAGCATTTAGCGGCCTTCTAATTACCAAAAACCAATGCCAAAGCTATATATGTCTGTTATTTCTGAATAAAGGGGATCCCAGATAAGCATTTACAACCATTTGTGCCATAATTGCACAAGCTGTTTGTAAATAATTTCCGTGAGAAACCTACAATGGTGAAAAAGTTAAAGCTTTTTTTTATTTGATCGCATTTGGCAGTGAAATGGTGACATGAAATATACCAAAATGGGCCTAGATCAAAACTTTGGGTTGTCTACTAAATATATATATATATATATATATATATATATATATATATATATATATATATATATATATATATATATATATATATATATATATATATATATATATATATATATATGTGTGTGTGTGTGAAGGGTTATTCAGGGATTCCTGACAGATATCAGTGTTACAATGTAACTTTCCCTAATTTAAAAAAAAAAAAAAAATTGGTTTGGAAATAGCAAAGTGCTACTTGCACTTATTGCCCTATAACTTGCAAAAAAAGCAAAGAACATGTAAACACTGGGTATATCTAAACTCAGGACAAAATGGGAGTTTTTTGGTGGTTGTAGATGCATAAGAGATTTGGAGGGTCAAAGTTAGAAAAAGTGTGTTTTTTAAAAAAAAATCATCATATTTTATAATTTTTTTATAGTAAATTATATGATATGATGAAAATAATGATATCTTTATAAATTCCATTTAATGGCGAGAAAATGAGTAAGAGGAAAATTACAGCTAAACACAAACACCGCAAAAATGCAAAAACAGCCCTGGTCCTTAACGGTAAGAAAATTGAAAAATGGACTGGTCACTAAGGGGTTAATTTATCCCTTTCTATACACACACATGCTTCCTAATCGTATCTCTTAGGTCCATATACCAAAACTCAATACTTAGGGCCTGATATTCAAAAAATCATCAGCAAGAAGAGAAATGACTCAATAGGGCCGATTTATTATTGGCCGAATGCTGCCTAATGCAGCTGTTTCTACGCGAGCCTTCAGGCTCGGCGGAAACAGGAGTTAAGTAGCAGCAGTCTTAAGACCGCTGCTCCTTAACTCATACGCCACCTCTGAGGGGGCGTACAGCAATCAGCCCGATCAAATGCGATTGAGTTCATTGACACCCCCCTGCTAGCAGCCGATTGGCCGTGAATCTGCAAGGGGCTGCTTTGTACAAGCGGTTCACCAGAATTGCTTGTGCAATGTTAAATGCCGACAGCGTAGGCTGTCGGCATTCAGCGATGTCGGGCAGACATGATCTGCTACAGCGGATCATGTCCGTCCGACACTTAATAAATCAGCCCCAATATATTTAGGGACTTTTTTTGTTCATTATATTGTAAAGTAGGTGTTTCTCTTTCACATCCAGAACCCGTATAGTGAGATAAACAGCTCTCAAGTAAAAATGTGCCTTTTTTTAAAAAAAAAATTGAGAGACCTCTTCGAAAATCTCTACAAGGAGGATAGCTTTAGCTCATTGAGGCCTTAGAGACAAAAATTGTATTATTTATCTCTCCTATCCCCCTCCCACTAGTAGTGTAATTTCTTCGGCTAGGCATATCTACATAGCTTTTTTTATAGACCATAGTTAAAATACTGCAGCCAATACAAATCACTAGTGATGTCGCGAACTGTTCGCCGGAGAACAGTTCCCGGCGATCTTAGCTTGTTCGCGATCGCTGCGGCGGGCGAACATATGCGATGTTCGATCCACCCCCTATTAGTCATCATTGATGAAACTTTGACCCTGTGTCTCACAGTCTGATGACACATTTCAGCCAATCAGCAGCAGACACTTCCTACCAGACCCTCCCAGCTACTGGGCAGCAGCCATTTTAGAGTCATAACGATCCTGCTGTCTTAGTGAGAGGAGGTTTAGTGCTGCTGCTGTTGATATTATAGGGAAATAGATAGCTAGGCTAGTGTATTTAATGTCCACTACAGTCCTGAAGGACTCATCTAGTCTCTGCTGTAAGGACAGCACCCCAAAAAGCCCTTTTTAGGGCTAGAACTTCAGCCCTTTGCCTGCGGCTCACAGCATATACTGTGATTAATTCTTCTGTGCCACCACTTATATCTGCTTAATATTAGTGTAAATTTTTTAAAAAAAACTTTTACCTCATTTTGCTAGTGTAATCTAATTTCATTTTCCATCAGGCCTGTGTGTCAGGTACACAGCATATATTGTGCCTAATTGCTCTGTTTTCCACCACTTATATCTGGTGTAACATTAGTGTAAATTAAAAAAAAAAAAAAAACTTTTACATCATTTTGCTAGTGTAATCTAATTTAATTTTCCATCAGGCCTGTGTGTCAAGCTTACAGCATATACTGTGATTAATAGCTCTGTTTTCCACCACTTATATCTGGTGTAACATCAGTGTAAATTTAAAAAAAAAAAACTTTTACATCAGTCTGCTATTGTTATTTAATTTTAGTTGCCAGTCCAGCGTGCCACTAGTGCCAGCCTGTGTGTCAGGCTCCCAGCATATAATGTGCCTACTTCCATCCTGAGTGCCACCACTCCTATCTGGTGTAACATTAGTTTAAATTTTTTGTAAACATTTTTTTACATCAGTCTGCTAGTGTTATTTAATCACAGTTGCCTGCCAGCCAGCGTGTGTGCCAGGCCTCTTTCCAACTAGTGCCACCAATCATATTTGTTATAACAGTAGTGTAAATATTTTAAATAAAAACTTTTTTGACTGTGAAACATCAGTCTTTTAGTGTAATCTAATTGTAGTTGCCTGCCTGCCAACCTGTGTGCCAGGCCCACTTGCCAAGTTAGTGGCACCACTCATATTTGTTGTAACAGTACTTTAAATATTTAAAATAAAAACTTTTTTGACTGTGAAACATCAGTCTGCTAGTGCAATTGAATTGCAGTTGCCTGCCTGCCAGCGTGTGTGCCAGGCCCACTTGCCAACTAGTGCCACCACTCATATTTGTTATAACAGTAGTGTAAATATTTAATAAAAAAACTTTTTGGACTATGAAACATCAGTCTGCTATTGTAATCTAATTGAAGTTGCCTGCCTGCCACTGCCAGTGTGTGTGCCAGGCCCACTTGCCAAGTTACTGGCACCACTCATATTTGTTGTAACAATAGTGTAAATATTTGCAAAAAAAACTTTTTTGACTGTGAAACATCAGTCAGCTATTGCAATCTAATTGCAGTTGCCTGCCTGCCAGTGTGTTTGCCAGGCCCACTTGCCAACTAGTGCCACCACTCATATTTGTTATAACAGTAGTGTAAAAAAAATTTTTACAAACTTTTTGGACTGTGAAACATCAGTCAGCTAGTGTAATCTAATTGCAGTTGCCCGCCTGCCAGCGTGTGTGCCAGGCCCACTTGCCAAGTTAGTGGCACCACTCATATTTGTTGTAACAGTACTTTAAATATTTAAAATAAAAACTTTTTTGACTGTGAAACATCAGTCTGCTAGTGCAATTGAATTGCAGTTGCCTGCCTGCCTGCCAGCGTGTGTGCCAGGCCCACTTGCCAACTAGTGCCACCACTCATATTTGTTATAACAGTAGTGTAAATATTTAATAAAAAAACTTTTTGGACTGTGAAACATCAGTCTGCTATTGTAATCTAATCGTGTGTGCCAGGCCCACTTGCCAAGTTACTGGCACCACTCATATTTGTTGTAACAGTACTTTAAATATTTAAAATAAAAACTTTTTTGACTGTGAAACATCAGTCAGCTATTGCAATCTAATTGCAGTTGCCTGCCTGCCAGTGTGTTTGCCAGGCCCACTTGCCAACTAGTGCCACCACTCATATTTGTTATAACAGTAGTGTAAAAAAAAATTTAAAAAACTTTTTGGACTGTGAAACATCAGTCAGCTAGTGTAATCTAATTGCAGTTGCCCGCCTGCCAGCGTGTGTGCCAGGCCCACTTGCCAAGTTAGTGGCACCACTCATATTTGTTATAACAGTATTGTAAATATTTAAAAAAATAAATTTTTTGACTGTGAAATATCAGTCAGCTAGTGTAATCTAATTGCAGTAGCCTGCCTGCCAGCTTGTGTGCCAGGCCCACTTGCCAACTAGTGCCACCAATCATATTTGTTATAACAGTAGTGTAAATATTTTAAAACAAAAACTTTTTTCACTGTGAAACATCAGTCTGCTAGTGTAATCTAATTGCAGTTGCCTGCCAGCGTGTGTGCCAGGCCCACTTGCTAAGTGCCACCACTCATATCTGTTGTAACAGTAGTGTAAATTTTTTTAAAAAAAAACTTTTTTGACTGTGAAACATCAGAGGGTGTTAGTTCACGTATTTCATATAGATAACACTGTGCTCGTGCACGAGAAGTTATCTGGGAGCAGGCACTGATTGTCTAGACTGCAAGTCTGTCAAAAGAACTGAAAAAAGGGGCAGTTTGCAGAGGCTTAGATACAAGATAATCACAGAGGTTAAAAGTATATTATTATAAATGTGTTAGTTATGCAAAACTGGGAAATGGGTAATAAAGGGATTATCTATCTTTTAAAACAATAAAAATTCTGGTGTAGACTGTCCCTTTAAAACGGGGAGTTTGGTCTGTCACTGTGAAGCGGACGTAACCCTTACACTACCTGGTCGATACAACATCATACCTGATGTTTTAAAGCACGTTATTCCAAACAATTTAGGAATGTTAGGTAATTTATGCCCTTTATGGATTAAAACCAGACTCTGCATCAACTATGTAATTTTACGTGGGAGTTTTGCCATGGATCCCCCTCCGGCATGCCACAGTCCAGGTGTTAGTACCCTTGAAACAATTTTTCCATTACTATTATGGCCAGAAAGAGTCCCTGTGGGTTTTAAAATTCGCCTGCCCATTGAAGTCAATGTGGTTCGCCCGGTTCGCGTACATTTGACAAAGTTTGCGTTTGCCGTTCGTGAACGCAAAATTTTAGGTTCGCAACATCACTACAAATCACCTCTATTTTCATGTGTTTTCTATGAGGGTAAAATGTGCTCTATCATGTTGAGTAGTTTGCGTTGGTGGTTGTGGCGGTTTAGGGGTTAATAGGTTAGGGGGTTTCTTGCAGTTGGCTATTGGTGGTTTAGGGATTAATAGGTTAGGAAGTTTATTGCGGTGGGCTATTGGCGGTTTAGGGGTTAATAGGTTAGGAAGTTAATTGCAGTTGTCTGTTGCGGTTTAGGGATTAATAGGTTAGGAAGTTTATTGAGATGGACTATTGGGGTTTAGAGGTTAAATAGTGTAGGGTTAGGGATTAATAGGTTAGGAAGTTTATTGTTTTGGGATATTGGCAGTTTAGGGATTAATAGGTTAGGAAGTTTATTGCAGTTGGCTGTTGGTGGTTTAGGGATTAATAGGTTAGGAAGTTTATTGAGATGGACTATTGGGGTTTAGAGGTTAAATAGTGTAGGGTTAGGGATTAATAGGTTATGAAGTTTATTGCTTTGGGATATTGGCAGTTTAGGGATTAATAGGTTAGGAAGTTTATTGCAGTTGGCTGTTGGTGGTTTAGGGATTAATAGGTTAGGAAGTTTATTGAGATGGACTATTGGGGTTTAGAGGTTAAATAGTGTAGGGTTAGGGATTAATAGGTTATGAAGTTTATTGCTTTGGGATATTGGCAGTTTAGGGATTAATAGGTTAGAAAGTTTATTGCAGTGGGTATGTCCGTTTAGGGGTACATAGGTATATTTATATTTATTAGGCTTAGAGTTATATATTACAAAGGGATTCTTAACTTTATTGTTGTCAGTGTTGGTGGTTATGTTGGTTGGAATATATCGCCAGCATCGCCACCCATTGAGATGTATAGTCCTCTCGGTGTACAATGATGTCAGCAGCTTTGAATATTTCGCCAGCTTGCTCAACATTGCTGCAGATCCTTATATTGCTTCATCGCAGCATTTTCGATCATTAGGGTCTAGCAGAGGTGGAGGAAACTAATTTTACAAGGAAAATAATACTCAGCGGTTTTTTATTCTGTAATGTTGTTTTATTGAGATTGTACTTTGCAACTTAAATAATTTTTCCTGCATAATTTCAATATGAATTTCAATTTTTCCATAAAATATTTTGCAGATCAGAGTGATTAAACAATACATTTTTTTCCTGCATATTATTATTTCAATATCATATTTATTCATTTTACACTATTTTTAAATAACAACTTTTTATGAACCCTACTGTAATGTCTGCATCACCTTCACATACTTAAAAACAGGGAACACCCCTTTGCGAGCCACTCTGATCTCATGGTAAAAACTGCCTTTAGACAATTGCTCCAGGGGTTTCATTGTACTGGACACATATCTTAGAGAATATCACACAAACACAGAAAGATTTAAAGATTTGGATGCCTGAGTATTAGGTTTTAAACATAGGTAGAGTTACTCTGATGGGTAGTTAGAGATTACAGCATTATGTTTATCAAAATAACTTACCTTTTAATCATTATTACAGCAGACATTGACAAAAATAGATAACAACAATGTATGGATATTTCGCCTTGATAGCTAATTATCATTTAGTTGGTCATTAATTCTACTTAATTCTAGAGAAATATTTTGGATAATTACTTTTGGCACTAAAATAGCTGGTGAATTAAAGGGACACTAAACCAATTTTTTTTTCTTTCATGATTTACATGCAATTTTAAGCAACTTTCTAATTTACTCCTATTATCAAATTTTCTTCGTTCTCTTGCAATCTTTATTTAAAAAGCAGGAATGTGATGCATCGGAGCCGTCCCATTTGTGGTTGAGAACCTGGGTTATGCTTGCCTATTGGTGGGTAAACATAAGCCTCCAATAAGCAAGCGCTATCCATGGGGCTGAACCTAAAATGGGCTGGCTGCTAAGATTTACATTCATGATTTTAAAATAAAGATAGCAAGAGAACGAAGATAATTTGATAATAGGAGTAAATTAGAAAGTTGCTTAAAATGTCATGCTCTATCTGAATCATAAAAGAAACAGATTTGGGTTCAGTGTCCCTTTAAACCTTGACTGAGATGTTTATTTATGTGGAGTAACAGGACAGGATTTCTATTTAATACATACAGTATGCATAAGTTAAAGTGAAGTTAAACTTTGATGAATGAAAGCCCGTTTTTAAAAACACTTTTAAAAACAGGGGCACTTTCATTCATCAAAGTTTACAAAGCAGCCGTTTTGTTTATAAACTTACCTTTCTTCTCTTCACACCCGGAGCTCCTCTCTTCACACGTCAGCAATGACTAATCCGGCTTCCTCCAATCACGGCTTTTCCCCCAGGGGAATCATTGCCTGAGGCCATGCCATGATTGGAAGAAGCCGGATTAGTCATTGCTGACGTGTGAAGAGAGGATCTCTGGGCGGGGGAAGCTGCTTCGGCTGTGAAGAGAAGAAAGGTAAGTTTTTAAACAAAATGTCTGCTTTCTAAACTTTGATGAAGGAACGTACCCTGGTTTTTAATAGTGTTTTTAAAAAATGGCTTTCATTCATCAAAATTTACCTTCACTTTAACTTATGCATACTGTATGTATTAAATAGAAATCCTGTCAATAAAAATGATTGCACAGGCAATTAACACATCTAGGCAAGTATCCCACGCTTGCCTTTACCCAGTAAAACTTCATGTACATTGTTACCAATGCACAAGAGGATTCTGGGTAAGATTTGCAAATTCTCAAACTCTTTCCTTCAAATACTGTGTTAACACACAGCGGACACTAATGGGGTGAATGCAGCAGTATATGGAGTTTTACTGGGTAAAGGCAAGCGGGGATACTTGCCTAGATGTGTTAATTGCCTGTGCAATCATTTTTATTGATTAACTTTTGCGATATGGAGAAATTTAATCTCAAACTTTTATCTCCACCATAATTTTAATGAATTTTTATACATATGCATAGTAATACAAAAAAAAAAAAAAAATACACCAATATACATTTAAAAATGTAGGCATTAAAATGTTTTTTTTTTTTTAATACATTTATGGTAAAAAATTGTCTATGATTGATCAGTTTATTCTTTTTCATGTATCTCATTATTCACTGGTTTATAAAAAGTTGTGCAAGAGAAAGACTGATAAACTAGGAAACAAAAAAGACTGATACACTAGCAAACAATCCTGTTTAAGTCTAATATTGCCCAATGCTGGTACCATAAGCTTTTTATTATGTGTACTACCAGAGCTATTATTTTATAGAGGCAATGACTGCTCTAAGGGATTTTTCAAATAGAGTTCTGATAGAGGATACAGATTTTATGTAAGGGTTAGTCCTGAAAATGTTAGATAAACTAGAAAATCTGGAAATTAGATAATCTGTGACAGTGTGGTGTAATGTACACAGTAGATTAATACAGATTTGCTTTTGCATTTTTTTATTTGATTTGAGGTTATGACTTGATTTGGATCCCTTATTTTAGCTGATGAGCACGCTACTAAAATGATTGAGATTATTATCTTATGTTATTAGCTTTAAGGGACAGAAAAGTCATAATTAGACATATTATGATTTAGACATAACATACAAATTTTAACAACTTTTCAATTTACTTATGTTATTTGATTTGCTTCCTTCTCTTGTTATCATTTGCTGAAAGGTTTATCTATGTAAACTCAGGATTGATGGCTGTGTATATATATATATATATATATATATATATATATATATATATATATATATATATCAATTTTCATTGGCTCACCCATGTGTTCAGTTAGAAAACAGTAGTGCATTGCTGTTCCTTCAACATATGATACCAAGAGAATGAAGCAAATTTGATAATAGAAGTAAACTGTAAACTTGTTTAAAATGGTATGTTCTACCTAAATCATGAAAGAAAATGTTTGGGTTTCATGTCCCTTTAATGAAAGGGTGATGCCTCTGGAAGGTATTGGTTATAAAATGTGCCAATCTCCGACTTGCTCAGCAGATCTTGTAGGCGGAACATGTGATTTACAGCATAGAACATTGTTTGCAGTATTTACTGAGAACAAGAAGAGAAGATAGTTGTATTAACCTAATATGTACTTTGAAATGAAACAGAAGTCAGATCTCCCATGGTAAACATAAATAGATGATGAGTAAGGAGTTATTTTATTTAACCTCCATGTAAATGTTATCCTGACGGAATAGAAAAGGACCAAGGACTTCAAACAGCATGTTTACCTTGTTTCTGAAGGGCTTGGTTCTTTCTTAAAAGCTCACAATGCACAGAAGTTTTCAGTACTTTCCACATCCTACTTAAAAGCACCCCCCCCCCATGAATTCTAGTTGTATCCATTCTAAATTGGATTGCCTCATGCATGCAGCTAATCCAAAGCAGATATGGCCTAATCAGCAGGAGCTCACATGTGGATGGCAGTGAAAAGCACAGGAAGACGTTTTGCCTTTGGTGCTTTCAAAAGAAGGAATAAAGATTATCTTCAAAAATAAAATTATTTAAACAAAACATATAAAGAGCATATGGTCAGGGATAGGAAAGTCAAAAATGAGTCCTGCACAATTCAGATAGAGCATGTCATTTTAAGACACTTTTAAATTAAATTCCATTTTCACATTTCTTCATATGTGCATATCCTTCAGTACTGTAAAGTAGATGGTGACAGGTTGCTATGCACATTTGTATCTTGTCAGTGGCTCATTCAGCTAGCTCCTAGTAGTATATTGTTACCCTGGAGCTGATTTAAACTATGTGTTTATTCCTTTTCCAGATATTTGAAAAAGTGCAATAATGAAATGCACTAACATTTTTTTTTTTCACATATATATCCCTTTAAGCTCTAATTCTCTTACTTATGCTTTCCCCAACTCTACTACCAACATGATATACTACATCTCTATGAGTTTGTTCCACTTCTTACCAACTATACAGGTAATATTACAAACTCTCTTTTGAGCGGGAAGCTGTATATCTTAACATTCCTCAAGCACTGCTAATAATGGGACATATTTTAGTTACATGGGTATAGCAATCAAAAGTTATGCATATTTTGTCTTAAACAAGTATTACAAACTGTTAACAAGTTGCATGTGTAATTTCAAAGTTCTTTTATATATTCTTCTAAGATACTCGCTAGTTAGCATGCAATCAAAATCATTAAAGGGACATGAAACCCAAAGATATATGTGAATCCACCAATTAGCAGTTAGCTCACAGGAGTGCATATCTGCGTCAAAAGTGCAATATCTGCTTTTCAAAAAAAGATATCAAGAGAATAAAGCAAACAAGATAGAAATACACTTGAAAGTTATTTGAAACTGCACGTTCTATTTGAATGATGAAAGTTTAATTTTGACTTTACTGTCCCTTTAATGTCTCACATTCATTTGTGTCCAAAAGAGAAGCTCTCTCCGGGAATACCAGGGTAGCAGATGGTAGAGGTTCAGTTTGAACAGAGAGAGTAGCAATTGTTTGCCCAGGACATTTTATTGCTAAAAACATTGTTAATGCCAGAATTTTTATTTAAACAAAAGGAAAATGCAGATAATGGAATGACAAGTTCCAAATGGTTAAATATACTTCCAAGAAATACTTTAATTTAATTTAATCTCTACTCTCATATAAGATGCAAAGTACAGAGAAGACAACTTTAACACTGTGAAGTAGCTAATGAGGCATTAAGCAATCTTTATTTAAGTATATACTACATTGCTACTGAAAATGAGTCTACACATTGATATTAGAAATTGCTAAAATCAAACTTAAACTAAGAACCACTGGTTTAGTAAATTAAATGTAATTGTAGATTGTTTTTACAATTTTTTTTGTGTGTGTGCTACAATGTACTATTAAAATGAAGATTACAAAAGCCTGTGTCACCCTGGGAGGTTCCCAGTTGGTTTGTTTGGAAGTATGCATTGTGTGGGTGCTGGTTTAGGGTCCCAGGAAGGGGGAGACCTTGTCGTGGTCCTGGGCTTGATCGTTTGTTGCCAAATGTAACTGACTTCCCCCAGTTTTGCTTTTAAACATTACTGAGTATCTGCTGGCAATCGCAGATACTCAGGTTTTCTGTGTGTTGTGTTTATAATGTTTGTAATGCTTCCCTGCGGACCTGTCACCCAGGTTGTTCAGGGGTTAACTGCCTGGGTTGCTGGGAACTGTGCAGCTGTCTGTGTTCAGGGCTGTGGAGTTAACAGTGGCTTAGGATGTGTACCCAGTCCAGTCTGTGAGTGCGGTCCATTCCTGTGTTTTGTATTAAAAAGAAGATTGTTCCCCTTAGACCTCTTACAAAGACAGAATCATGAAAAGATAAAATATTGAATTATGCTTAATTTAAAAAAACACAAAAAAAGTATTGCTTTAGATTTTACCAGTGTAACCCTGCTACATATCTGTCCATTACTAAGCAAATGTGATAAGCTAAGATACTGCTAAATAATGCAAAATTTAATAACAAGGCGACAGTGTCAAGCCTTGTCTACTCCAATAATAAATCTAGCTTGGCTCATCCAAAAAAGCCAAGTGGTATAGGAGTTTGACCACTGAAAATCAAAGGCAGCAAACAATGTGCTAGAGTCATGGACATGCATTAGACTACTGCTGGGTCTCATTCATATAGAGATATGAAACCCCAAAAAATACTTTGTGAGTCAGACAGAACATACACTTTTAAAAAGGTTTCCAATTTACTTCTATTATCAAATGTGCTTCATTCTCATGGTATTATTTGTTGGAGAGATATCTAGGTCAGCATCTGGAGCACTACATGGCAGGAAACAGTCATCTAGTGCTCTTGCAAATGGATAACATTCTTGTAAAACTGCTGCCATCTAGTGCTCTTGCAAATGGATAACATTCTTGTAAAACTGCTGCCATCTAGTGCTCATGCAAATGGATAACATTCTTGTAAAACTGCTGCCATCTAGTGCTCTTGCAAATGGATAACATTCTTGTAAAACTGCTGCCATCTAGTGCTCTTGCAAATGGATAACATTCTTGTAAAACTGCTGCCATCTAGTGCTCATGCAAATGGATAACATTCTTGTAAAACTGCTGCCATCTAGTGCTCATGCAAATGGATAACTTTCTTGTAAAACTGCTGCCATCTAGTGCTCATGCAAATGGATAACTTTCTTGTAAAACTGCTGCCATCTAGTGCTCATGCAAATGGATAACTTTCTTGTAAAACTGCTGCCATCTAGTGCTCTTGCAAATGGATAACATTCTTGTAAAACTGCTGCCATCTAGTGCTCATGCAAATGGATAACATTCTTGTAAAACTGCTGCCATCTAGTGCTCATGCAAATGGATAACATTCTTGTAAAACTGCTGCCATCTAGTGCTCTTGCAAATGGATAACATTCTTGTAAAACTGCTGCCATCTAGTGCTCTTGCAAATGGATAACATTCTTGTAAAACTGCTGCCATCTAGTGCTCATGCAAATGGATAACATTCTTGTAAAACTGCTGCCATCTAGTGCTCTTGCAAATGGATAACAATCTTGTAAAACTGCTGCCCTCTAGTGCTCATGCAAATGGATAACATTCTTGTAAAACTGCTGCCATCTAGTGCTCTTGCAAATGGATAACATTCTTGTAAAACTGCTGCCATATAGTGCTCTTGCAAATGGATAACATTCTTGTAAAACTGCTGCCATCTAGTGCTCTTGCAAATGGATAACATTCTTGTAAAACTGCTGCCATCTAGTGCTCTTGCAAATGGATAACATTCTTGTAAAACTGCTGCCATCTAGTGCTCATGCAAATGGATAACATTCTTGTAAAACTGCTGCCATCTAGTGCTCATGCAAATGGATAACATTCTTGTAAAATTGCTGCCATCTAGTTCTCTTGCAAATGGATAACATTCTTGTAAAACTGCTGCCATCTAGTGCTCTTGCAAATGGATAACATTCTTGTAAAACTGCTGCCATCTAGTGCTCATGCAGATGGATAACATTCTTGTAAAACTGCTGCCATATAGTGCTCTTGCAAATGGATAACATTCTTGTAAAACTGCTGCCATCTAGTGCTCATGCAGATGGATAACATTCTTGTAAAACTGCTGCCATCTAGTGCTCATGCAGATGGATAACATTCTTGTAAAACTGCTGCCATCTAGTGCTCATGCAGATGGATAACATTCTTGTAAAACTGCTGCCATATAGTGCTGCAGTTACATGCACACTACTGAACTAACATTTCTTGATTTTCAACAAGAGAACAAAGAAAATTAGATAATAGAAGTAAATAAGAGAGTTGTTTAAAATTGCATGCTCTGGGGTATATTTAACAAACAGCGGATGCTGCTTTCTACCCCCGAAAATTTCAGATCTGCCTGAAACTTAAGTTAAAGGGCCACTAAACCCACATTTTTTCTTACATGATTCAGATAGAGAATACAATTTTAAACAACTTTCCAATTTACTTCTATTATCTAATTTGCTTCATTTTTTAGATATCCTTTGTTGAAGAAAGAACAATGCACATGGGAGAGCCAATCACATGAAGCATCTATGTGCAGCAACCAATCAGCAGCTACTGAGCCTATCTAGATATGCTTTTCAGCAAAGAATATCAAGTGAATGAAGCAAAATAGCTAATAGAAGTAATTCGAAAGTTGTTTAAAACTGCATGCTCTTTCTAAATCATGAAAGAAAAATGTTGGGTTTAATGTCCCTTTAAGAATGAGCTACTTAAAGGGACAGTCGACAGACCTTGAAGGCCGCCTCTAATCTTAAAGGGACACTGTACCCAAATATTTTCTTTTGTGATTCAGATAGAGCATGCAATTTTAAGCAATTTACTCCTATTAGCAAATGTTCTTCATTTTCTTGGTATCTTTATTTGAAAAGCAAGAATGTAAGTTTAGATGCCGGCCCATTTTTGGGGAACAACTTGGGTTGTTCTTGCTGATTTGTGGATAAATTCATCCACCAATAAACAAGTGCTGCCCAGGGTGCTGGACTTTATTTTTCAAATAAAGATAGCAAGAGAACAAAGAAAAATAATAGGGGTAAATTAGAAAGTTGCTTAAAATTGCATGCTCTTTCTGAATCACAAAATAAAAAATTTGGGTTCAGTATCCCTTTAATGCATTTTGACAGTTTTTCACCACTAGAGGGCATGTGTTTTATATAGATAACATTGAGCTCATGCACGTGAATTTATCGGGGAGTGTGCAATGATTGGCTAAAATGCAAGTTTGTCAAAAGAACTGAAATAAGGGGGCAGTCTGCTGAGGCTTAGATACAAGGTAATTACATAGGTAAAACGTGTATAATTATAACTGTGTTGGTTATGCAAAACTGTGGAATGGGTAATTAAGGGATTATCTATCTTTTAAAACAACAAAAATTCTGGTGTTGACTGTCCCTTTAACTTGTACGACACCTTTTGGGTGACGGACTGCATTTAGGTGGCGGACTGCAATCATCCCGATCAGATACGATTATGTCCGCCCGGCATTTGATAAATTGACACCTCTAACTGAATCATGAAAGAAAAAGCTTTGGTTTCATGTCCCTTTAAGGAGTGTTCATGTTAGATGTTTATTGAGACTCACTTTACCCATCTTTTCTAATGTTTCATTAGTGGCCATTAATTATATAATATCTGACACAGCAAACATGATCTGCTAGCAACACAGGAAAGCATCACTTACAACTGCAGCGCTCAGATAAAGCTGGTAAAATTAGTTTTGTAAATGTATGTAATAGTAACATATATACATCTCTATTTTATTAAGGTAAAGTAGTCTCACTGGATAAGACAAGAGCCATCACAGAAAACTTGTAGGTGTGAACAATGGGCACCCCAGGACTTTCTAGAGGTATGGTCAGGTGTTTTCAAGTATCATAATTCATAAACACTCTTTTGCCCATGTGGAGTATGTTGTGCATATGTTAGCGTGGACTGTTATATGCTGGGATGCTATTTTTATTCATTATAAGTTGCCCTGCTTCTAGTAAAAGTTATCACTGTTTTAGTGTTAACACTTTTCTCTGCACGTGCATGTGAACCATAGCTAGATATTCTCAGTGCACCAGCTTTTTAGATACTGCAGCTGCTCAGTGCACCTGTGGGGCTTGTAACATGTCAAAAATTAAAAAATGTAGTCATTACCACATGGTACAAGCACCTTAGTCTCTCTGCACAAGTGCTGTGTTTACAATGCTGGTGCACACTGCACAGAGCATACTTAAATACACTTTAGAAACAGCTATAGCTTCTGTAAGAAGAGTTTTTGCTAATAAATGTACATTACAAAAATGCTTCTATTCAAAACAAAAATGCATCCGTGTGGATTCCAATTTTGGCTGTAATGTCCCTTTAAGAGGTAAAGTTAGTATACACGCGGCTACATTAGCCTTCTGCCAGATTTGGTAGTGGGAATAATTTTAGAGCTTTTCTAGTAAATTCTCTGTGCGGTGCTCATGGGTTCAGGTCAAATTCTGATCTTGAAAGTAGGTTCCAGGTGAGCTTCCTGATATGTTTAATTTCATAAAAGGGAAATCCCATAATAATCTCTTTTTATGACTCCTTTACATCCCTTAGAAAGTGGCCAAATATAATATCAGGTTATCATGGTAAAAAAAAGAATGATTGTATTAAAGAAGCCCCGGAAGGAATGAATTGAGAGCAGGGGCATGTGACCACACTGCAGGCCAATAGCAGTGGGTTGCTAGGCAGAATTTTGAGGAGCAGGAGCGAGTATAAATATTGAGGGTTGTGAGGCGGAAGCCAGCATCATTTCCCTTGTGAAGCGGGAAAAGCTGACAGGCAGAATGGAGAGCGTGAGCCTTTTGCTGGAACAGGTAAAGACCTTGGTAGCGGAAAAAGGTGTTACCTGGCTCCAGCAGAGGCTCTTTTCAGAGGACAGCGGTTCCGGTGAAGGGTTGTCGACAGTCGAGCCAGCAGGGACATCAGGTCAGGAGCGGTGCGGTCGGCCGGTGAGGCGGACGAAGCCGCCGGTGCGGCTTAGTCCGGATGACAGGAGGGGAGCTTTGGGTCAAGGGAGGCCTGATACGGCCAAGGGTGAAGTTAGCGGAAAGTCGGGAGGCAAGAGAAGGGCTGTGGAGGAGCTGCGCACATCTCCAGTGTCAGCAGGGAGTAGGAGGGGAACACTGAGGCCTAGGTTGCTGGGGACGAGCGTAGGCAGCGTGGAGGGGGGAGTAATGGTGACACATGAGGTTTGTGCGGGGAGCAGGGAGGGTGAGGTGGCAGTCGCCAGGAGCGGTATAAGTAAACAGGGGGCTGAGAAGGGAGGGGATGGCTTGGGCTTTGAGGGAGCGAGTGTGGATAGAAGGAGAAGGGGGGAGGGGATGAGTGGGAATGAGAGAAGCGGTAGGGGCGTTGGAGGAACAGGTGTAAACTTAAGGAGCAGTGAGAGGAGGGATAAGGAAACTGTAGGTGCTGCGAGTGGTAGCGGAGGAATTGGAGGGAACATGAGGGAGAATAGTGGACGTTGTTTGGGCAGGGGAAGAGGAGGTTTTGGGAAGGGGCAAGCTAAGGCAAGAGGTAAAAAGGGAAAAGAGGGAGGTGGAGAAAGGGGAGCTGAGGCGAATAGGGACGTCAGGCATAGTGCAGGAGGGATATCAAGTGGGATTGGAGAGGCCGTTGAGGTTTTAGTACAGGATATAAGGGAAAGGGATAGGGTTACAGGGGGTAGGGGGGATGGGGTGAATAGGGGTACAGAGACAGAGAGGGGCAGGGAGAACAGGAGAGGGGGAAAAAGGACTGAGAAAAGGAATAATTTGGAAGTTAATGATTGTGTTTCAGAACCGGAGGAGTCGGACGGCGTCCCGGTGGAAAGGCCGGGGTTGCCTGCGGTGCAGTCTTCATTACAGGAGCTGGAGGAGGACGTCCTGTGGATGAATGAATCCTACAGTGACTTCGCTGGTGAAGAATTGCAATTGGGACAGCAGACGGAACCGGAGAGTTCGGCACAGGTAGGAGAGATGGCTACTTTAATGCAGCTGCTCAATTCTCTGGTGCCTGGGGGGGGGACACGTAACTCAGAGTGGAGGACAAATTGGGGGAATGAGGGAAGAACGAGAGAGGGGCAGGGGAAGAGAGAAGGAAGACACTAGGAGGCAGAGACATCATGTTAATCATTCTCCACAGAGATCAGGTGGAGGTTCAGGTGGACAGAGCAGAAGGGACAGGAGCAGGAGCAGAGGGACACGGCGGAGGGAGAGATCTCGGACGCCAAGGATAGACTACAGGGAGCGGGAAAGGCATACGTCCCCCACATGGGGCAGGCGGGATAGAGATCGAGAACATACACGTAGGAGGGAAAGCTCTATGTCTTATAACATTGATGATAGGGGGAGAGGATCTGCAGGTGACAGGGCGGAAAGGAGAAGACAGGATACAATAGTGGTACAGGAGCCTGAGTCAAGGCCGCCAGGTGAGATGGCGGGTTCCCTGCAGGGGGGGAAAGAAAAAGAAGAGTCGGGGGGAGTGTATGAGACGGTGATGAAAGGTCTGAAGGAGCTGGTGGCTCAATTAGAAGACAAAAGGAAAGTTGGGGGTGATGTAGGAACAGTAGCGGGAGCATGGGTACCGGTAGTGAAGGAGGTTAGTGTACCGGTGGTTGGAACCCCTTCGGGGAGTGGGGTAGAAAAAGGAGGGTCGGTGCCGGTTACAAGCGGTGAAGTGTTAATTGTGGCGGATCAAGCCTTGCGTAGGCCTTGCTTGTGCTCAATTGGACCACTTGGTATCCATCTGAGTAAAGAGGTTAAAGAAAAGATATGGAAACGAGAGTTTGTAGAGATCTTTTCATTGTTGCCGTTGGACCACTTTATTGAGTTAAAGGAAGATCCAAAAGGGGAACAGGGCAAAAAGGAAGAGGAGGAGAGAAAGAAAAAGTGGAGGAAATTACCTAAAACTTTTTCAAACTGGACGAGGGCTTTTTGCATATTAGCCAGCGTGATCGGGGAGAAATTCCCCGAGCAGAGCTCGACTATGTTTTGCTATTTTGATGAAATATCAGGGGCTCAGAGGACATATGGGGGTCTTGCTTGGTGGCGGTACGATGAACAGTTCCGCCAGAGGCTGGCGGTACGTCCAGAGATGCGGTGGGACGACAGAGAAATGGGGGTGTGGTTGGAGTTAATGACCCCTTTGAGGGGGCAGTCCTTTCGGAATGGTGGAACGGGGGCTAGTGGAACGTCAGTGGGGACCACATCGGTGGCAATTAAAAAAGGCCTCTGCTTCCAGTTTAATGAAGGGGTGTGTAGGTTCGGAGGGGCGTGCAAATACAAGCACGAGTGCTCAGGATGCGGAGGTGCGCACTCTGGGGCAAAATGTTTCCGAAAAGGAAAGGGGAATGGAAAAGGAGGTGAGGGTGCTGCTACGGGCTCGGACCCCGGTGAGGGTAAGAGAGATGGCCCCGTGGCTAAGCCTATACGGTAAGACAAAGGGTAGAGCGGGGGATGCGGAGCTGTTACTGACGGGCTTCAGTTCCGGATTTCGTATCCCGTTCGAGGGTTCAAAGGGTTCGGGAGTTCCTGGGAATTTAAAATCGGCTGAGCAATTCCCAGAGGTGGTTCAAGTTAAGTTGAAAAAGGAGGTGGCACTGGGGAGAATGGCGGGCCCCTTCAAGGACCCTCCATTCCCGAATTTGAGGGTGTCCCCACTTGGGGTGGTCCCAAAGAAGACGGAGGGACAATTTAGAATGATTCACCACCTGTCTCATCCTAAGGGCGCGTCTGTTAACGACGGGATTGACCCGTCTTTGACGGCAGTACGTTATGCTTCATTTGATAAGGCGGTGAGTGTGGTCAGGAGAGCGGGGATTGGAGCATTGTTGGCAAAGGTGGATGTGGAGGCAGCCTTTCGGCTTTTACCAGTCCATCCGGTGTGTCATCATTTATTGGGTTGCCAATTTCAAGGGGAATTTTTCGTTGATCTGTGTTTACCCATGGGATGCTCCATATCCTGTGCGTATTTTGAAAAATTTAGTACATTTGTGGAATGGGTGGTGAAGAAAAAGGCGGGCAGGTCATCGATGGTCCATTATTTGGATGATTACCTGTTTGTGGGGGAAGCTGGTTCTGGAGTTTGTGAAATGTTGTTGAAAACATTTGTTGAAGTGGCTGAGCAATTCGGGATTCCGATTGCACCAGGAAAGACGGAAGGGCCGGTGACTAAGTTGAGTTTTCTGGGGATGCAGATTGACTCAGTATTGATGGAGTGCTCGTTACCTTGGGAAAAGGTGGTAGATCTAAAAAAGGTCATAATTGGGATGCTTGGGAAGGGGAAAGTGTCGTTGCGAGAAATGCAATCGCTACTGGGCAAGCTTAATTTTGCTTGTCGTGTGATCCCAGTTGGAAGGGTTTTTGGAAGGCGCCTGGCATTGGCCACGGTTGGGGTGAAGGAACCACACCACAGGATCCGGCTTTCAAAGGAGTTGAAGGAGGATCTTAGAGTGTGGTTGATTTTTCTGGAAGAGTTCAATGGGCGGTCGCTCATTCAGGAGGGGCCGGTATCGGATGAGATGTTGCACCTATACACAGATGCTTCAGGAGCACATGGCTTTGGGGCATATTTTGATGGCAGATGGTGCGTGGATACATGGCCTGAGGAATGGAAGGATCAAGGTTTAACCAAGAACTTGGTGTTTCTAGAATTGTTTCCGTTGGTGGTGGCTGTTATGGTTTGGAATGGTGAGCTGAGGGATAGGAAGGTGACTTTCCACTCTGACAATCTTGGAGTGGTATTTGCGATTAATAAGTTGACAGCGAAGTCGAGGCCAGTGATTCGGCTTCTCCGAGTGTTTGTCCTGGAATGCTTGAGGGGGAATGTGTTTTTTCGGGCAGTGCATGTGCCCGGGAAGCAAAATGTGATTGCTGACTCTCTTTCCCGGTTGCAGTGGCAGAAGTTTCGGGAAGCAGCCCCGGAGGCAAAGTTGGATGGGGAAGAATGCCCAAGGGCTTTGTGGCAGATGGACTTCTTAAAGGATTGAAATTAGCGAGAGGGGCTTTAGCCCAGAGTACGTTAAGAGCTTACGTGCCAGTATGGAAACGGTGGTTTGGTAGACTGCACAGGGATGGAATCAGGCTGTCAAAAGAGGATTGGGTGTGGTACTTGGTTGATTGGGTGCAGGAATGGAAAGAGGCGAAGATGTCAAAATCCATGGTGAATCGTCAGGTGGCGGCGTTAGCCTTTCTGTTTAAGCTGATGGGATGGGTTGATTTGACAAAGGAATTTTGGGTAAAATTGGCGGTGAGAGGTGTTTGTAGAGGTGGAGCTAAGGGGGACAAAAGACGTCCACTTGTATTTGGTTTACTATTAAAGGTAGTTGGGGCTTTGGAGGTGGTGTGCAATTCTAAGTTTGAGTATTATTTGTTTCGGGTTGCTTTTGTTTTAGCCTTTTTTGGGGCTTTTAGAGTGTTGGAATTGGTTGGGGCTAATAGAAAGGACAATGGCGGTATAGGTTTCGGTGATGTGGTGATATCAAGGGAGGAAGTGTCCATTTGGCTTAGAAAATCTAAGACAGATCAGGAGGGTATGGGCCGCTTAATCAAGTTATTTGCTATCGGGGGTGTTTGTTGCCCGGTAGGTTCACTGGTGGATTATCTGAGGATCAGGCCTAGTGGTGAGGGCCCTCTTTTGAGGCACGAGGATGGAGGAGCATTGTCAAAATATCAGTTTGGGGCGGTACTTAAAAGGGCTTTGTCCGTGGCTGGGGTGGACCCTAAAGATTTTGGATGCCATTCGTTTAGAATAGGCGCGGCAACTGAGGCGCATGAATTGGGTTTGAGTGAGGAAGTTGTGAAAAAGGTGGGAAGGTGGAAGTCGGGGTGTTATAAGCGTTATGTTCGTCCTAACATGTTAGTTTAGTTTTGTTTTTTCTTAACAGGTCCAGTTCAGTGTTGGATAGTTGGACATTCTTTCATTTACTGGGCGAGAAAAGCTGCAGCAACAAAGGAAGGGGGAATCCAGCTGGGTCTTCCTCGGGAACAGGTTGGGGTAAAGTGGTTTGGGGTAAGAGGTCTCAAATGGGAAGGGATAGTGAGTACAGTGAGTAAGTTTGCCAGGCTGTACAAGCCTCCTGACATTTTGGTGTTACACGCTGGAGGAAATGACTTAGGGTTTATGGCTCAAAAAGATTTGATTGACCAGTTGAAGGGTGGCATGCGTAGGTTGAAGGTTTTGTTCCCGAAGGTGTTAATTGTGTGGTCAGAAATTGAGACAAGGTTGGAATGGCGCTCAGCTTGGGATGTCAGGAGGCTGGATTTATCCAGGAGAAAGGTTAACAGGACTCTATCAGGTTTTGTTGTTCAGTTGGGGGGTTTTGGCATTCGCCATGTTGAATTCGAAGGGGAATCAGGCAGATGCTTTTTTATTAAGGATGGGGTGCATCTCAATGAAGTAGGGTTGCACTTATTTAATTTTAACCTAAAAGAAGGAGTACAGAAGGCCTTAGCCCGGTTGGGCGGTGTCCGACGGTAGGTCGGTCTGTGGCGGGTGCTGGCCTTATCAGGCGAGTTTTATGTGGTAATGGTACCTCATCGGACGATGGGGAGAGTTTAAGAAAAGGGGGCGTGCCTGGCAACAGCCAGTGGAAGGCACGTGTGGTGGATGATGGACAGCACCCCAGAGTTCTTTGTAACCACATTGGTTAAGTGGTTGTGTTATTTGTAAACACTTGTTTGTTTAATAAATGCGGGCTGCGGCCTTTTGTACCCAAAACTTTGTCATGTTTGGTTATTGATTCACAAGAAGAGTGCCGAATGTGTGTGTCAAAGAAGCCCCGGAAGGAATGAATTGAGAGCAGGGGCATGTGACCACACTGCAGGCCAATAGCAGTGGGTTGCTAGGCAGAATTTTGAGGAGCAGGAGCGAGTATAAATATTGAGGGTTTTGAGGCGGAAGCCAGCATCATTTCCCTTGTGAAGCGGGAAAAGCTCCCTCCCTCCCTCCCTGTTTTAAGAATTTGGAAGTCGCAGCTAAGGGCGGGTGCTGGCCTTATCAGGCGAGTTTTATGTGGTAATGGTACCTCATCGGACGATGGGGAGAGTTTAAGAAAAGGGGGCGTGCCTGGCAACAGCCAGTGGAAGGCACGTGTGGTGGATGATGGACAGCACCCCAGAGTTCTTTGTAACCACATTGGTTAAGTGGTTGTGTTATTTGTAAACACTTGTTTGTTTAATAAATGCGGGCTGCGGCCTTTTGTACCCAAAACTTTGTCATGTTTGGTTATTGATTCACAAGAAGAGTGCCGAATGTGTGTGTCATATTAAAATGTAGGTATATTCAATACATTCCCACTGTACAATAGACATGCTGCAAGTTTTACATTTTTAGTAAAATAATTCTACAGATTCATCTGTCATCTTTTCAATGAAGAAAAAAAATATATCTGTTTGGTGACTCTAGAACTATATATATATATCTTATTTGTTCTGCCTGCAGCTACAACTATTTAGCTCCCCTCCGTTTTGTGTATTCCTCTCCTATTCCTCATACTCCCAATTACCTCTAATTCTGTGTCTTTACAACTCACAGTTCCCACACTGGGTCAGATTACAAGTGGAGCAGTATTTATTGCTCCCGCTCGTGTGTTAACTCCGCTAGAATAAGATTTTTGCGAGCGTCAGATACCGCATATATTACAAGTTGAAAGTAGCAAGTTTATATTTGCGCGCTAACCCGACTTCTACAAAAACCCAGTTACAATATTGCGATAGAGTTAACGTTTTCCCCCCATAGATTTGAATGGAGCTTAAAAAGTGGGAAAAAAACAAGCACCCTACCCACGTGCAAACCCGATCGCATTTCACATTCAATGTTGCTCACATAATATGTTCTATTTCTTCATAAATACATATTTCTATATATATATCTGGTGTTTTTTCGTACAATATATATCTATAGCTATAGAATTAGATGATTATATAAAAGTATAGATAGATACAGGTATATATAGGAATATCCATTTAAAAATACTTCCCCTATGTGATATCACTCACTTTTAAAGAGGTGCACTGTAATTGTATCCCTTAATGTGGTCTTGTTATATCAGTTGCACAGTATTCAATGTATTGCATATTGCCTGTTTATTCTTGAAATATAAATAATTGTTTTTGAAACCACCACGCATAACATTTTCAAAACTTTAGTATTGGTTTTGCTTATAGGGATAGACAGATAAGATAAGAAAGTCTGCTGTCTCTGTAGGCTCAGCCCATTTGAATGGGTACATTCTTGTGAATAATGGGTTGTGAGTTCATAAAAAAAAAAAAAAAAAACGTAGGCGCAATTTCCCTTACATGTAAATCTATGCAGCTGGTATAACAAATCATTGAAAACACATTACAGAGAAACACAGTTTACTGTGTCTCTTTAACATTTAAGTGTTCTAGTATCATTTGAAAGTGCACAATAGAAAATCACTTATTTATTGAGCTGAACGGTTTCTCAATTTCAGGAAAAGAAGTTCAGTGCTTCATTCTAATACGCATACAAATATTACCTTGACGCTGCAGATTACATAGAAGATGTAAACTTAAATTCACTGATTTTAAAAATAATAGAACCATATCACTGAAATAACTGTCAGTACTGGAACTTATTTATGTGAATATAAACACAGATTATGACACCCCCAGCACCAATGAGCACCAGGATAAATGTTGGGTTCTTAGAGCATCTAATAAAGTAGATATTAAACTATCATGATCATTCCTCTATAATTGAATTGTTACCAACAGAATTAGAGAAGCTTTGTATTCCAAATGTTCCATATTCTACTTCCCGTGTATCTTATCTTTGATTTGCTGCCGCAATTACCTATATGTTTTCCTGTCCCTATCTCTGCTACAGGAAATCACACATCCTCAGAGCACTTTATCACAATGACCATTGTTGTGGCTTATCTTCCTGTTCTCCCTCAAGTTCAGTTTCATATTTCTTTTTTTTCGTATGGGAAGCTTGACAGGTTGTATAAAACCGTATCTACTACTGTCTGCGATCAAGGGCAGGGCATTTCTCTCCTATTTCCTAAGTAAGCTAAAGTAAGATTTGTAATGAATGTAATGTAACCTCATGTGTGTATCATACTTCAGGCCAGATTACAAGTGGTGCTGATTTTTTTTTTTGCTTGTGCACTAACTGCGCTCAAAGGCCTCTAGTTATCAAGCTCCGTAAGGAGCTTGATGGCCCCTGTTTCTGGCGAGTCTTCAGACTCGCCAGAAACAGCAGTTATGAAGCAGCGGTCACAAAGACCGCTGCTCCATAACCTGTCCGCCTGCTCTGAGCAGGCGGACAGACATCGCCGGAAATCAACCCAATCGAGTACGATCGGGTTGATTGACACTTCCTGCTGGTGGCCTATTGGCCGCGAGGCTGCAGGGGGCGGCGTTGCACCAGCAGCTCTTGTGAGCTGCTGGTGCAATGCTGAATACGGCGAGCGTATTGCTCGCCGTATTCAGCGAGGTGTGTCGGACCTGATCCGCACTGTCGGATCAGGTCCGACAGACCTTGATAACTTGGGGCCAAAGTAAACTTTTAGCACATGTGGGTTAGAAGGTGCATTACAAGTTGAAAGTAAAAAGTTATCTTGACAGTGAAACCTGATGCTTGCTAACTTAAGGACATTGGATATCACAACCGCTTAACTTCACCCCATACACTTCATGTTAAAAAAAAATAATACTTATCGCTCATGTGCTAACCTGACATTGTGTTAGACCAACAGCACTAAACCTGAAGGTAGCTGTGCATATTTTACTTTCCAATGTTCTTCACATATTAGAAAATATAAGGAGATATTCTTTATATTTATATATATATATATATATATATATATATATATATATATATATATATATATATATATATATATATACCGTCCCATCAAGAAAGGCACTCACTGTTTTCCATAAAAAATAACTTTTAATTTCAATCCATCTTTAAAAATGACATAACGTTTCGATGTCTAACAACACCTTTGTCAAATGTCATATGAGCATCGAGAAACCCAATTCCCAAAATTTTTTTTTTAGATTAGGTTTTTTTTGTTTTTTAATGGACAATAAAGAGCTGATTGCCCTTTTAAGGGCAATGCCCATACAAATGCCCCTTTAGGGCAATGGGTAGATTATTATTTTTTTTAAAGTTAGGTCTTTTTTTGGGGGGGGGGTGTAATGTTAGGGGGTAATTAGTAATTTTTAAGTAAAAGAGCTGTAAAAGTTAAGGGCAATGCCCTACAAAAGGCCCTTTTAAAGGCTATTAGTAGTTTAGTCTTAGATTAGGGGGTATTTGTTTGGGGTGGCTTTTTTGTTTTATAGGGGTATTAGATTAGGTTTAACTTTTTATTTTGGATAACAGTTTATTTTTTCTGTAATCTTAGATTTTTTTTTAGTTTAATTTAATTTGGGACACTGAACCCAAATGTTTTCTTTTGTGATTCAGATAGAGCATTCAATTTTAAGCAACTTTCTAATTTACTCCTATTATCAATTTTTCTTCGTTCTCTTGCTATCTTTATTTGAAAAAGAAGGCATCTAAGCTTTTTTATTAGTTCAGCACTCTGGACAGCACGTTTTTATTGGTGGATGAATTTATCCACCAATCAGCAAGAACAACCAAGGTTGTTCACCAAAAATGGGCCGGCATCTAAACTTACTTTCTTGTAAAGATACCAAAGGAATGAAAAAAATTTGATAATAGGAGTAAATTAGAAAGCTGCTTAAAATGTTATGCTCTATCTGAATCACAAAAGAAAAAATTGAGGTTCAGTGTCCCTTTAATGCAATGTTAGGATTTTTTATTTTAATGTTAAAGGACCAGTCAACACATTAGATTTGCATAGTCAACAAATGCAAGATAACAAGACAATGCAATAGCACTTAGTCTGAACTTCAAATGAGTAGTAGATTTTTTTATAACAAATTTCAAGTTATGTCTATTTCCACTCCCCTTGTACCATGTGATAGCAATCAGCCAATCACAAATGCATCTACGTATAGTCTGTGAATTCTTGCACATGCTCAGTAGGATCTGGTGACCCAAAAAGTGTAAATATAAAAGACTGTGCACATTTTTTTTAATGGAAGTAAATTGGAAAGTTGTTTAAAATTACATGCTGTACCTGAATCATGAAAAATTAATATAACCTGAGTGTCACTTTAATTTAGGATTTTTAAATTTTGGTATTTTTAATTAATGTTGTAGTGTATTTTTTTATTTTATGTAATTGGGGTTTACTTAGGGGGTGTTAGGTTAAGGGGCTTAGTGATTAGAGTTTAGGGGTTAATAGGTTAATTAGGTAGATTGCATTGTGGGGGGGTTGGCAATTTAGGGGTTAATAGTTTTAATAGATAGTTTGTGATTTGGGGCGTTGACGGATTAGGGGTTAATAGTGTAATTAGATATTTTGCGTTTTGGATGGGTGGCGGATTAGGGGTTAATAACTTTATTAGGTACTTTGCGATGTGGGGGTTGGCGGATTAGGTGTTAATACATTTTATTTAGTTATTGTGGTAGGGGGATGGCGGTTGACAGGTAGATATTGCACATGCATTAGGTGTTTGTTAAAACTTCCATGGAGTTACGGTGCTCATATACTCAGTGCAAGGCTTGCTGCGCCTGCCTATGTGTGGCGAGGTGAAAATGGAGTTAATTTTCTCAATTTTCGCTGCGTAAGGCTTTGCGCTGAATATGTGATACCGACTTGCGATGCCAGTTCTATGTTAGTTTATGGAAGTAAAAATAGCGGGACACGGGTGAAATATAGGTGCCGCATTGGTATGCGGTGACGTATATGTGATCGCAACATCCGTCAAAAAATAGCCCATACTGGCTTTTGTGGGCGACGCTGCATATGTGATCGAACCCCTAATGTTTTTTTGCACAAATATATATTTATACCTATAACACCTGAGACCTCATATCTTTCTGCAATTATAACTTTTTGTGCAATATATTTTTTTTTAATAATTTTTATTAGATGGGTTATTATGAGTGTAACTGTACTTTGTAATGTATTTTTTTATGTGTTTTGGGACACTTTTTTATTTCCAGAAACAGTTACCCAGAAGACTGCGGATGCGGTAATCATTCTATTATAAATCGCGATTTGTATTCAAATACATGGTCATAAACCATATAGTTTTATTTCACCCTTATAAATATTTGTTATGAATATTTATATGACTAATATTTATCTGATAATGTTTATATGAGTTTATTTTGGTGTATTTATGTTGTGTTTGGTGCCGTTGTTTTTTAACTCACTGACCTTAACGCAAGGTTGTCAGTCAGATTAAAAAGCAGATGACCGTAAACTGCGGTTGCGCTTTTGTGTTCGTGTTACGTTCAACTTGTAATAAGTGCGCTATTTCCATCATGCAAAAAGTTGAAAGAAACTGATATTGCTTGTGTGCAAAATTTAGTGCGCCACTTGTAATCTAGCCAATTGTTATTTGCAAGCAATAGTGTAATACTAAAATGATCTAACATTTTAAAGCATTTCCTTTTTGCCCTTTTATATTCCTTTAAATATAATAATATATTATTTATGTCAATTCTGAGAGCGGTCTGGAATTCAACTCATTGACTTCCTGTTTTGTCTTATACCAATTTGAACAGCATGTGTTCCTTTAGGAATTGATCCCCTGTGCAAACTGAGGGCTACCTGCATATCTCATTTGTATAAGGAACTTTTAAAAATATTTTTTAAAAACTAACAAATTACATATTATTTATAAATAAAACACTGTTGTTTGTATTACATGTAATATGTAATTTCATACAAAAATAAGAAAAAGCAACAAATTAAAGGGACAGTTTATACTAAAAAAAGATTCCCCTTTAATTTGTTCTCAATGATCAATTTAACCTGCTAAAAAATAGCACCTTTACCTTTAAATCAGAAAAAGGGTTGGTCCCACAGAGAATGTTCATTTAAAGGGACAGTCAATTCTAAATGTTTTTATTGTTTTAAAAGATAGATAATCCCTTTATTACCCATTCACCAGTTTTGCACAGAAAACACACTTTTTACCTCTGGGATTACCTTGTTTCTAAGCATCTTCTGACATCCCCTGATCACATGATTTTATCTATTGACTTGCATTTCAGCCAATTAGTGCTGTGTTAGAATCCACGGACGTCAGCACAATTTTATCTTTATGGCTCACATGAACTAGCTTACCCTGATGTGAAAAGCAAATACAAAATTGTGATCATGGGGCTGTTTTTAGGGACTTAGAAACAGACAGAAATTTTGAGCTTTAAAGGTTATATTATAAAGTATGTTACTATAACCATGTTTTTTGTGCAAAGCTGGGGAATGAGTAGTAAAGGCATTATCTATCTTTTTTAAACAATAACTATTTTTGTCTTGACTGTCCCTTTAAAGGACCAGTTAACACAGTAGATTTGCATACTCAACAAATGCAAGATAACAACACAATGCAATAGCACTTAGGGGTCAATTTATGAAGCAGCGGATGCTGCTTCCTACCCACTTCGCTTCAGGTCCGATTCTGCTCCTTAACTCGTTCGCTACCTCTGAGGCGGCGGACAGCAATCAGCCCAATCAGACACCCCCTGCTAGCCGCCCCCTGACCGCGAATGTGCAGGGGGCGGCATTGCACAGCGGATCATGTCCGCTCACACTATAATAAATCGGCCCCTTAGTCTGAACTTCCAATGAGTAGTACATTTTTTTTTGACAATTTTAAAAGTCATGTCTATTTCCACTCCCCCTGTACCATGTGAATGCCATCAGACAATCACAAATGCATACTCGTACCATGTGACAGCCATCAGCCAATCACAAATGCATACACATTTATTCTGTGAATTCTTGCACATGCTCAGTAGGAGCTAGTGACACAAAAAGTTTACATATAAAAAGACCGTGCACATTTTGGTAATGGAAGTAAATTGGAAAGTTGTTTAAAATTGCATGCTCTATCTGAATAATGAAAGTTTAATTTTGACTTGAATGCCCCTTTAATAGACTGTTATACCTTTTTATAGACTGTGATATCTTTTTATGGACCAACAAAATCAAGTTGTTTTTTTATTCCATAAGCTTTAAAGGGATAGTAAACTCACATTTTTTCTTTCATCATTCAGATAGAGCATGCAATTTTAAACAACTTTCTAATTTAATCCTATTATCAATGTTTCTTCATTCTCTTGCTATCTTTGTTTAAAAAGCAAGAATGTAAAGCTTAGAAGCCGGACAATTTTTGTTTCAGCACCTGGGTTGCGCTTGCTGATTTGTGGCTAAATGTAGCAAGATTCATAGGATTGTGTCCAGCACTGGAACCCAGAGGGAGAACAAGCTACTGCCCTAGACAAAAGTAACTTAATTTCTAAGATTATTCGCCGCCATTGGGGCATTTTACAAGGATGCAATTCAGACATTGAGGAATTTCAACAATATCCCATGCCTGCTTACAAACATGGTAAGAATTTGCGGGATATACTGATGAGGGCTGATATTGGTCCTGGTAAAGTGAAAAATCAGAATTATATTACTAAAAAGAACTTAGGATGTTTCCCATGTTGAGGTTGCAGTAACTGTGGGTCCATCATTAAAAGCCCCTATTTTCTCCACCCACACACTGGCTACAAATTTCAGTATAGGGATTATTTTACCTGTAACACTAAATTTGTTGTTTATATGATCAAATGCCCATGTGGGCGTGTCTATGTGGGCGAGTCCACTAGACGCATTGGGGACCGCATCACAGAACACAAAAGCATCATAAGATGTAAGGTTCATACTGCCCCTGTTGCCCATCATTTTATTTCTGCTGGGCATCAAGTCAGTCAATTTAGGTTCCAGGTAATCGAGCAAATCCAAACCCCCAGACGGGGAGGCAATAGAGAGCTATTGCTGAAGCAACAAGAAACGTTTTGGATTTTTAAACTGGATACCTTGGAACCTAAGGGGATGAATAGGGAAATCAATTGGATACCGTTTTATTGAGTAATGTATAATTCTGTAATATTTTCAAATGAATTATGTATATATTGTTTCTATATTTTTAGATTTAATTGAAACCAGTCCCATTATATATGATGGAGTGGATCCTGCAGTGGCTGTCTGTAAAAGCACCATAAGTATACTGTTAAAATGCTTTGCTGTTAGAATAGTCATTTTTTGATTATCTCTTTTTTTGCTGCATATGTAAACTGTTTAGGAATGATAAATGACATATTAGTAATGATATAAATATATAGTTTTTTTTTATAAAAATTTTTACCAGTGAACGTGGGTTCTGTGTACATAATCAGTAGAATATAAGTGTATATATCTGTTACAATCATCCTAAGAGGCCTCTTAGCTGTTTTTTAATCTTTCTAACTACTCACTTTGTAACACAAGAGGTCGCTATATGTATCTGTTTGATATTTTTCAAGAGTGTAAGGGTTAAAATCCCAGGTACTTGCCTTTATAACCAGGTGTGTGGTAATTGTTTTTATATCACATGATTAAGGGGCACTGGCCCCGAAACGTCGTGGTGTTGTCTGTTACTGTTATGCAATAACAATAAAATTGAAGATTTAAAGGAGAACTCTCTGATTGCTGAATTATATTGTGGCTAAATGTAGCCACCAAACAGCAAGCACTATCCAGGGTGCTGAACCAAATATAGGTCAGCTCCTTATCTTAGATTCTTGCTTTTCAAATAAAGATAGCAAGAGAACAAAGAAAAATTGATAATAGGAGTAAATTAGAAAGGTGCTTAAAACAGCATGCTCTATCTGAATCATTAAAGAAAACATTTGGGTTTACTATCCCTTTAAAGACCTCACAGGTCTCTTCTTCAGATGTACCTTTATATCAGCAATTGAAATAGCTGACTTTGCCTTTGGTATCGATTCCTATTCTGAAAGTTTCTAGGCTATAAAAAAACCTGTGTAAAAATAGCCAGATATATGGTAACCAAGATAAGTAATACAATGTTAATTTGACAGTATGCAATCCCTTTAATTCTCTTGTGATGTTTAATGCTTTGCTTAGTTTATACTACCTTTGACATGTTTATGAATTATATTAACCCCATGTCTAAAATAGTATAGAAAGTGTAGACTCGTAGAGCTTTGTTTGGCTTTGATTTATGAGTTTAAAAATGATAATATCAGATTGTTTATAGTTAAAGAGATTACAAATTATTATTTCTATGCATCGCAAATGTTATCCTTTGTTTCTTTTATTATCAAAGGTAATTGGATTGTCATATACTTTATGATGCTCAATGAAATTAAATGGCATTATAAATTTCTGAACTTGTGAGCAAGAAATGTTTAATTGGTCAGCTCTGTGTTATATGATTCTCTGAATTATAATCAATAAAAATGCAAAGGAGAGAATAGAAATTGTACACAGAGACACAGAAATACACATTAATATATTTTTAGAAACAGTTGACACTATTTATCTGATTTCTTAAAAAAATTGATCTATTTATGAAACAAGAAGCATTGCACATAGTTAAATGTATCTGTCAAGGATATTATGAAAAGAAATGCCATACAGAGAGTAATAGACTGAAAAACGAATAAGGCAAATTGCATGCAAAAAATAAATACAAATAAATAAAACTTGCGGTGCTAACGAGCCTTTTTTTTCCCAGAGCTTACTTTAAACAACGCTGGTATTACAAGTTTTCTGAATGGCTGCGTTAGCCTCAGAAAAGTGAGCGTTGAGCAAAATTTAGCTCCACTTCTACCAGTAATACCAGCGTTGCTTACGGTAGCTATAAGCTGGAAAAACGTGCTCGTTCACGATTTCCCCATAGGATACAATGGGGCTGAGCTGGCTGAAAAAAAATCTAACACCTGCAAAAAAGCAGCGTTCAGCTCCTAACGCAGCCCCATTGTTTCCTATGGGGAAACACTTTCTAAGTCTACACCTAACACCCTAACATGAACCCAGAGTCTAAACACCCCTAACCTTACACTTATTAACCCCTAATCTGCTCCCCGACATCATCGCCACCTGCATTATACTATTAACCCCTAATCTGCCGCTCCGGACACCGCCGCCACCTACATTATCCCTATGAACCCCTAATCTGCTGCCCCTAACATCGCCGACACCTAAATTATATTTATTATCCCCTAATCTGTCCCCCCAACGTCGCCGCCACCTAACTACACTTATTAACCCCTAATCTGCCAACCGGACATCGCCGCCACTATAATAAATGTATAAACCCCTAAACCGCCGCACTCCCGCCTCGCAAACACTATAATAAATGTAATTAACCCCAAACCTGCCCCCCCAACGTGGCCGCCACCTACCTACAATTATTAACCCCTAATCTCCCGCCCCCAACGTCGCTGCTACTATAATAAAGTTATTAACCCCTAAACCTAAGTCTAACCCTAACCCTAACACCCCCCTAAGTTAAATCTATTTTTAATAAATCTAAATTAAATTTCTAAAATTAAATAAATTAATCCTATTTAAAACTAAATACTTACCTATAAAATAAACCCTAATATAGCTACAATATAACTAATAGTTACATGGTAGCTATTTTAGGATTTATATTTATTTTACAGGCATCTTTGTATTTATTTTAACTAGGTACAATAGCTATTAAATAGTTAATAACTATTTAATAGCTACCTAGTTAAAATAATTACAAAATTACCTGTAAAATAAATCCTAACCGAAGTTACAAATACACCTATCTATAAATTAATTAAATAAATTAACTAAAATTATCTAACATAAAATACAATTAAATAAACTAAACTATATTACAAAAAAACAAACACTAAATTACAAAAAATAAAAAAAATTACAAGAATTTTAAACTAATTACACCTAATCTAAGCCCCCTAATAAAATAAAAAAAAAACCTAAAATAATAAAATTTCCTACCCTAAACTAAATTACAAAGTAATCAGCCAGCCCTTAAAATGGCTTTTTGCGGGGCATTGCCCCAAAGTAATCAGCTCTTTTTCCTGTAAAAAAAACAAATACAATACCCCCCAACATTACAACCCACCACCCACACACCCCTACTCTAAAACCCACCCGATCCCCCCTTAAATAAAACTAACACTACCCCATTGAAGATCACCCTACCTTGAGCCGTGTTCACCCAGCCGGGCACAAGTGGTCATCCGATCCGTCCAGATGTGTTCATCTGATGGGGCCGAAGAGGACATCCGGACCAGCAGAAGTCTTCATCCGATCGGGGCAGAAGAGGTCCTCCTACCAGCAGGTCTTCATCCAAGCGGCATTTTCTAGCTTCATCCTTGCGGCGATGAGCGGCTCCATCTTGAAGACCTCCGGCACGGAACATCTTCCTCGGCTGACGACTACACGACGAATGACGGTTTCTTTAAATGACATCATCCAAGATGGCGTCCCTCGAATTCCGATTGGCTGATAGAATCCTATCAGCCAATCGGAATTTGAGGGACACCATCTTGGATGACATCATTTAAAGGAACCTTCATTTGTCGTTAGTCGTCGGAAAGAAGAGGATGCTCCGCGTCGGATGTCTTGAAGATGGACCCGCTCCGCGCCGGATGGATTAAGATAGAAGATGCCGCTTGGCTGAAGACTTCTGCTGGATGGAGGACCTCTTCTGCCCGATCGGATGAAGACTTCTGCCGGTCTGGTTGTCCTCTTCTGCATGGATCGGATGACCACTTGTGCCCGGCTGGGTGAACACGGCTCAAGGTAGGGTGATCTTCAATGGAGTAGTGTTAGTTTTTTTTAAGGGGGGATCGGGTGGGTTTTAGAATAGGGGTGTGTGGGTGGTGGGTTGTAATGTTGGGGGGGTATTGTATTTTTTTTTTTTTACAGGTAAAAGAGCTGATTACTTTAGGGCAATGCCCCGCAAAAAGCCCTTTTAAGGGCTGGTAACAGAGCTGATTACTTTTGTAATTTAGTTTAGGGTAGGGAATTTTATTATTTTAGGGGGCTTTTTTATTTTATTAGGGGGCTTAGATTAGGTGTAATTAGTTTAAAATTCTTGTAATATTTTTTTATTTTTTGTAATTTAGTGTTTGTTTGTTTTTTGTAATATAGTTTAGTTTATTTAATTGTATTTTATGTTAGATAATTGTAGTTATTTTATTTAATTAATTTATTGATAGTGTAATGTTAGGTGTATTTGTAACTTAGGTTAGGATTTATTTTACAGGTAATTTTGTAATTATTTTAACTAGGTAGCTATTAAATAGTTATTAACTATTTAATAGCTATTGTACCTAGTTAAAATAAATACAAAGTTGCCTGTAAAATAAATATAAATCCTAAAATAGCTACCATGTAACTATTAGTTATATTGTAGCTATATTAGGGTTTATTTTATAGTTAAGTATTTAGTTTTAAATAGGATTAATGTATTTAATTTTAGAAATTTAATTTAGATTTATTAAAAATAAATTTAAGTTAGGGGGTGTTAGGGTTAGACTTAGGTTTAGGGGTTAATAACTTTATTATAGTAGCGGCGACATTGGGGGCAGGAGATTAGGGGTTAATAATTGTAGGTAGGTGGCGGCGACGTTGGGGGGGGCAGATTAGGGGTTAATAAAATGTATTATAGTGTTTGCGAGGCGGGAGTGCGGTGGTTTAGGTGTTAATACATTTATTATAGTGGCGGTGATGTCCGGTCAGCAGATTAGGGGTTAATAATTGTAGTTAGGGGGCGGCGACGTTGGGGGCGGCAGATTAGGGGTTAATAAATATAATGTAGGTGTCGGCGATGTTAGGGGCAGCAGATTAGGGGTTCATAGGTATAATGTAGGTGGCGGCGATGTCCGGTCGGCAGATTAGGGGTTAAATAATTTTATTATAGTGTTTGCGATGTGGGGGGGCCTCGGTTTAGGGGTTCATAGGTAGTTTATGGGTGTTACTGTACTTTGTAGCACTGTATTTAAGAGCTTTATGTTCCGGAGTTAGCCCATAAAACTCTTAACTACTGACTTTTATATGCGATAGGAGTCTTGGAGGTAGAGGCTGTACCGCTCACTTCTTCCAAGACCTGTAATACCAGCGTTAGCCAAATCCCATAAAAAAGATTGGATACGCAATTGACGTAAGGGGATTTGCGGTAGCCAAAAGTTGCGGAAGAAAAGTGAGCGGTACACCTGTACCTGCCAAACTTGTAATACCAGCGGGCATTAAAAAGCAGCGTTAGGACCCCTTAACGCTGCTTTTTAAAGCTAACGCAGAACTCGTAATCTAGGCGTTAGTGTTTCCCTTTAAAACATAAAATTCTGAAAATCAAACTCAACTGATACAACTTCAAAGTTCACTAATATGTAAAGGACCAGAAAAATTGTTTTAATTAATGTGCATTTAAAAGTGACAGATTGTAAATAATATACACACACCTTTTATATGTTCCTGTTTTTGTGTTCTAATATTTTAAAATGATTTATAACTCTAACTTTACTCATCCCCCCAAATTAGCTGCTTACTGATTATTGGCTGTCCTACACACAACTGGCTGCAAGTACATGCACAGTTGGTTTAATTGATTTTATCAATACATTCAAGCATACACTATGCAACATAGAATATCCCCTTGGTAACATTGTTACCAGGGGAAGCTGGCCTATTATTCACCACTACCTACAGAAAATGTACATATTTGCATATACTAGGAGTGGAAACCTCAACAGTCTAATTAGTAGATTTAATCACTGTCCAATATAGAAGAAGACTAATGGAAGTTATTACCTACCCACCCATCCTTGGAGTGAGTGATCTGTCTACCAACAGAGCTACTGAGCTTTGCATCTCAGTAGTTACAGTGAGTGAAGGGGATTAAGTACACTAAATAAGAGCAGCTGTTTGATCTGCCAGAGCTAGTAGAGGCCCCTAATGCATAACAACCTCGGCCTGGGTAAGTTAGGAGCTGGATGCTCAGAATACAAAAGAACCCCTTACAGTATCCTCAATGCACACTTAGGGGCATATTTATTAAACTCCATATAGAGCTTGAGGCCCCTTGTTTCCTGCGAGCCTCCAGACTTACCAGAAACAGAAGTTATCTAGAAGTTATGAAGCAGCGGTCTAAAGACCACTGCTCCATAACTTGCTCCATAACTTGTCGCCTGCTCTGGGGCAGCGGACAGAAATCAACCCAATCGAATACGATCGGGTTGATTGACACCCCCTGCTAGCGGCCGATTGGCCGTGAATCTGCAGGGGGCAGCATTGCACCAGCAGTTCACAAGAACTGCTGGTGCAATGATAAATGATGGCAGCGTACGCTGTCGGCATTTATTGATGGGCAACAATGTGCAGTGGACATGATACACTATTTTGTATCATGTCCGCTCGCACATTGTTAAATATGCCCTTTACACTCATGCATGTACTCTCCCCTTACAAATAAAATCCAATGGTCTATGCGTGCATAGTGGTCACGGTGGGTACACAATGTGAGACACCATTGCACTTGCCCACATGATTATGGCTCTCCTTTACATGTGGTTTCCTTTTGGCTACTTTTGAATGCAGCTTGTGGTGTTTAGATGCCCATATTTTATGGGCAGAACAAGGTTGGAAATCAGAAGGAGAAGATAATAAACTTTAAGGTAAATATATTATTATGATTTTAAATTAAAATATTTCTATTCATTTTTTATATACACTTTACAAAAAGATTTGGTGGTTGGGTCCCTTTACCTACTTTTTTACTACATCATCAATTCTAATAACTGATGACCAAAATCTCATGTTATTTACTGCAAATTCCCAGTAATAATTGTAGAAATTCCCTCAGTCTTCACCAAAATCTTTTTCACCCATTATCATCTACTGGTATTTTATTTATTCTGCTGTCTCAAATTTAAATCCTCCATCTATTTGGTCATTCTACATGAAGGTTGAATATTTACTCACCATTCAGTATTTGTTTTTTGTTTGTTTCTTTTTCAAACATGTTAGATTTCAGTAAATTGAATATAACATTGCAATCAATTAAAAAAATAATATATATAATAAAGCTGTAAGTTGTATAGTGTGTGCACTCTCACCAGCTAACTTCAGCTTGCCAGGCTGCTATAACCAGGTATATAGAGAATTCATGAAAAAGCACTCACTGGACTTCGGACATCGGTGATAAAAAAAACTAATGTTTATTTTGATGTTTCGAGACCACAAAAGTCCCTTCTTCTGATAAACAACAAGTGAAAAATTCAAACATTTATAGGCCTGTGTGACTCTCCCCCTCTGGGCTACCAATCAGAGATAGCCATGTGCAAAATAGAAAACAGCCGTGTGCAAAAATAAGCTCTGTAATAGATATATGTGATAAGTCAATAACAAAATTGATTAACCATGATCTGTGTGCTCAAAGTGCTACGAGTTAAACATAAAAGGGTATATATCCTCTCCGTTCTAATGATCTGAATCTGCGTGCTTATGCCCAATTATTATTCCAAAGTAAGCTAGCATGGCTAACAAAACAATACACCTAATAGGTTCTAATGTACAACACCTACCGGATTGGTCAATGGGTGTAAAAGTGTGGTCAAACCACGCCCCTCGCACGGAGCACCCGTCAAAGTATCATATAGCGCAAAGAGATCATTATCCTACAAATGTCGTAGCTGTACCCTCAGAAATACGTACTAGAGAAGATATACACACCACCAAATGCTATAGAATAAGCGCGATCCAAAGTGACACCACTGCTTAGTGTGTAGTGACAGGACAGGCTGCCCCACCCTCCCCTCGGAGTTAAAAACCAATGGGGCAAAACATGTATTCCACTCACCTACAGGATTCGTTCCTAGGTGGTGTTATGAGTACAAGCCACGCCCCTCACACAGAGACAATGTGTATTATAACACAAACTGATCCTAATGATACCAATGTCATAACAGTGCACACGGACTTAAAATCTGAATTGTCTATGGACACTATCCACAATTGTAATACCTACATGATCCACAGTGTTCTATTATATTATATGATGACATTTGGGGCAGCCACGCCTCCCGTACAATGCTAAGAGCCAATAAGACAAAAACTTCTACAGAAATTGACACTAACATGAGCTGATATCGGCAAACATATAGTGTGCTGCAGGGTACACTGATAGGCAGTATAGAATATCAACCCGAGTAAAAGCCACAACCAAAGGATACAATTTGACACCATTGACCATAGAATTCTAATAGAGCACTTGCAGCACATCTGTGGTCTAGGAGGCACAGTCCTTAACTGGTTTAAATCTTTCCTCACTGGTAGATCACAGAGATTAATATCAGGATCAAGCTCATCAGCACCAACAGAACTGGCCTGCGGAGTTCCACAAGGATCCATCCTGTCTCTGATGCTATTCGCAATTTACTTACTACCACTGAGGGACATCATTAACCGGCATGGCCTAAGGTATCATTGTTATGCTGATGACACACAACTCTATTTTTCCTTTGCTCCAGATACTACAGACCCAGCATGCCGCATAAACAGTTGGTTAACAGACCTCATAGAATGGATGAATGCTAGCTGTCTCAAAGTGAACCGGGACAAAACAGAGTTACTCTTAGTGAGGGGACTCAAAAATATCCCACGATCACCCAACTGGCCTGGAGCTTGGAGGCTCTGAACTTGTTAGTTCAGCAAAGGTACGAAGCCTCGGAGTGCTGATTGACGCTGGACTATCTTTTAAACAGCAGATTTCCTCCGTAATAAAATCTGCCTACTTTCATCTGAAAAACATAGCCAGGATACAACACTTAATTCTATCAGATGATATGCCAACATTAATCCATACAGTACGAAATGCAGCAGCCGGACTACTGACCAATCAAACTCGCTCCTGCCACATAACACCTGTTCTCCACTCCCTGCATTGGCTTCCAATTAAATGGCGAACATATTTTAAAATTGGCCTGCTGACCTTCAAATCCTTAAACAACCAAGGCCCACAGTACCTGAAAGAGCTCCTGACACCCTACATCCCATCCCTCTCACTTAGGTCAGTCAACACATCCCTCCTCTCAGTGCCAAGAATAAGGACAAACTCAGGCTCCAGAGCATTCGGCCACGCTGCCCCTACTTTCTGGAACTCTTTACAGTGCACAATCAGAGAGGCACCATCCTTACAGACTTTCAAAAAAACCTACAGACCAACCTCTTCCAACAGGCATTCAGTCCGCTTATTTGACCTTCAGAAACTCCTAACTTTTTTGTCTGTATGTTGGTATATTTGTAAAGTGCTTTGAGTCTCACAGGGAGAAAAGCGCTATATAAATTGCAAATTATTATTATTATACCACAATAGATGATAATATATAAAGAACAAAACCAAGACCAAAACATAAAATAAAAATAAAAGATTGTATACCAATATGTGAACGGCAGCATATCCATTTGAAAACAAGAACAAAAATTATAGATAATGGAATAGCGTAATAGACAAAAGGCCATCACATTTCTATACCAAAATTCAAATTAAGAAAATATTTAACCATCCCAGTAACATATAGTCAGACTTGGGACCATCGACCCCATAGAATTTTTGACAGCACCTCTAAGCTGTACAACAAGAAATCATAGGATTTATAAAACATGCACCCTCAACTATAATAATAAAAAGAAAAGGAACCAAAACAATAATGATCATAGTGGTTATAAAACATGTCCTCTAGAAAATATAATCATAGTAGGACCTATACAGATAATATGGAAATCGCCCAAAAACTAAACTAGAACGAAAACACCAGCATAACAGTCCCTCAAAGCAATCTCTTAATAGGGAAGCTATGTAGAAAGGTTGTGGCACATACGATACCTCATGATCAATGTGCTCCCTATATCCATTTGGAACATTTCAAAATGTGCAAAATTATAGTGTCCCTATTCAATCTCAGAGAGAAAAATGTCATATACTCAACTCAGCATACCCAAGACCATAAAAATAAACTAAACAATATACTCTACAGGTCGCCCAATTCTCTTTAATAACAGCTGAATATTGAGCCTCATAAACTTCAATTTGAGTACACTGAAATGCAATATTTATTTAGAAAATACACTCACTGTACTGAAACATTCAAATATATCAAGGTGAACATTTGTTCTACTATCTTAATGTTGCCCTGGAAACATTTGTCCATTCCTACTTGACTATCTTTTAGATAGTTTTGGTTAAAGGTGCTGCATGGTAAAATCATGTGAACTGTGAAATATGCTGTAACTTACAAATTATATTAGAAGAAAATACAGAAAGCAAATCAAATTGGACAGGTGACTTAAAAATATTTATTTTAAATAGAAAAACAAACACCTAGATTACAAGTTTTGCGTTAGAGGCTGTGCGGTGTTAACGAGCAGTTTATGCTCACCGCTCACGTACATGCAGCGCTGGTATTACGGGTTTTTACAACTCCTTACCGCACTCCAATACCAGCACTGCTTACGTTAGCGGTGAGCTGGTGTAACGTGCTCGTGCACGATTTCCCCATAGGAATCAACGGGGAGAGCCGGCTGAAAAAAAGTCTAACACCTACCAAAAAGCAGCGTAAAGCTCCTTAACGCAGCCCTATTGATTCCTATGGGGAAATACATTTTATGTCTACACCTAACACCCTAACATGAACCCGAGTCTAAACAGCCCTAATCTTACACTTATTAACCCCTAATCTGCCGCTCCAGACACCTCCGCCACCTACATTATACTTATGGACCCCTAATCTGCTGCGCCCAACATCGCCAACACCTACATTATATTTATTAACCCCTAATCTGCCACCCCCAATGTCGCCGCCACCTACCTACATTTATTAACCCCTAATATGCTGCCCCTAACGTCGCCGCCACTATAATAAACATATTACCCCTAAACAGCTGCACTCCCGCCTCGCAAACATTAGTTAAATATTATTAACCCCTAATCTGCCGGTCCTAACATTGATTCCACCTACCTACATTTATTAACCCCTAATCTGCTGCCCCCAACGTCGCCGCCACTATATTAAAGTTATTAACCCCTAAACCTAAGTCTAACACTAAACCTAACACCCCCTAACTTAAATATAATTTAAATAAATATAAATAAAATTACTATAATTAACTAAATTATTCCTATTTAAAACTAAATACTTACCTATAAAATAAACCCTAAGCTAGCTACAATATAACTAATAGTTACATTGTATCTAGCTTAGGGTTTATTTTTATTTTACAGTCAAGTCTGTATTTATTTTAACTAGGTACAATAGTTATTAAATAGTTATTAACTATTTAATAACTACCTAGTTAAAATAAATACAAAAGTATCCGTAAAATAAAACCTAACCTAAGTTACAATTACACCTAACACTACACTACAATTAAATTATTTCCCTAAATTAAATACAATTAAATACAATTAAATTAAATTATCTAAAGTACAAAAAACCCCCACTAAATTACAGAAAATAATAAACAAATTATAAGATTTTTAAACTAATTACACCTAATCTAATCCCCCTAACAAAATAAAAAAGCCCCCCCCCAAAATAAAAAAAGCCCTACCCTACACTAAATTAAAAATAGCCCTTAAGAGGGCCTTTTACGGGGCATTGCCCCAAAGTAATCAGCTCTTTTACCTGTAAAAGAAATTACAAATCCCCCCCAACATTAAAACCTACCACTCACACAACCAACGCTACTCTAAAACCCACCCAATACCCCCTTAAAAAAACCTAACACTAACCCTTTAAGATCACCTTACCGGGAGAAGTCTTCATCTAACCGGGCTGAAGTCCTCAATGAAGCCGGGAGAAGTCTTCATCCAAGCAGGGCGAAGTGGTCCTCCAGACGAGCAGAAGTCTTCATCCAGACGGCATCTTCTATCTTCATCCATCCGGCGTGGAGCGGGTCCATCTTCAAGACATCCGACGCGGAGCATCCTCTTCAATCGACGGCTAACACAGAATGAAGGTACCTTTAAGTGACGTCATCCAAGATGGCGTCCCTTCAGCCAATCAGAATTAAGGTAGAAAAAATTCTATTGGCTGATCCAATCAGCCAATAGGATTGAGCTCGAATTCTATCAGCCAATCGGAATTGAAGGGACGCCATCTTGGATGACGTCACTTAAAGGTACCTTCATTCTGTGTTAGCCGTCGATTGAAGAGGATGCTCTGCGTCGGATGTCTTGAAGATGGACCCGCTCCGCACCAGATGGATGAAGATAGAAGATGCCGTCTGGATGAAGACTTCTGCCCGTCTGGAGGACCATTTCACCTGGCTTGGATGAAGACTTCTCCCGGCTTCATTGAGGACTTCGGCCCGGTTGGATGAAGACTTCTCCCGGTAAGGTGATCTTCAAGGGGTTAGTGTTAGGTATTTTTAAGGTGGTATTGGACGGGTTTTAGAGTATGGTTGGTTGTGTGGGTGGTGGATTTTAATGTTGGGGGGATTTGTAATTTTTTTTTACAGGTAAAATAACTGATAACTTTGAGGCTATTTGTAATTTAGTGTAAGGTAGGGCTTTTTTATTTTGGGGGGGCTTTTTTCATTTTGTTAGGGGGATTAGATTAGGTGTAATTAGTTTAAAAATCTTGTAATTTGTTTATTATTTTCTGTAATTTAGTATTTGTTTTTATTGTACTTTAGATAATTTAATATAATTGTATTTAATTGTATTTAATTTAGGGAAATAATTTAATTGTAGTGTAGTGTTAGGTGTAATTGTAACTTAGGTTAGGTTTCTTTTTACAGGTACTTTTGTATTTATTTTAACTAGGTAGTTATTAAATAGTTAATAACTATTTAATAACTATTGTACCTAGTTAAAATAAATACAGACTTGACTGTAAAATAAAAATAAACCCTAAGCTAGATACAATGTAACTATTAGTTATATTGTAGCTAGCTTAGAGTTTATTTTATAGGTAAGTATTTAGTTTTAAATAGGAATAATGTAGTTAATGATAGTAATTTTATTTATATTTATTTAAATTATATTTAAATAAATAAATTATATTTAACACCTGCCTGCTAAAATCCTTAAATCCTTGCTCTTTCTAATAAATTAAAATCAAGTTAGCATGAATGTCTATGTCAACTTGTCATCTTACCCCAAATTGTTCAAAAAAAGTGTTTTCAATAACAATGGTTTACCTGTGCTCTTTGCATGTATGCATGCCGCCATATTGTGACTTGCGTTACATACAGGTACACCAGTCACATGACACGCACGCATATTGTTCTATTATGTATTTGCTGCTTAGAGGAATCACATCTGCAGCACACGCTCACTGTGATGCATGCAGCAGCACATGTGATTCTTGCAGAGCTTGTGCTGCAGTGTTTGTAGAGATATTGTTTCAAATGTGACTAATAGTAATAAGTATTTTCAACATAGTAATGCATAAGTTAGTAAATGCACAGCTTCAGGAACAAGAATTGAAAGTAACAAGCTCTGGGGGAGGAAGGGGGAGATCAGCCCGGAAATAAAGGATAAGCCTTGCATAGGAAAATACAAGCTCCGGTTATTTCAAATGGTTGCCAAGCACTCCTGACCCTGCAGTGCATAATACTGCACTGGGAGATCCTTACCCTTCCAGTCCGAAAGTTAGATTACTCCTTGGGCTCAAAGCGTGACTCCTACTGCCGGCTAAGTGATTGACATTAGTTTGAACATGCTCCCCAGTATGTAGAGTTTCCAGACGCTGGTAACAGGCTGCAGTTGTGGAGTTTGCAAACGCTCCCTGGCAGTGACAGACTAGGTTGCCTTTTGTTGGCCGGCAGTAGGAGTCACCCTTTGAGCTCAAGGAATAATCTAACTTTCGGGCTGGAAGGGTAAGGATCTCCCAGTGCAGTATTATGCACTGCAGGGTCAGGAGTGCTTGGCAACCATTTGATATAACCGGAGCTTGTATTTTCCTATGCAAGGCTTATATTTCCGGGCTGATCTCCCCCTTCCTCCCCAGAGCTTACTACTTTCAATTCTTGTTCCTGAAGCCGTGCATTTACTAACTTATGTATTACTATGTTGAAAATACTTATTACTATATGTCACATTTGAAACAATATCTCTACAAACACTGCAGCACACGCTCTGCAAGAATCACATGTGCTGCTGCATGCATCACAGTGAGCAGCAAATACATAATAGAACAATATGCGTGTGTGTCATGTGACTGGTGTACCTGTGTGTAACGCATGTCACAATATGGCGGCATGCCTACAGGCAAAGAGCACAGGTAAACCATTGTTATTGAAAACACTTTTTTTGAACAATTTGGGGTAAGATCACAAGTTGGCATAGACATTCATTCTAACTTGATTTTGATTGATTAGAAGGAGCAAGATTTAAGGATTTTAAGCATGTGTTTAGTGTCCCTTTAAGTTAGGGGGTGTTAGGGTTATGGTTAGACTTAGGTTTAGGGGTTAATAACTTTAATATAGTGGCGGCGACGTTGGGGGCGGCAGATTAGGGGTTAATAAATGTAGCAAACACAAAAGCGGCGTTCCAAGCAACAACCACGGACCTTGGCAAAGAAACCGGAAGTGACGCCGGTCTTTAAGAAATCTTCCCATAGAGATCCAACGGAGTGCCGTAGCAGTGGCGAAACCCAGCCACTGTGTACAAACGGAACAAAGAAAAGCAGGCACTGCATCAGGGTGTCCATAAAATGTGAATCCTTTATTAGAGCAAAGTTAAAAAAGTAAACAGCTACATCCGCTGTATATCACGCATAAAGGTACAAAGTACAAGGTACAAGGCAGGAGTATGTGAGACACATAGGCAGTCTGACTATTTTCGAGTCCCTACAGGACTCTTATTCATAGACATGTAGAGGAAATAGAGTGGCAAGTACTTAAAGGGGAGACTTGGATTTGATAGGCTGCTGTCTCTTGTTCAAATTGATTTAGCAGCCAAAACTCAATTAACCCCTGAATGTCCCGGTCACTCATTTGTTATTCCTAAACATAATAATAAAAACAAAATAAAGTATTTCTCAGTAACATAATAATAATATATAAACAAAATTTGATCATCTCACTTGGGAAACATATTAGATGAAGTTAAGCTTAGACAAAACTGAGTTGAAAATCTTTTTTAGATGTGATTAAACCCTGTAACCACATTAAACATTACTTTGTACCTTTATGCGTGATATACAGCGGATGTAGCTGTTTACTTTTTTAACTTTGCTCTAATAAAGGATTCAAATTTTATGGACACCCTGATGCAGTGCCTGCTTTTCTTTGTTCCCGTTTGTTAATAAATGTAGGTAGGTTGTGTTGAAGTTAGGGCCGGCAGATTAGGGGTTAATAATATTTAACTAATGTTTGCGATGCGGGAGTGCAGCGGTTTAGGGGTTAATATATTTATTATAGTGGCGGCGATGTCCGGTTCGGCAGATTAAGGGTTAAAAAATGTATTTTAGTGTTTGCGATGTGGGGGGGCCCTCAGTTTAGGGGTTAATAGGTAGTTTATGGGTGTTAGTGTACTTTTTAGCACATTAGTTAAGAGTTTTATGCTACGGCGTTGTAGTGTAAAACTCATAACTACTGACTTTAAAATGCGGTACCAGTGTTGACAGGAGAGGGTCTACCGCTCACTTTTTGGCAGACTTGTAATACCAGCGCTATGCAAGTCCCATTAAAAAAATAGGATACGCAATTTACGGTATTTGCGGTATTTCCAAGTCTGGCCAAAAAAGTGAGTGGTACACCTGTACCTGCAAGACTCGTAATACCAGCGGGCGTTAAAAAGCAGCGTTGGGACCAGCCAACGCTGCTTTTTAAGCCTAACGCACAACTTGTAATCTAGCGGAAAGTTTGTTTAAAAAACAGTATCAGATATTTAGATGATTCAGTTGATACAACATATTATATATGTTATTTGACATAAATATAAGAAAACACAAAATATCATATAAGTTCTTTGAGAAAAATACAAGAACACACATTATATAATTACTTGAATACACAGAAATCATACCACAGCGCTGAAATAGGATAGTAATATGATATGAGACTACAAATAAAATCTTTAACTCAGTACATTGTATAGGGTGGGCCACAAGCTACTAAAAATCTGTAAAACTCCAAAGTAGCATACAGTGTCACTTTACTATGGAAATAGCTGAAGAGAAAAAATATTATAACAAGTACTTTCTCTTAAATGTAAAGCAAATTAGCATCTACCTACTAGGGATGGGCGAATGTTTTGCAACATTCGAAAAACGGCACAAATTTTAACACATTCGTTTGTTCTAATCGAATTTCGAATGTTTACATAACATTCTAACATTCGATTTTCGAATGTTCGGTTTCGAATTTTACGATTACATTCGAAAATATTATTTTCGAAAAATTCGAATTTAGATTGTAATAGTATTTCTAATGCTTTTTCTTTAAATGTTAATATTCAAATTATGCAATATTCGAATTCGAAAAATTCGAATTTAGATTGTAATAGTATTTCTAATGCTTTTTCTTTAAATGTAATATTCGAATTATGCAATACGTGTATTCGAATTCGAAAAAATCGAATTTAGATTGTTATAGTATTTCTAATGCTTTTTCTTTAAATGTAATATTCGAATTATGCAATATTCGAATTCGAAAAATTTGAATTTAGATTGTAATAGTATTTCTAATGATTTTCTTTAAATGTAATATTCGAATTATGCAATACGTGTATTCGAATTCAAAAAAATCGAATTTAGATTGTAATAGTATTTCTAATGCTTTTACTTTAAATGTAATATTCGAATTATGCAATATTCGAATTCGAAAAATTCGAATTTATATTCGAATTCGAAAAATTTGAATTTATATTCGAATTTGAAAAATTCAAATTTATATTCGAATTCGAAAAATTCAAATTTATATGTTTGTAATAGTATTTCTAATGCTTTCTTTAAATGTAATATTCAAATTATGCAATATTCTATATGGAAACATTCAAAATGATATATTTTATCTATTATGTATCAATTTACTATATTCCCGCCCTACCACATGAACTATTGAACTTCTGAATAGTATTTGTTAAATAGAATGTTAAATTCGAAATTTCGAATGTGGACATTCAATATAATTATAAACATTCAAATTCGAAAGTGACATTCGAAAACTGTTAATAACATTCGATTTTCGAATTTTTAAGAATATTCGTTCTTATCAACATTCGGATTTAGAATTCGAATTACGGTAATAACATTCGTTCTACATTCGAAATTCGAAAATTTACACATTCGCCCATCCCTACTACCTACATCCAGCACCGTTGTATCAGGTTGTATATGTGAAAAAACAAGACTGGATCAAGTCTTCAGCCCATTACAGTACACAAGCATCTAGTCTCAATTCAGGAAATATGACAAACAGTAATGTGGTGTGCTCTGGTGCAGTCAATTTAATATTACAAATATATCAACTACTGGTGTGTACAGTAAAACATGATTTTAAATAAACAAACAACTTTGAAGTATAAACCACTGGATAAAATAAAGTATTTCATGATTCAGCACATCATACTCACAGACCTGAGTTATTAACCAGGCTATAAAAAAAGAAAAGAAAAGGCAAAAACAAATATAAATTGTAGTAAGTCTGTACAGCTGGTGATTGGAAAGTCAAATGCAGCCTCAGGGTGTTTTTGTGGTCCTCAGACTATAGAAAAATTCAATTTTTTAATGTTGCATTTAAATTAAGTTGTTTTGGTGTTGCTTGTTCAAAAATTGCATTAGAGTGTGGTGAATGGTTGTGGTAACATTTTTTTAGATTTCTAATTTGTAATGACTAACAATTGCTTACAGAAATAGGGGTTAGGCATGTCAGTATTGCATTGCAGCATTATAAAGGGAATATGTGAATAACTGTTTCAGAATGTTATAGCTACTGCACTCTATATTATATTTACCTAGAAGAAATACTTAAAGGGATGTAAAACCCAAATATTTTTTTTTAGGAGTCAAATAAAGCACGCACTTCCAAACAACTTTCTAATTTACTTCTATTATCACATGTCTTCGTTCTCTTTGTATCTTTTGTTAAAAAGTAAGGATGTAATCTCAGAAGTGTGTACATTTCTGTAGCACTTTATGGCAGCAGTTTTGCAAGACAGTAATTCATTTGCAAGAGCACTAGATGGCTGCCATGTATTGCTCCAAACACCTACCTATGTATCTCTCCAACACAGAATATCATGGTACTAAAGCAAATTTGATCAAAGAAAAAAAGTAAATCTCCAAACTTGTTTAAAAATTGTATGCTTTATCTAAACCACAAAATACGTTTTTTGGTTTTCATATCCCTTTTAACATTCCTTTCTTCTTTTTAGCAAATGTAATGAGTTTTTACGGCAAGGTATATGATGCCTGGCACATTAAAGAAATATTACTATTATTATTATTATTATACTTTATTTATAAACCGCCAACAAATTCCGCAGCGTTGTCCATGGGTACAAAAGATTAAAGTACAACAATGATACAATGGCCTTTAGTTATTAAGCTCCGTAATTTTCTTGCATTCGCCAGCCCAATACGCTCGCCTAAGCTCGCCTCACATCGCCGCCGCGGACCTGAAAACGTTCGCCAAAGTTATCAATAAAGCTGTCAAAAAGCTGCGCACCAAGTACGGGGCGATGAGCAGCGGACTGTGATAGTTATCACTCATCCGATCTCGCTGCTCTTTGGCTTTTTTTACAGCTTTATTGATAAGCTGTCACTAAGCACCAACACTATACTATACTGTTCTACCCCCTATACCGCCGCCCTCGGAGCCCCCCGCAACTAAAGAAATTTATTAACCCCTAAACCGCTGCTCCTAGACCCCCCCGCAACTATAATAAATGTATTAACCCCTAAACCGCTGCTCCCGGACCGCTCCGCCACCTACATAATACCTATTAACCCCTATCCTGCCCCCCCATACCACCATCACCTATAATAAAGTTATTAACCCCTATCCTGCGGATCCTGGACCCCGCCGCAACTAAATACATTTTTTAACCCCTAAAACGCCGCTCCCGGACCCCGCTGCCACCTATATTAAACTTATTAACCCCTATCCTGCCCCCCTATACCGCCGCAACCTATAATAAATTATTAACCCCTAAACCTAAGTCTAACACTAACCCTAACTTAAATATTAATTAAATAAATCTAAATAATATTTCTCTTATTAAATTAATTATTCCTATTTAAAAATAAATACTTACCTATAAAATAAACCCTAATATAGCTACAATATAATTAATAATTACATTGTAGCTATTTTAGGATTTATATTTATTTTACAGGTAACTTTGTATTTATTTTAACTAGGTACAATAGTTATTAAATAGTTATTAACTATTTAATAACTACCTAGCTAAAAGAAATCCAAAATTACCTGTAAAATAAATCCTAACCTAAGTTACAATTAAACCTAACACTACACTATCATTAAATGAATTAAATAAATTAGCTACCAATACCTACAATTAAATATAATTAAATAAACTAAACTGAATTACAAAAAAACAAACACTAAATTACAGAAAATAAAAAAATATTACAAGAATGTTAAACTAATTACACCTAATCTAAGCCCCCTAATAATAAAAAAAAAATAATAATAATAAAAGTCCCTACCCTATTCTACATTACAAAGTAATCAGCTCTTTTACCAGCCCTTAAAGGGACATTATACACTAATTTTTTTGTTGCATAAATGTTTCGTAGATGATCTATTTATATAGCCCATGAAGTTTTTTTTTTAAAAAAATGTTTAGTTTTGCTTATTTTTAAATAACATTGCTCTTATTTTCCGACTCCTAACCAAGCCCCAAAGTTTTATGTGAATACCGTCAGCTACCTTCTCCAGCTTTCTCCTGTTTGTGTAAATGATCTTTTCATATGCAAAAGAAGGGGGAGGGGGGAGTGTCTTATTTGCCACTTGCAGTGGGCTTTCCAGCTACCTTTTCAACAAAGCTAAACTGAGAGTTTCTAGGGCGGCGGATTGAAAACCAGGTACGCTGGGCCGGAAAAGTGCTAGGAATTTGATAACTTTCAAAAGTAGTCAGATTGTGCCGAACTTGCGTTCGGCACATCTGGAGTAACGCAAGAATCGATCTGTGTCAGACTGAGTCCGGCGGATCGTAGCTTACTTCACAAAATTCTACTTTTGCCGGTGTGTAGGGCTTGATAACTTAGGCGAATCAGCCTCGCCACAAAAATATGCTGCAGAATTCCAGCGTATTTGAGGCTGACGGCTTGATAACTAGAGGCCAATATGTACCGCGATTGTTATAGCCTATACCACAACGATCCATGTGGGGGAACAGCGGTTTAGGGGTTAATAGGTTTATTTAGGGAGTCCCGATGTGGGGGGCCGGCGGTTTAGGGGTTAATAGCTTTATTTAGTGTTGGCAATGTGGGGGGACGGTGGTATAGGGGTTATTAGATTAGGGGTTTATGTTACGTTTTTACAAAACATTCTTTTCTCCATTGAGGCCTATTTATCAAGCTCCAAATGGAGCTTGAGGGCCCGTGTTTCTGGCAAGCCTGAAGACCGCTGCTCCATAACCTCTCCGCCTGCTCTGAGCAGGCGGAGAGACATTGCCGCAATTCAACCCGATTGAGTACAATCGGGTTGATTGACACCCCCTGCTTGTGGCGAATCTGCAGGGGGCGGCTTTGCACCAGCAGTTCACAAAAGCTGCTGGTGCAATGCTGAATACGGAGAGCGTATTGCTCTCCGCATTCAGCGAGGTCTGTCGGACCTGATCCGCACTGTCAGATCAGGTCCGACAGACCTTTGTTAAATAGGGGCCATAGACTTCAATCGGTTATGCGTTAATTTCGCAATTGCAGGTGTTATTTTTTTTTTCCATACATTTTTATCCATTGATCTCTATGGGGGAAAACGTACACAAGCACGCAAAGTCAAAACTTTGTTTTTGTGCGTTATGCGGCTTACCGCACCATACCGCACAACAAAGGAAAATTTCAGGGAGACTTGTAATACCGGCGGTATAGAAATAGCGGAACCGCCCCATTCCTCGTGGTGTTTACACTTGTACTATTGCTCATATACATTTAAATAAAAAGAAGATTTTCTGCTATGTGAAGAACATAGTAATGTGAAATATTCATAGTTATCATCAGTTTAGTGCTCTAGGTCTAATGTAGTGTTGGGTTAGCATGCAAGAGATAAGTGTTAGTTTTTTGGAAAGCACACTCCATTGAAGACTATGGGGAGAATAATTTAACATGGTCGTGATTTCCGAAGTCCTGAAGTTAGCGCGTATTGGGTTTTGCTAGTGTGCAAACAATTTTCTTTCAACTTGTAACACAAGCACTAACCCATCCATGTTAAAAGTTTACTTCCAGCTGTGTTTGTGTGCCAGCAATAAAGTTATTTAGCTTACCACTGGCCCATAGTTGGTAACTTAAAGGGACATAATACTCATATGCTAAATAACTTGAAATTGATGCAGTATAACTGTAAAAAGCTGACAGGAAAATATCACCTGAGCATCTCTATGTAAAAAAGGAAGATATTTTACCTCACAATCTCCTCAGCTCAGCAGAGAAAGTTCTGTGTAAATACTTATACTCAGCTGCTGCTCAGCTGCAGGTAAAAAAAAAATTAAAAAAAATGAAGAAATGAACAGCAGCCAATCAGCATCAGCAGTGCTGAGGTCATGAACTCTTTTACTGTGATCTCATGAGATTTCACTTAACTCTCATGAGATTTCATTGTAAACTTCCTTACACTGAATAGGGAAATAAGATGAGTGTGCACGAATGGGATGTGGCTACTGAGAAACTTTTAAGGTAAAATATATTTATTTTTTACATAGAGATGTTCAGGTGATATTTTCTAGTCAGCTTTTTACAGCTATGCTGCATCACTTTCAACATTTGGGTATTATGGCCCTTTAACTAGATTTTTATTGATGTTTAAAGAGACACTCAAGTCTAAATTAAACTTGTATGATTCAGATAGAGCATGCAATTTTAAACAACTTTACAATTTACTTCATTATCAAATTTGCTTTGCTCTCTTGGTATTCTTTTTTGAAAGCTAAGCCTATGTAGGCTCAAGCTGGTTCCTAAACCGCTTAAAACCACCTCTTATCTTAGTGCATTTTGATAGTTTTTCACAGACAGTGCTAGTTCATCTGAATCGTATAGATAACATTGTGCTCACACCAGTGGCTGACTGGCTAAAATGCAAGTCTGTCAAAAGAACTAAAATAAGGAGGCAGTCTGCTGAGGCTTAGATACAAGGTAATCACAGAGGCAAAAATGTATTACTATAGCAGTGCTGGTTATGCAAAACTGGGGAATGGGTAATAAAGGGATTATATATCTTTTGAAACAATAAACATTTTCTAGTAGACTGTCCTTTTAAGTGCTAGTTTAATGGGCTGATAGAACACTTCATATGTAAAAGCAAACATCATTCACTTTATAGAAGGTTTGCTAATTAAATAGCTTTTTAATTACCTAAAAACATGTAAAAATAGCTGGTTTATAACATCATTTATTTATGTAAATTCCCTTAATTGAGAACTAAAGTTATTAGTAAGAACCACATTAGATTTATATAGTGCATGATGCAATTTCTTCCCTGGACCATCATTATTTGTATTTCTTGCAACCCATTTGTTTTTATATAAAACTTTAATTGTGTTCACAATTTACCCTATAGTTACTGATAAATAAAAGTAGGAACAGAGAAATAAAAGTTACTTTACAAGAATACACACAGTCTTGGTCTGCAAGATCCAGGCTCAAGAGACTAGTTAGAAAATAATTGACTAGAATTTGCTTGGCAGAGGTTTGGAAATGCATCAAGTAAATGATACCATTGATTGTACTGTACCATTTAGGATTGACAGTTCCCTATTCCTACACTGTTCCTTTTCTATTCTAAAGAGACTTTTTCACTTAATGTATCTTAACTATATTGATCTAACTGCGAGGAATGTTCTTCTCTTTTTCCCTTGGATGCTGTAAACAAGGGACCTACAGGCTATCTTACTATTTGATTCTGTTTCTCTTGCTCCATTATGGCATTCTGATCATTCTTACTCATAAAAAAAACTCAAACACAGCAGTGACTTGCACTTTACTACAGGGAAAAGAGATATCTATATATTTATTTATATATTATTTTTATTATTTTTCCAATTCTCATTTGTTTTTGATACACTATATGGCCAAAAGTATGTAGACAGTGACACCCATTCTAGTTATTAAGATCATGTGTTTCAGCCACACCCATTGCTAACAGGTGCATAAAATCCAGCACATAGCCATGAAATCTCTACAGACTAACATTGGCAGTACAATGGGCTGTACTGAAGCTCAGTTACTTTAAACATGCCACTGTCAAAGAATCCGCCTTATAGGTTTCTTGAACATGTCTGTCTTGTCCTCAGAAAGAGTTTTCAGTATGTATTTAGTGAGCTCTTATTCTGTCATGACTTATCACTTGTCATAGGATAACATCTTTGTCACAAGTCAGTTTGTGAAACTTCTGCCCTACTAGATCTGCCCCCATCAACTGTGCTCTTATTGTGAAGTGGAACCATCTAGGAGCAACAGCCCAAAGAAGTAGACCATGCAAAATCAAAGAGTGGACGGCTGAGTGCTGAAGTGTGTAACAATCTCAACCACAAAATAGTAGCTGAACCATGTAGCGAGCCAAAATTCACCATCTGTTGCATCACTCACTATCTGGCACCCTAATGGAAGCATATGGGTATTGAAGATGCAAGGAGATCGCTACTTGCCTTAATGCATAGTAGCTGATGTAAAGTTTGGTGGAAGAGGGATAATGGTCTGGGGCTGTTTCAGGGTTTTGGCTAGGCCCCTTAGTTCCAGTGAAGGGTCATCCTAATGTTACAGGATACAAATACATTTTAGGCAGTTTGATGCTTTCAATTTTGTGGCAACAGTTTGGGGAAGCCTTTTGCTGTTCCAGCATGACTATGCCTCTGTGCACAAAGTGAGGTACATGAAGACATAGTTTGACAAATTTGGTGTGGAGGATCTCAAGCGACCTGAACAGAGCCCTGACTTCTAGCAACTGAATACCTTTGAGATGAATTGGAATGCTGTTTGCAAGCCCAACCTTCTCTTCTCACATCAGTTTCTTACCTCACAAATGATCTTTTGGCTGGATGGCAAAAATTCCCACAAACACACTCCAAAATGTTGTCGACAGCCTTCCCAGAAGAGTGTCAGCTGTTATAGCTGCAAAGGGGAGTCCAACTCCATATTAATGCCCAGTGTTCTGGAGTGGGACAGCTAACAAGTTCATATACGTGTAGGTGTGACAGTCATATACTTTTGGTCATATAGTGTGTATTGAAAAACGATACAGTCACTTAAGTAATGTGAATACTTTTCTTTACAATTTCATTATGTGCACTCTCATAATGTGCTGTATACACACACATTCATACATATATTCAATGGCAAAAAATGTATCTCAATGCCAGAGTTTAAAATGGGCATTCTAATGAAAAACATAAAATGCTCTAAATCTTTAGAGGATTTATTTTAACCAACGTCCCTTGAAAACTGTTGTAGCTCCTGAGTATGACATGGGGCAAGATTACATATGCGGCGTCGCACGCAAAAGCCGGTGACGCCAGTTTTTACGCGGTTTTGGTATCACATATACGGCGTAGCATAAAAGTTACGCGCATATATTTTGCCTGTCGCCCGCATTTTTTACTCCCATAAACTAACATAGAACTGGCGTTGCCATTCGGTATCATATATTCAGCACAAGGACTTACGCATGCAGAATTGAGAAAATCTACTCCATTTTCATCTCGCCACACATAGGCAGGCGCAGCATCTCTTGCACTGGCTAAAAAAGCATTGTAACCCCTGGAAGCCTTAACAAACACATACATTTAAGAAGCATCTCTAATAGTTAAAGTCACAGTATACTATAAAATAGTTTTTCTCTTTCCAATTACTTTTTTACTAGCTGCAGAGTATAAAATGTATGAGATTTGCTTTGTTTAGGTTTATTTGTGTATATGAAATAGCTAATTTTGTGTTTTGCATTTACAACCTAATACAATGGGATGAGCTTGTAGGTATAATCAGATCTCATTACTTTATCACATTGTGTACATATACTTGTTTCTTTATCTGTCCATAAACCAATCACCAATACTTGTAGAGAACAATTAAAAATTAAAATGTTATTACCTTATCTCTTCTATAACCCACTGGGAGTGTAATTTATTCTACTGGCTATGTTAAAACAGCTTGGCCTTGAGGCCAAAATATTTAAGGATGGGTGGGGAAACCACAGCCTAAATAAAATATTTCAAATGCAATAATAAGGGTGAAGGAAATACTTGTAAACAATTTAATACACTCCAGCAGGTAAAGTGGATTATTGGAAACATCATTTTTGAGTAAACTGTCCCTTTAAACCATGCTGCCTACTAAATTATTAAAAACAATATTCCTCCTCTGCAATTGTGTCAAACCAATTACAAACAGCACAACCTCTCACCTGCAGTATTAAAACACCTGGCAATGCACACCCTATCAGTAACATCAGTATTATATATACCTGTGTGTCCATTTATATTGGATGTGAGATACATTGATTTACATCTTATAAGTGGATATTACTATATGTACCCTTCATACACAACTATGTGGATGTGAGTTATAATACAAGAATATGTCATAAACATGATAATATTACCTGTCTTTTATTACCATTTTAACACAGGTCATATGATATATTTTAATAATATTAGTGTAATAAAACACACCTCACATGGATGTGTATGACAATTACATGGTAAATAACAGAGGACAATGTTTATGGTGAACTATAATAATATATATATATTTGTTTGGCTTCTTGGATGAGGGATCTGAGGTGCCTGTAGTGGATTGCCTTGTTCTACTTGTTCTAGCAGATTCTGGTGTTTCTGCTGGTGTGCTGACGACATATGAGGCACTGCTGGTGTGTAAAGTGCTCAACCAACACACCCAAAATCAATTGTCCATCTGCATCTGCATATCAGACAGAATTTGCATCATCTGTGACTGGTTTTGAACTGTTGCACCTAATGATGCTGCGATATCCTTCTGCAGCTCTATGTTACATCTGTGTAACCTCTCTTGGCCCCTGAAGAACCTCTCTTGGCCTCTGTGTATGCTCTCAGTGCTTGTGTATTCCTCACCCAGGGGAGAATACGATGCATCCACAGACTCTTGAGCAACAGGGCTGGCAGTTGCTTGAGGGCCACAATGTTGGAAAAGAGGTGATGCTTGTGGATGTGCTTCTGGTGTTTGAGGGGCAGCTGTAGTTTCTGGTGCTTGAGGGGCAGCTGTAGTTTCTGGTGCTTGAGGGGCAGCTGTAGTTTCTGGTGCTTGAGGGGCAGCTGTAGTTTCTAGTGCTTGAGGGGCAGCTGTAGCTTCTGCTGCTTGAAGGGCAGCTGTAGTTTCTGCTGCTTGAGGGGCAGCTGTAGTTTCTGCTGCTTGAGGGGCAGCTGTAGTTTTCATGTGGGCATACAATGTACATTGATACATGCTAGGGCCTATACTGATTCACATGTCAAACTCTATAACATGCATGTGCACATTGTGAGTTGGTCTATGAGGGATTTGAATATGAGCCGTATACAGGGATGTGTTTCATACAATAGTTATGTGTACATGTCAATGATGAAATAATGTGTTCTTTAAGTGACACTATGGTCACACAATTTACTTTAGCTTGATCTAGGCACAGAACCTGCTTTATTGAGCTAAATGTATTGGGATAGCTATAGCGTCCATTTAATGAAAACTCTACATGTGGCTTGTGGCCTGTGTTACTCTGAGACATGCTAGTATTGCACTATTCCACCTCACATCATGAATTGCATTGTGTTATGTAGCAATAATGTCAAGTATAATTGTTGATGTTTTTGTTAGTACTCCAAATACCATGCTCCTCATCATGTACATGAATGTGTGATATTAAAGGATGTTGTATTGCAATTACATATAATACAGGTGTGTGGGCTGTTACTCACCAGCATGATGTGCTATGGTTGCAACACCTGAGTCACGAGCCCCTGGAAGTCCACGAACTGCTGTGATACTCAGGGACCTGCGTATCATCTCCTGCCATGTGTTGTAATCCATTTCCAGGGATGGCCCACCGCCTGTTCCCTTCTGGTGGACAGCTTCCTGCCCCATCTTCTCTTTGATCCACCTCTTACAATTATTCCACTACTTTTTAGGCCCTCTACAGTCCTCCTCTGCAGGGACATGCTGTTGACGGCATCCTCTACCGCCATCCATGTAGTCCTTTTTTTGCCACTGCCTTTGCCCTTCTCCTGCCCGAAGAGGTCACTGTAGTTGTCCATAATGGCCTGGACTAGGGCAACATTTTCAGCAAATAAGAAGTTGTGACATCTCAGCCTCTCATCCTCCATGGCCACTTTGCTTCCTCCCTGTGATGTCCCTGGTAGTGTGGGTTCTCCCTATCCTTTCCTTCCTCCCCCTTCTGTCCCCATGTGCACCCTCTGTCCCTCTCCTGGATGTGCCTGGTATCTGGGGCTCTCTGGCATCTCTCCTCCCATCATCCTCCTGGCTCTCCTACTCCACTTGCTTCCTGTCGGGGGGCCCACTGCTCCTCCTGTCCTCTCCTATCCTCCTGTCCCTACCACTCCTCTCCCCTCTTCCTCTCTCCCCTCCTCCCCTCATCCCTACCTCTTCTTGCCATCCTCATACTAATCACACTAAACACACTCCCACTCACTTCCAGTTCAGTCACACACAATCACAACCAAACACTCAGCCTATCACACTGTAAAAATAAAATAAAATATGTGAGGTGTTAGAAAAAAAAGTGTGGTGTATTTGTATATGTATGTATGCAATTTGTGCAATATGTCAGAATATGTGTAAGTAAGTGTACAAATTATACTCAATCCACCAATGCGACTTAACTAATTATTTTGTTTGCGCCTCTCTCTCTGCTCTCACTATAATCTTCTGCTCCTTCTGGGCCGTGTGTTGTAGCTCAACGAACAATCCAAACACGCAACAAAATGGAGGTTTGCGCAGGGGTTTATATAGGGATTCTGAATAATGTAATTACGTGTCACTTTTTTTGTTTAATTCCGGTTTTGTTTGTACGTGTGTTATCCTCATTTGCATAAAACTACTCTTTATTGACATTTTACGCGGACATAATACTGGCATAAGTTACTTGCGACGACAGAAATGTGTATTTGCCCACATTTCTGAAGATCGCCAGTTTGTCCTACTTACACCAGTCTAACATCTGACGACACAGTATATGTGATACCCCATTGTGCAAGGTGAAATTACGGGTGGCATGGGTTTCAGAAATTACGCTGAAGCCTATGCCACATATATAATCTCATCATGGTCGGTGAATGAGTGGCATGTGTTTGTGCAGCTCCTAAATAGGTCTCTGGCTTTGCCCTGATCAGGATATTCATTATGTTGTGGATCAAAGCAAAACTTTAACAGTGTATTCAACAAATTTGTGAGCATCAACTAAAAAGGACTAGTTCACACCAAATGTAAGTTTTGTGAACTGGTAGTAGCACCAAAACTACCCATTGACATAAAAAGAGATATTTGTTGTTATTACCAGTTTATAACATTTACCCCAATGTTGCAAGTGACGCTTGTGTTAAAAGCACAATTTAGTTTTCCATTAAAAGGGGATCAAGCTAGAAAATCCCTAGTTTATGCTCACTTTTAATTAAAATTGTAACTTAAGCTCTGATCTTAACTCAATATGCTACTTAATTTTTCCCCCTTTGCCCAGACACTGCATATTTATTAAGGGGCATTTATATATATTTTTTTCTGTGGGCACACAATTTAAAATTTCACCGTATTGTACATTTTTTGAAGTTTTTCCGCCCATCTATATATGTCTTCATTAAATCCCCCAAACAAATTATTCCAAAACCAGGCTAAACTCCCTCACCCATTGTAACAACCTGTGCCCCTCACACTCTTAACAATTACATCAATTTATCCATCACAACAGAATCCTGGAATTTACTACGATCCATTTCAATTACTTTTTTATTTATTTTTATTATATTTATACATATGTTTGCACTCCTGATCTAACAAATGTCTAACAAAGTTAATGTTTGGATATGTTTGATATGTTAATGGTGTTTATTTATGAGACTCATCATTAAAATAAACCATGAATTATTTGTGTTTTTATACTGAATATGTGTGAAAATGTCTGCCAAAAAAGCAGATATCAAGAAAGAAGTTATTTTTTCTTTAGAATTGAGCATGCATAAAAAAATTATTTGAATAAAAAAAAGCATGAAACATTTGGTAATATTAAAGCTTGACAAAAAATACAGCAAATACAGCCAAAGATATGCCATATAAACATTTGTTTCCATGAGGTCAAGGTTTTTGAATTAGAAAAAGGTCTAAAAATCCTGTATAAAAATGCATAAAAATTTATTTCTGAATGATTTGAATATTGCTCTTCAATTGTGATAACCAAGGATTTTGAACGGATAGGAATGACTTTGATTTTGAAATCCCAATGACAATTCTCTCAATCTTATGGATTGTAATACAACCCATCATACAAAGAAACAGTATAGGGTAAGGTGAGAAAAGATGTGTCATTCACAAATGCAGTATGATATTGTCAACCTGTACCTACTACACTTATATTTAATATATGAGGTTTTGTGGAGCGAAAAGCTAATTGTAGAAGGATGATGAAAAAAAAACAACACAGGCACAAACTAAAACAATACTAAAAAGCTACCATTTTTGTACTGTACCTATTTATTGTGGCTCTGAAGACAGAAACTTGGACTGTGTAGTCTTCTTTATATTGAAGAAAAGGGATTTATCATGAAGAAGAGTCACTCTGCATATGTCCTCCATATTGCCTTCAGGGAGTTTCTTGTCCATTATCTGCAGTGAAAAGAATAATCAGGTTAGATGCAATAATCAATTACCCCAACTGAGATAGTTAACTAGTACTTGAGTAATTTATTTATAAAACGTGAAGTAGGTGCATCTCCCACATTATTGTCATACACTAGTTTTCTATAATATTTACATGCATTTTCAATAAACAGACATTCCATGCTATAAAATTCAACTCACCCTGTCTGTGCCGCGGCTCCTTGCTAAAGTCAGTGCCTCCTGCCAACCACAGCAATATTTACCAATTAGCTGACGTTTCCTCCTCTTAACCAATAGCCCTGCTAGCATACAGAACACTGTCAGATGACTAGGACGGTTATTGGTTTAGAGATGAAAACGTCACTTTATTGAGAGAAAACCGCTGTGTCGTGGGCAGCCGGAAGCACTGAGCTTAGCAAGGAGCCACGGCACAGAAAGGGTGCGTCTAGCACCCTTTTTTTCACTAACTAATCAATGAAAGTCCACTTTATTTTTATTGTGTCAATCGGCAGGTACAAATTCAAATACCACAATTTTTAAAGGGACATTAAACATTAAGGGCCGAGTGGTGCTTTAACAGTTATTCGCAAGCGATAAGTTTGCGCACTTCAGGTTTTCCGCTCGTATTACATGTTGAAAGTAAACACAAACAATTGAGCACAATCGAGATTTACGCTTGAATGATTACCCCGTGCTCAGAGCTCTGGTTAACTATTTCACAAAACAAAAGTGTCACAAAACACATAAAAAATACATTACAAAGTACAGTTACACTCATAATAACACCATCTAATAAACATTATTAAAAAAAAAATATTGCACACAAAAGTTATAAAGGCTCAAATATATGAGGTCTCAGGTGTTAGAAAAAAAAAACAGGCGAAGGGCTTCAACATATAGGGTAGATTGATCAAATGTTGGGCCCGACATCGATAAATGCCGACAACATATGCTGTCAGCATTTATCATTGCACAAGAATTTCTGGAGAAATGCTTGTGCAATTCCGCCCACCTGAGAATAATTTACACATGTATTATACATGTATTTTTTTAAATTACCAGTATATTAGTTTGTTAAATATTTAAAAAATAAGGGAAATATTCAAATGTACATAAAGCAGTGGGCACTGCCATATTGTAACTTAGGTTACCTTTTCTGCTGAGGCCAATTAGGAATGGTTATAAATGGCTTACTAGAGTCAGGAGCCAATGACTGTGTGGAATATAGCTGTGTCTGCACTTCCATGTTTAACATGAATTGGAAAGCTCACAATATTAAGAATTAAATTACAGGAGAGGAGAACAAAATAAATAATGACAGTATATTGCAAAATCGTCTTACTATGTGTAATTAAACAATTTATATTAATATCTTGAGGTGTTTAATGTCCCTTTAAGTAGATAAAACCATGTAAAAACATATTTATACAATATTCATATTTAATAAAGTGTTATAGTGTGTATTTACTGTAAATATTTCACATTCCAATGTTCTTCACATAAGGGAATATGTTCTATGTATTTGTAAATAGATATTCCTATATATATATATATATATATATATATATATATATATATATATATATATATATATATATATATATATATATATATATATATATATATATATATATATATATATATATATATATATATATATATATATATATATATATATATATATATATATATATATATATATATATACACACACACAGTTGTGCTCATAAGTTTACATACCCTGGCAGAATGTATGATTTATGATTTCTTGGCCATTTTTCAGAGAATATGAATGATAACACAAAAACTTTTTTTCACTCATGGTTAGTGTTTGGCTGAAGCCATTTATTATCAATCAACTGTGTTTACTCTTTTTAAATCATAATGACAACAGAAACTACCCAAATGATCCTGATCAAAAGTTTACATACCCTGGTGATTTTGACCTGATAACATGCACACAAGTTGACACAAAGGGGTTTGAATGGCTATTAAAGGTAACCATCCTCACCTGTGATCTGTCAATGAGTTTCTGGACTCCTAACAGACCCTTGCATCTTGTATCCAGTGCTCCACTGACGGTTTTGGATTCTGAGTCATGGGGAAAGAAAAAGAATTGTCAAAGAATCTGTGGGAAAAAGGTAGTTGAACTGTATAAAACAGGAAAGTGATATAAAAAGATGTCCAAGGAATTGAGAATGCAAATCAGCAGTGTTCAAACTCTAAACAAGAAGTGGAAAATGAGGCGTTGTTTGATAACATACTGCATTCATCTTGCCATCAATTCTGACCGAATTTTATGTGCATTTGTAGCTCACAGATCCCCAAAACATCAGCGATCCACCTCCGTGTTTCACAGTAGGAATGGTGTACCTTTCATCATAGGCCTTGTTGACTCCTCTCTAAATGTAGCATTTATGGTTGTGGCCAAAAAGTTTAATATTGGTCTCATCACTCCAAATGACTTTGTGCCAGAAGGTTTGAGGCTTGTCTCTGTGCTGTTTGGCATATTGTAAGTGGGATACTTTGTGTCATTTGCATAGTAATGGCTTTCTTCTGGCAACTCGACCATGGAGCCCATCTTTCTTCAAGTGCCTCCTTATTGTGCATCTTGAAACAGCCACACCACATGTCCTGTATTTCATCTGAAGTTATTTGTGGGTTTGTCTTTGCATCCCGAACAATTTTCCTGGCAGTTGTGGCTGAAATTTTAGTTTGTCTACCTGACCGTGGTTTGGTTTCAACAGAACCCCTCATTTTCCACTTCTTTATTAAAGTTTGAACACTGCTGATTTGCATTCTCAATTCCTTGGATATCTTTTATATCCCTTTCCTGTTTTATACAGTTCAACTACCTTTTCCCGCAGATCCTTTGACAATTCTTTTGCTTTCCCCATGACTCAGATTCCAGAATAGTCAGTGCAGCACTGGATGAAAGATGCAAGAAACTCATTTACCTTTTATACACACACACTAAATACAAGAAAACAGATCACAGGTGAGGATGGTTACCTTTAATAGCCATTCAAACCCCTTTGTGTCAAATTTAAAGTGTAAACCGCACATTATAAGGCATCATAGCAAAGTCTATTGCAGGAATCGGAAATGATGCGTGATCAAACAAAAAAAAAAGCCAAGCAAAGCAAGCTGGTAAATGTAATGCTTGGAAGTTAATCAGCACTGTTAGGTCATTCAAATAGCAAAGCAGAAAAGCAGGCAGGGAGTTAAGTAATAGTGGGCCTAAATGAGGAACTTAATTATGCCCCTTTCTTGTAAATCATCCTTTCCTATTTGAAATGGTTAACCCATTAGAATGGATGTATAAGGAATTATGGTCTGGAACCGTTTAGTGATATTATGCAACATAGACATGGGGGCCGAATTATCATTGTGCGAGCGGACATAATATGATATTGCGAATCATGTCCGCTGCACATTGATAAATGCCGACAGCATACGCTCTCTGCATTTATCATTGCACCAGCAGTTCTTGTGAACTGCTGGTGCAATGCCGTCCAAGGCAGATTCATGGACAATCGGCCGCTAGCAGGGGGTGTCAATCAACCCTATCATAGTCGATCGGGTTGATTTCTGGCGATGTCTGTCTGCCGCCTCAGAGCAGGAGGACAGGTTATGGAACAGCGGTCTTTAGAAACACGGGGCATCAAGCTCTGTACGGAGCTTGATAAATATGCCCCATGGAATGTATGTCATTTTATTACTATCTGTATAGGTTTTAAAATTATTAACCTATATACAAATCTTGTGTATGATACTTATTTGTAAGTCTGCAAAAAATACCAATGAGAAATCCTCTTTCGGTTTACTGGTTTAGACTAGCTTAAATTGTTCCTTAGTTTCTAGTATTAGGGTGACACATTTTATGTGATTTTCAATGCAAGTTTGATGTAACTAATTTGATGTCCCAATAATCAATCTCTTTTTGTTTTTTGTTTTATTTTTCTTAACTTGATCATTAAATCGCATCCATCGCATCCTCTATGTATATATGTATGGAATATTATTGTGTTTTGAATTTGTAAAAAGTATTTAGACACCTAAAGAGTTAATATTTCACTTGGCATGACATAAAAATGCGTATCATTACACAGATGAATCACATGCCTGACGAAGCCCAATAGCAATACTGAATGAGTGAAACACATGTAACAAGTTAACCACGCCCACAGGACCTCCGTGAGTGTGGACTCTGTTTGTTTGGTCCGTAATGGTTTCCCTGTATGCCGTACTTTGCTAAAGTACTTGACCCGGTGAATGGAAAAGACCCAGAAGCTGAGGAGGTGCCGCTAATCAATCCGGATAAGCAGTGAAGTTTATCTTTGTTACTCCTGCGACGGATTAAGCTGCATATTTATAACCCAGGAAGTATACTACCCGTTTGAGGTCTGGTAAGCTGGGGATATGATCAGATTTCCATTCTAGGAGGGCATTCTATTTGTACTGGCATTTAGGTGGGATTAACCTGGGACCACTACTTCTTAACTCTCCTTTTCTGCTTTGCTATTTGAACGATCTAACAGTAACTGATTAACTTCCAAGCATTACATTTACCAGCTTGCTTTGCTTGGCTTTATTTTTTGCTTGATCACGCATCATTTCCAATTACTGCAATAGACTTTGCTATGATGCTTTATAATGTGAGCTGTTACACTTTAAATTTGCATACAAAGAATGATACAGCAATATGAACTTGTGAATTATATCACTTTGTAGTTAAATTGTGTTATCAGAATTTGTTTCTTGACTGTGTCATATTTTGTATTCTAACCATTTATCCACAGGTATATTGTTGTGGTTTAATAAATAACTAAGTTGATTTGCAACTGTTCTTTGTTGTGTTGTGCTTTTCATTGATCCACTACCCTATGGTTGTTATTTACTTTGGATTATGGGTTTGTACTGGATAAGGGTTCAGTTTTTTCTTTTTCTTGTTTTCTTAATGTAACAATATTGAACCCCTGTACACTACACTAGAGGACTTATAGTACTTTTGGAGCCCTCTGATACCCATCCTAAATATTAACTCCCTTGCAACAGCTGATATATCTTCTTCATTATATATATATAATTAGATTCAGAGAAGCAAACTTAGACAAAGTAACCGCTGAATTACAAAAAATAAGAACCTTACTGTTACCTTTCAAAGGAGACACACACTATGACAAACTAGATAGTGACATAAGAGAAAGAATGAGTAAATTAGAGAGGGATCTAAAACTTAAGAAAAAGAAAAAACTAGAAAGAGACATTCAAAGGAAAGCTAGTGAACAAGCAGGAAACAGAGATTGAAACTGATGTACCATTTACACCCATTACACCAGGAGGAAACGATACACCCAATTCACCACTTACAGTATCTAAGACTACTGGGAATACTCTGTACAGTGATATTATTCGAAACAATCACATAAAAGAAAAAGAAACCAAGAGAGCTGATCCAAGAACTCCTAAACCATCCAACATCAGATTCGAATTCCCCCCTAGAAAACCAACCCCTAGACATAATAGATATGATTATGCTAATAGAGGGTATCCGTCCCAACACACTAACTATAAACAAGAATACTATAGGGATGAAGGATATAGCAGAAATGAATCATACCATTCATATAGAGGAAATAACTACCACACGAGAGGCAGAAGATTTCACAATTTCAATTCAAATAGGAATAATCAATATCCACATAAGATAGGGAACCACAATCAGGAATGGAGAGATACATGGGAACAAATAAGGACACCCAGAGAGCAATACAACCAAAATAGCCACAGAAATAGAAACAATTATCAAGATAAGGATTTTCACGAGAGACATCTGACAGACAGACCCAGGAACATAGAGATACAAAGAGAAGGAAGGGAGACACAATACACACCCTTAGAGTGGAGACAACCACAAATACCCCCAGAAGGGAGAAGGGTAAAAAGACAAATGGAAGAAGAAGAGGGTGCAGGGCTGGAAGAAAATCTCAGCTTAAAAAGACGAAGGGAAATGAGATAATAGTTAAAAAAGAAGATTCTATCAAAATCTTTAACCTTTCTAAACATATACTAAGCTTGGAGGAGACAAGTCTACTTAAAAGAGGCCTGTCCTTTGCACCAACTCAAAAACCTAACCCGTTTGAGCTTTTCATTGACATAAACAAATTCATAAGAAAACTCACACTAGTCAGACATTTTGAAAAGGAAAAAAGACTACAAAATTCTGATAGCCTGACACAGACAGACATGGAAACACTAGAAGCCCTAATGGATCTAGAGAATGAGAGTAGAAATAACTTTCAGACCCAACCAGAACTCAGTAATGATTCAGAAATAATAGATGAATTCAAAATAATTAATAGTGGTCTCAGACCAAAGTCCATATTTTTCCCGGTTCAATCACAGGGTAAATATATCAGCCAGTTTAAAGACAAAGTTACAAAAGAGTGCATGGACCTGTGCGATAACTATAAAATATATAACCACAACTTAAGTATCAAAGAAAAAAATGTCCTAAAAACACTTATGGACAATGAACAAATTATAATTCGTGAGGCTGACAAGGGAGGAGGGATTGTAATCCTAGATAGGATAGACTATCTGGAGGAAGCAACACGTCAGCTGTCAGATACAACCACATATGTGACACTGAGAAATGACCCTACCTCCATATTTATAAGATCATATACTGAACTTATTAATAGTGGCTATCAAAATAGAGTACTGTCCGAAAGAGAGAGGAAATATCTAGCCAATGACGAACCTAAGACGGCAATATTTTATTATTTGCCAAAAATCCACAAGAGTCTAGAGAAACCTCCCGGGAGACCCATTATCTCGGGAATAGATTCTCTGACATCTAGACTCTCAGAATATGTGGATTTATTTCTTAGACCTATGGTTGTGAACTTAAAATCATACTTGAGAGACACTCCTCATCTCTTACAAATACTAGAGGGCCTAGAATGGAAACCCACGTACAAATGGGCAACCCTAGACGTAACGGCACTATATACATCAATCCCACATGAATGTGGGATTGATGCTATTAAAAGATCTTTAAACTTAACTAATCATATTGCACCGATACAGAGAAACTTCATACTAGAATCCATTAGGTACATCCTAAAAAACAACTACTTCAGATTTGAAGGAAACTTTTACCTACAATGTACAGGGACCGCAATGGGCACCAAATTTGCGCCCAATTTTGCGAACCTGTACATGGGAGTCTTCGAGGAAGATATGATCTATGAAGATTCTAATTTTAAATATAAAAATATAATCCGATGGCATCGGTTCATAGATGACATTCTGATTATTTGGGATGGCGAAGTTGAACTTTGGAATACCTTTGTACATGAGCTTAATACAAACTGTATGAACCTAAAGTTCACCCAAAGACTAGAAGAGTCCGCAATTGACTTTTTGGACATTACACTATATATTTCTGAGGGAAAAATATGCAGCAAACTTTATAGGAAATCTACGGATACTAATGGTTATCTAGACGCAAGAAGCAGCCACCACCCTAAGTGGATAGAAAACATCCCTTACGGTCAGTTTCAAAGACTGAGGCGTAATTGCACTGATATCAATAATTTTAAAATAGAAGCACATACCCTGAAAGATAAGTTTGTAGAGAAACACTATCCTATAGAGACAGTCCAGGGTGCATATGAGAAAGTAATTAAACTGGATAGGCAGACACTCATACGAGGAAAGGATATTAGTCAAGAACAACCAGCTGCTAATATGAACAACATAAGTAGAAGTACTGTCAGATATAAAAGGGATAATAGAATTAACTTTGTCACTACATTCAATGAAGGACACTGGAAAATCAAAAATATATTACAAAAGAATTGGTCAATACTAAAGAATGACCCTATACTTAAGGATACTATAGGAAATAGACCAAATGTTACCTATAAGAAAAATAAAAATTTGAAAAACCTCTTGGCACCTAGCGATACACAATTAACAAAGAAAAAAGGTAGTGGTAAGATCACGAATCTACAAGGCTTCTATAAGTGCTATAGAAAGAACTGCGTCTGTTGTGCACATACACACAAAGAGAAAAAGTATAACAAATATATTGATAGCGGGACAAAGGGAGACAATTACCCCATTAAAGGCTTACTAAACTGCAAATCAGACTTTGTTGTTTACATGTTAGAATGCACATGCAGCAACCCTAAAAGGTATATAGGGCGCACGACACGGGGTCTTAAAATTCGCTGCCTTGAGCATATGAAAAATATTGAGGCAGGTATACTAAAAAACCCACTAATAACCCACTTTTCTCAGGTTCATGGAAAAAATAACAAGGAATTTTTTATTAAAGCAATAGACCACATACTACCAGGTAAAAGAGGGGGTAGTAGACTCCTAGAATTACGCAAACGGGAGACGATGTGGATTCATAAACTAGAAACTCTAGAACCCAAAGGGCTAAACAGAGATATTGACCTTGCAGCCTTTCTGTAATAATCCAAGATAGTATTTTATTGTATCCATTCTTAATACGTGTTAATAGAAACAGAAACACATACTAATATAATAAACAATGATCAGCTTTTATACACAAAGGCTGTGATAGTTATAGAAAAATTGTTTTAAATACAAAAACAATATACCCATCATCTACTTACAAACTAACAGCGGTTTTAAGTGGTCCTGTAATAATAATAAAAACAGGGAACCCTATGAAACATTATTTTATAACATGCTTCTTTACAATGTACTATTTTAAAGTTTTAAATAATTTTATAAAGTTTTAAAATGTTATATATATAGATTCTATTTATCTAATCACTTTTTATTTAATCTGTGTAAAACTTAAAACGTGTAACTATGCCTCTAAGATTATGTTGTCTTATGTAAATTCACCAGCTGGTATGCTTTGCAGCTGAAGGAATTTGACATAGGATTTAAACATGTGAGGAGACTAATATGTTTTAGCATTCTCTGAAAGAACATGTAGACCATGTACACAATGGATTATATGTTTGGGATACTACTGCGTGTCTAAGTAATATTGCACACTTTATGTAAATACGAAATAAACACAAATTTGTCTGCCCTTATTCAAAATGGCGATAGAGGGGCACACAGGAGGCAGACTAGCCTCACTAATGCGTATAAATAGATCAAGGTAGGGGGGCGGCCCACACCTCTGATGAAGTAACCCATTGGTTACGAAACGCGTTAGGCTCCGCCCCCCGCCACACGCTGACATTGCACGCTGTGCCTATACACCTACACGGAGCTGCATAAAGGATTGGACTGCTTTAATATCTACTTATATAAGCAGATCTGCGAATATCCTTTGGTGCTCCATACTTGTTTATATATTTATCAGAGCAATTTAGTCACTTGTGTTTCTAGCACTGCATGCTGGATGTAACACCTGTATGACTACAGCTCTATAGTGTTTTTTCTGCTAAACGTGGAATATTTCTCTCTCTTCTCCTACAAAGAAATACCTGTAGGGGCTTTTATCTTGCACTGTTAAAAACGATATCTTTTTGTGTGTACATATATAAATAAACACCTGTTTTTATCACTATAACCTGGTAGTTGTATATTTTAAACAGTACACACTATCGTACTCCTATGCCCTAGTCCCCTTCTAGATATAGGCTGCAGAGATCCAGGAACACTCTGCAGACTCCAAGGAGGAACTGGAGACCTGAGGACCTATAGGAGGGCGATACGAGACCTGAGTATATAAACAGAAGCGCTTATTACATACCTCATAAGCTGAGGTTGAATCAGGTGAGAGCGGATTTTTTCCAACTGTTAAAGTATAAGTTATTTATCTAAACGTACTACACGAAGTGTGCCTCTGGGCGCTTGTTTTGTCTCACACTCTTCTAGATCACTAAGAGGAACCTTGCCCTGCGGGGGATCTTTCTTCTTCTCTCAGACGAGCAGCCTACTCCTCCACAGCACACAGGAACTAGCATTGTGGATATTAATGAACAATATACATCCATAGACTTGCCATACTTGACTGAATGAGACTGTTTGATGCTTAACTAGCAAGGGTCCTGCATATACATATATTTTCCAGTAGTGGATGGGAAGATATATTAAGACCAACAGCACACTCATAAACTTCTAGCGCTGATCTTTTTTATTTCTATCATATATATATATATATATATATATATAAATATAAATATAAAGTCCATCCAAAAGTACAGGCACTCAGTATTATTTTAGTAAAAATTATTAATTTATTTAATCAAGTTAAAAAGACATGACGTTTCGGTGCATTGCTGCACCTTTTCCAAATGTCAAAAATACATACAACGAATAACCTAAAACTAATGACAAACTTACTGATATTTAATCCTCATATACCCCTCTAACTCCACTTACAGCTCCAGGTGTACCATCGAAAATGGGGGGTTTAGCTGCAATGCCATAAATATCCTGTGTGGATTGAAAATGGTATTCCAAGTGAAAAGGCATCGCCGCTTATATCTCACTAACTATCGATATATATACTTCATCTCACGCAAGTACAACAGCTGGTATAACTGAATGTTTACATGGGTTTCCATGACAACATGGATACAGGGGTGATGACGTTGTGCACAAGGGTGCGTTTTGATGACGTCAGATGCTCATTTTCGATGGCAGTACACTTGGAGCTTTAAGTGGAGTTAGAGGGGTATATAAGGATTAAATATCAGTAAGTTTGTCATTAGTTTTAGGTTATTCGTTGTATATATTTTTGACATTTGGAAAAGGTGCAGCAATGCACCAAAACATCATGTCTTTTTAACTTGATTGAATAAATTAATAATTTTTACTAAAAAGACCACTGAGTGCCTGTACTTTTGGATGGACTTTGGATTTATCTATACAGTGCACCGTGGCAGTGTCTTATATGTAAGATTGTGCTATCCTTCTTGGAGTATTTATATATTGTATTTGAGCGCAAGTAGCCCCCCCCCCACACACACACACTTTTTTGTTTTATAGACTTCTGTGGGGGAAATGATTATCACACGTGCAAAATCCTAAGTTTGGCTTCTTATCGTGCAAGTGAAAACAGTTTACTTCTAGCACCGTTAGCACTCAAGGGTAAGCGTTAAATAGCGCTCCACTTTTAATCTAGCCCTAAATAAATCATTACTTGAATATTGTATTCAAAGCAAAGATTAGCCTGAGATTAATTTGTACATATATTTTTAAAAATAATATTAGTTGTTTAAGTATTGAAATAATAAGGGTAACATTCTAATGTCCACAAAGCAGTGGGCGCCACCATATTGTCACTTAGGTTACCATTTCTGCTCAGGCCAATTAGAAATGGTTGTAAATGGCTTACAACATAAATTGGTCTGCAACCAATGAGTGTGTGGAATATAACTGTGTCTGCACTTCCATGTTTGACATGAATTGGAAAGCTCACAATATATTGAGGAAAAAACAGGCAGACACTCAAAATTGCAGGAAGTTCCAAAGGCTTTACTTCAAGGCAGCAGTACAACACAGAGCAACGTTTCAGGCCTTAGACCACCTCTTCAGGCTCAATACAAATGAACACATGTTCCATCCCTTAAATAGCCTCAAACCACGCCCACCTTCCTCTCTGACATCATAGGAAATTATATACAGACAGTGTCAAAATAACAATTTTATCAATATAACAACTTTGTGACTGTCTATTTATCTATAAAATAAACAAAGGAGCAATCACTTTTCAAATATTCTTTGAACAAAGAATATATCAGATAGTACAACAAATCCTCGATACCATATTTTAATATAAATTTTTAATTTTATTTTACTATGAATTTTTCAATTTTTTATAATACTTTATATACAACTTATTAGTTTCAACGAAGCTAAACACCCAAAATGATTTAATTCTACAATTATAGATAGCTTTGAGCAATTCAATACACATATACATTTTTTCTAACAGAATATACCTAATTAGAGCAGACAAGCTAAATTGTATTCCCTATTGAGGCCCTTAGGGTGCATAGTATTAAGCCTATGTATCCACATAGCCTCTTTTCTAAGTAACATCCTACCCCTATCAAAGTCAATATTACCCCTAGGTACCTGATCCAAGATCATAAAGTGTAATTGATTGAGCTGATGACCCTTCTCATAAAAATGAGAGGGGATCGGTTAATGTCTCTTCTTTGGATTTCTGATAGTCGACTTATGTTGAGTTAGGCAATCTTTTATTGTCTGGGAGGTCTCCCAAATATATAATATGCCACACGGGCATTTGAGTGCATAAATCACATAAGTCGATTGGCATGTATAGTGTCCCATAATATGGAATTTCTTGCCAGAAAATGGATGACTAATAACATTAGCCTTGATAATACTATTGCAGTGTGAGCAATTAAAACATGGAAAACTGCCATTTTCTACTGGTCTAAAGACTCTTTGTTTAGTTTTAGGCAGCATAATCTTAGCTCTTACTAATTGCCTCCCTAGTGAATTACCCTTTCTAAATGCTGAGAAAGGCGGTTGCTGAAATTCCTCAATTTCTGGCATTGAATTTCCCAACATAAACCAATGTTTACAAATAGTTTTATGCAATTTGACACTAGTACAATTAAAATTAGAGACAAATGCCAGTTTCTTAGTAACACCAGTTTTCACTTGTGGTTCAAGATAGATAGAATCTAATTCCTCTGAGGAATAACCTCTTTCTTGGAACCTGTTACGCATCTCATTTAAGCATATTAAACAGGCCGAGGGATTGGAGACTATTCTATTAACCCTCAAGAGCTGTGATTTTGGCACACTCTTGAATACTCTAGGGGGGGTGATGACTCTGTTGGGACAAAACGGTGTTTGTGTCCATTGGCTTTCTGAAAATATCTGTTTCAAAGGTATCACCTGCATGCATAACTACCATGTCAAGAAATTCAATTTGTTTTTGATGATATTTAGTAGTAAATTGGACAGCTAGAACCTTATCCTGTATCCTCAAATGGAATTCTTCAATGGATTCCATGTTGCCCCGCCACACAATAAATACATCATCAATATAACGCCACCAAGCCAAACACTTATGAAATTCAGGATCAGTGTATACCACTTGTTCCTCCAATTGATCCATATATAGGCAAGCGTAGGCTCACAATATTCAGAATTAAAGGGACAGTCTAGTCCAAAATAAACTTTCATGATTCAGATAGCGAATGCAATTTTAAACAATTCTCCGATTTACTTTTATCACCAATTTTGCTTTGTTCTCTTGGTATTCTTAGTTGAAAGCAAAACCTAGGAGGTTCATATGCTAATTTCTAAGCCCTTGGAGGCCACCTCTTCTCTCAGTGCATTTTGACAGTTTTTCCCCACTAGAGGATGTTAGTTCATGTGTGTCATATAGATAACACTGTGCTCACGCACGTGGAGTTCCAGTGAGCCAGCTCTGATTGGCTAAAATGGATGTCTGTCAAAAGAACTGAAATAAGGGGGCAGTTTGCAGAGGCTTAGATACAAGGTAATCACAGAGGTAAAAAGTGTATTTATATAATTGTGTTGGTTATGCAAAACTAGGGAATGGCTAATAAAGGGATTATCTATCGTTTTAAACAATAAAAATTCTGGTGTAGACTGTCCCTTTAAATTACAGGAAAGGAGAACAAAATACATAATAAAAGTATATGGAAAAGTTGTTTTACTACATGAAATTAAACAATTTATATTAATATCTTTTTAAGGTGTTTAATGTCCCATTAAGTTGCAATGTTACAGGTTTGTTTTTCTCCATGAGATGTCAGTTTCACAAATAGATTTAGCAAATGTTGTCATTCTAATTTGCATATCCTTAATCAAATCCTTTGCATTGGTAGAAACAATTTTATATTGAGTTTTTTCTGTGGGAACTTGTCTGGATACATAAATGTGTTACACAATGACTCATTTTATTATCTCTACATCTCTACAGGAAGTTTAAAGGCACTGTGCTGCAAAAGAAATGCATACAAAATAAATGTTTTCAAAGAATTTAACACTATAAATTTGTTAGCAAAATGTGTATTATTTCACTCTTTCATAGCTGACCAAAATATACTCTTTGGACATACTCCTCTCTGTTGATGTTACAGTTATGAACAAATGTAAATGAGCATGTGCAGTGATCAAACAATCACTGTGTAAAGTGTTACAGGATGTCGATCTGCCATCCACTCTCTCTAGGTGCAGTAGGGGAAAAAAATCCACTTAAATGACTGCAAAGTTTGTCAAACAAAAATAATAAAAGTATGTTGCAAGTTTTTTTTACTATGCATAATAAAATAATTTTGTTCAATGTCCCTTTAATGCAGCAAATATTTTTCATTATTATTGTATATAGGTCTAACATCCCACACTTCTAATAAAGCCTGAAAAGTTTCAAGTTTTTGCTTTAAGAAAAAAGTGTTTGCTCTTTTGAGTTCTGACTAAAAAACAAAAACAAAATTGAAAGCATCAGTACAAAATATGAATGGGGGCTCCAACACTATTTAAAAAGGCACAGATGTCAAAATTCAACTTTCATGATTCAGAAAGAACATGCAATTGTAAAGGGACAGTCTACACCAAAAATTGTTATTATTTAAAAAAATAGATAACGCCATTACTACCCATTTCCCAGCTTTGCACAACCAACATTGATATATTAATGTACTTTATAACATTTAAATCTCTAAGGCCTAGATTTAGAGTTGGGCGGTAGCCGTCAAAACCAGCGTTAGAGGCTCCTAACGCTGGTTTTTACCGCCCTCTGGTATTTGGAGCCAGTCATTAAAGGGTATAACGCTCACTTTCCAGCCGCGACTTTTCCATACCGCAGATCCCCTTACATCAATTGCGTATCCTATCTTTTCAATGGGATCTTTCTAACGCTGGTATTTAGAGTCGTGGCTGAAGTGAGCATTAGAATTCTAACGACAAAACTCCAGCCGCAGAAAAAAGTCAGGAGTTAAGAGCTTTCTGGGCTAACGCCGGTTTATAAAGCGCTTAACTACTGTGCTCTAAAGTACACTAACACCCATAAACTACCTATGTACCCCTAAACCGAGGTCCCCCCACATCGCCGCCACTCTATTAAAAATTTTTAACCCCTAATCTGCCGTCCGCACGCTGCCGCAAGGTACGTTATACTTATGTACCCCTAATCTGCTGCCCCTAACACCGCCGACCCCTATATTATATTTATTAACCCCTAATCTGCCCCCTCAACGTCGCCTCCACCTGCCTACACTTATTAACCCCTAATCTGCCGACCGGACCGCGCCGCTATTATAATAAAGTTATTAACCCCTAATCCGCCTCACTCCCGCCTCAATAACCCTATAATAAATAGTTTTACCCCCTAATCTGCCCTCCCTAACATCGCCGACACCTAACTTCAAACATTAACCCCTAATCTGCCGACCGGAGCTCACAGCTATTCTAATAAATTTTTTAACTCCTAAAGCTAAGTCTAACCCTAACCCTAACACCCCCCTAAGTTAAATATAATTTAAATCTAACGAAATAAATTAACTATTATTAAATAAATTATTCCTATTTAAAGCTAAATACTTACCTGTAAAATAAACCCTAATATAGCTACAATATAAATTATAATTATATTGTAGCTATTTTAGGATTAATATTTATTTTACAGGTAACTTTGTAATTATTTTAACCAGGTACAATATCTATTAAATAGTTAAGAACTATTTAATAGTTACCTAGTTAAAATAATTACAAAATTACCTGTAAAATAAATCCTAACCTAAGTTACAATTAAACCTAACACTACACTATCAATAAATTAATTAAATACAATACCTACAAATAACTACAATTAAATAAACTAACTAAAGTACAAAAAATAAAAAAGAACTAAGTTACAAAAAATAAAAAAATATTTACAAACATAAGAAAAATATTACAATTTTAAACTAATTACACCTACTCTAAGCCCCCTAATAAAATAACAAAGCCCCCCAAAATAAAAAAATGCCCTACCCTATTCTAAATTAAAAAAGTTCAAAGCTCTTTTACCTTACCAGCCCTGAAAAGGACCTTTTGTGGGGCATGCCCCAAAGAATTCAGCTCTTTTGCCTGTAAAAAAAACACATACAATACCCCCCCCAACATTAAAACCCACCACCCACATACCCCTAATCTAACCCAAACCCCCCTTAAATAAACCTAACACTAAGCCCCTGAAGATCTTCCTACCTTATCTTCACCTCGCCGGGTATCACACCTATCCGTCCTGGCTCCGAAATCTTCATCCAAGCTCAAGCGGGGGCTGGCGATCCATAATCCGGCAGCTGAAGAGGTCCAGAAGAGGCTCCAAAGTCTTCATCCTATCCGGGAAGAAAAGGCGATCCGGACCGGCAACCATCTTGATCCAAGCGGAAAAAAAATGTTGTAATTTTTTTCTAATGTTTGTAAATATTTTTTTATTTTTTGTAACTTAGTTCTTTTTTATTTTTTGTACTTTAGTTAGTTTATTTAATTGTATTTATTTGTAGGAATTGTATTTAATTTATTTATTGATAGTGTAGTGTTAGGTTTAATTGTAGATAATTGTAGGTAGTTTATTTAATTTATTTATTGATAGTGTAGTGTTAGGTTTAATTGTAAATTGTAAATTAGGTTAGGATTTATTTTACAGGTAATTTTGTAATTATTTTAACTAGGTAGCTATTAAATAGTTCTTAACTATTTAATAGCTATTGTACCAGGTGTTTTTTTTTTCAGCTCCAACTGCCCCATTGTTTCCTATGGGGGAATCATGCACGAGCACGTTTTTGAAGCTGGCCGCGTCCGTAAGCACCACTGGAATTTAGAGTTGCAGTGGCGTTAAATTATGCTCTACGCTCCCTTTTTGGAGCCTAACGCACTGAAAACCCAGCCATTCTGTGAACTCTAAATACCAGCGGTATTTAAAAGGTACAATAGCTATTAAATAGTTAAGAACTATTTAATAGCTACCTAGTTAAAATAATTAGAAAATTACCTGTAAAATAAATCCTAACCTAATTTACAATTAAACCTAACACTACACTATCAATAAATAAATTAAATAAACTACCTACAATTATTGATAGTGTAGTGTTAGGTTTAATTGTAAATTAGGTTAGGATTTATTTTACAGGTAATTTTGTAATTATTTTAACTAGGTAGCTATTAAATAGTTCTTAACTATTTAATAGCTATTGTACCTGGTTAAAATAAATACAAAGTTGCCTGTAAAATAAATATTAATCCTAAAATAGCTACAATATAATTATAATTTATATTGTAGCTATATTAGGGTTTATTTTACAGGTAAGTATTTAGATTTAAATAGGAATAATTTATTTAATAATAGTTAATTTATTTCGTTAGATAAAAATTATATTTAACTTAGGGGGGTGTTAGTGTTAGGGTTAGACTTAGCTTTAGGGGTTAATACATTTATTATAGTAGCGATGAGCTCCGATCGGCAGATTAGGGGTTAATTATTGTAGGTAGCTGGCGGCGACGTTGTGGGGGGCAGATTAGGGGTTAATATATATAATATAGGGGTCGGCGGTGTTAGGGGCAGCAGATTAGGGGTACATAGGGATAATGTAGGTAGCGGCGGTATACAGAGCGGCAGATTAGGGGTTAAAAAAAATATGCAGGTGTCAGCGATAGCGGGGGCGGCAGATTAGGGGTTAATAAGTGTAAGGTTAGGGGTGTTTAGACTCGGGGTACATGTTAGAGTGTTAGGTGCAGACGTAGGAAGTGTTTCCCCATAGAAAACAATGGGGCTGCGTTAAGAGCTGAACCCTGCTTTTTTGCAGGTGTTTTTTTTTTCAGCTCCAACTGCCCCATTGTTTCCTATGGGGGAATCGTGCACGAGCACGTTTTTGAAGCTGGCCGCGTCCGTAAGCACCACTGGAATTTAGAGTTGCAGTGGCGTTAAATTATGCTCTACGCTCCCTTTTTGGAGCCTAACGCACTGAAAACCCAGCCATTCTGTGAACTCTAAATACCAGCTGTATTTAAAAGGTGCGGGAAAAAAAAAGCATGCGTAGCTAACGCACCCCTTTGGCCGCCAAACTCTAAATCTAGCCGTAAATTTCTGCCTGCTTCTAAGCCACTATAGACAGCCTCTTATCACATGATTTTTATTAGCTTTTCACAACAGGAGACTGATAGTTTATGTGGGCCATTTAGATAACATTGTGCTTACACCCGGTGAGTTATTTAAGAGTCAGCACAACACAGCACTAATTGGCTAAAATGCAAGTCAATAGATAATTAAAATAAAACATGTTTTCAAGCATCAAAAGATGCTTGAATACAAGGTCATCACAGAGGTAAAAAGTAAATTAATATAACTCTGTTGATTATGCAAAACTGGGGAATGGGTAATTATCTATCTTATCTATCTTTTAAAACAATACAAATTCTAGCGTAGACTGTCCCTTTAAACAACTTTCTAGGCATAATACACATGTGGTGCGCAGTGGCATTTAGCCGCCTTCTAATTACCAAAAAGCAACGGCAAAGCCATATAAGTCTGCTACTTCTGAACAAAGGGAATCCCAGAGAAGCATTTACAAACATTTATGCCATAATTGCACAAGCTGTTTGTAAATAATTTCAGTGAGAAACCTAAAGTTTGTGAAAAAGTGAACGCTTTTTATTATTTGATCGCATTTGGCGGTGAAATGGTGGCATGAAATATACCAAAATAGGCCTAGATCAATACTTTGGGTTGTCTACTAAAAATAATATATACATGTGAAGGGTTATTCAGGGATTCCTGACAGATATCAGTGTTACAATGTAACTATCACTAATTTTGAAAAAAAAAAAATGGTTTGGAAATAGCAAAGTGCTACTTGTACTTATTGCCCTATAACTTGCAACTACAGCAAAGAACATGTTAACATTGGGTATTTCTAAACTCAGGACAAAATTTAGAAACTATTTATTTTGGTTGTTTTTCAGTGGTTGTAGATTTTGAGGGTCAGAGTTAAAAAAACATAATTTATGCTTACCTGATAAATTCCTTTCTCCTGTAGTGTAGTCAGTCCACGGGTCATCCATTACTTATGGGATATTAACTCCTCCCCAACAGGAAGTGCAAGAGGATCACCCAAGCAGAGCTGCTATATAGCTCCTCCCCTCTACGTCATACCCAGTCATTCGACCGAAACCAAACGAGAAAGGAGAAACTATAGGGTGCAGTGGTGACTGGAATTTAATTTAAATTTAAGACCTGCGATAAAAAACAGGGCGGGCCGTGGACTGACTACACTACAGGAGAAAGGAATTTATCAGGTAAGCATAAATTATGTTTTCTCCTGTTAAGTGTAGTCAGTCCACGGGTCATCCATTACTTATGGGATACCAATACCAAAGCTAGAAGTACACGGATGACGGGAGGGAAAGGCAGGATCTTTACACAGAAGGAACCACTGCCTGAAGAACCTTTCTCCCAAAAACAGCCTCAGAAGAAGCAAAAGTGTCAAATTTGTAAAATTTGGAAAAAGTATGAAGAGAAGACCAAGTTGCAGCCTTGCAAATCTGTTCAACAGAGGCCTCATTCTTAAAGGCCCACGTGGAAGCCACAGCTCTCATAGAATGAGCTGTAATTCTTTCAGGAGGCTGCTGTCCAGCAGTCTCATAGGCTAAACGTATTATGCTACAAAGCCAAAAAGAGAGAGAGGTAGCAGATGCTTTTTGACCTCTCCTCTGACCAGAATAAACTACAAACAGGGAAGATGTTTGGCGAAAATCTTTAGTTGCCTGTAAATAAAATTTCAAGGCACGAACTACGTCTAGATTGTGTAGAAGTCATTCCTTCTTTGAAGAAGGGTTAGGGCACAATGATGGAACAACAATCTCTTGATTGATATTCTTGTTAGTGACTACCTTAGGTAAGAACCCAGGTTTAGTACGCAGAACTACCTTGTCTGAATGAAAAATCAGATAAGGAGATTCACAATGTAAAGCCGATAACTCAGAGACTCTACGAGCCGAGGAAATAGCCATTAGAAACAGAACTTTCCAAGATAACAGCTTGATATCAATGGAATGAAGGGGTTCAAACGGAACACCCTGTAAAACATTAAGAACTAAGTTTAAGCTCCACGGTGGAGCAACAGACTTAAACACAGGCTTAATCCTGGCCAAAGCCTGACAAAAAGCCTGAACGTCTGGAACTTCTGACAGACGTTTGTGTAAAAGGATGGACAGAGCTGAGATCTGTCCCTTTAAAGAACTTGCAGATAAACCCTTTTCTAAACCTTCTTGTAGAAAAGACAATATCGTAGGAATCCTAACCTTACTCCATTTTCTACGTTCACCTTCCACCCATGCGACCTTAGAAATGCAAGAACTAACTCTGTATGAGACTTGGCAGTTTGGAAATTTGACGCTTGTATCAGAATGTAGTCTAGGTACGGAGCTACCGCTATTCCTCGCGGTCTTAGTACCGCCAGAAGAGAGCCCAGGACCTTTGTAAAGATTCTTGGAGCCGTAGCTAACCCGAAGGGAAGAGCTACAAACTGATAGTGCCTGTCTAGGAAGGCAAACCTTAGGTACTGGTAATGATCCCTGTGAATCGGTATGTGAAGGTATGCATCCTTTAGATCCACTGTGGTCATGTACTGACCCTTTTGGATCATGGGTAAGATTGTCCGAATAGTTTCCATTTTGAACGATGGAACTCTTAGGAATTTGTTTAGGATCTTTAAATCCAAGATTGGTCTGAAGGTTCCCTCTTTCTTGGGAATCACAAACAGATTTGAGTAAAACCCTTGTCCGTGTTCCGACCGCGGAACCGGGTGGATCACTCCCATTAACAAAAGATCTTGAACACAGCGTAGAAACGCCTCTTTCTTTGTCTGGTTTGTTGACAACCTTGAAAGATGAAATCTCCCTTTGGGAGGAGAAGCTTTGAAGTCCAGAAGATATCCCTGGGATATGATCTCTAACGCCCAGGGATCCTGGACATCTCTTGCCCAAGCCGTTGCCGGATCGGGGGCCCTCACTTCATGCTGTCTTAGGGGCAGCAGCAGGTTTTCTGGCCTGCTTGCCCTTGTTCCAGGTCTGGTTAGGTTTCCAGCCTTGTCTGTAGCGAGCAACAGTTCCTTCCTGTTTTGGAGCAGAGGAAGTTGATGCTGCTCCTGCCTTGAAGTTACGAAAGGCATGAAAATTAGACTGTCTAGCCCTTGGTTTGGCTCTGTCTTGAGGCAGGGCATGGCCCTTACCTCCCGTAATGTCAGCAATAATTTCTTTCAAACCGGGCCCGAATAATGTCTGCCCTTTGAAAGGTATGTTAAGCAATTTAGATTTAGAAGTCACATCAGCTGACCAGGATTTTAGCCACAGCGCTCTGCGCGCCTGTATGGCGAATCCGGAATTCTTAGCCGTAAGTTTAGTTAAATGTACCACGGCATCAGAAATAAATGAATTAGCTAGCTTAAGGGCTTTAAGCTTGTGTGTAATCTCATCCAATGGAGCTGTGTCAAGGGTCTCTTCCAGAGACTCAAACCAAAATGCCGCCGCAGCCGTGACAGGCGCAATGCATGCAAGGGGTTGCAATATAAAACCTTGTTGAACAAACATTTTCTTAAGGTAACCCTCTAACTTTTTATCCATTGGATCTGAAAAGGCACAGCTATCCTCCACCGGGATAGTGGTACGCTTAGCTAAAGTAGAAACTGCTCCCTCCACCTTAGGGACCGTTTGCCATAAGTCCCGTGTGGTGGCGTCTATTGGAAACATTTTTCTAAATATAGGAGGGGGGGGAAAAGGGCACACCTGGCCTATCCCACTCCTTAGTAATAATTTCTGTAAGTCTCTTAGGTATAGGAAAGACGTCAGTACACGCCGGTACCGCATAGTATCTATCCAGCCTACATAATTTCTCTGGGATTGCAACCGTGTTACAATCATTCAGAGCCACTAATACCTCCCCTAATAATACACGGAGGTTTTCAAGCTTAAATTTAAAATTTGAAATGTCTGAGTCCAGTCTATTTGGATCAGATCCGTCACCCACAGAATGAAGCTCTCCGTCTTCATGTTCTGCCACTTGTGACGCAGTATCAGACATGGCTCTAACATTATCAGCGTACTCTGTTCTCACCCCAGAGTGGTCGCGTTTACCTCTAAGTTCTGGTAATTTAGATAAAACTTCAGTCATAACATTAGCCATGTCTTGTAAAGTGATTTGTAATGGCCGCCCTGATGTACTTGGCGTTGCAATATCATGCACCTCCTGAGCGGGAGATGCAGGTACTGACACGTGAGGAGAGTTAGTCGGCATAACTTTCCCCTCGTTGTCTGGTGAATTTTTCTTAAAATGTACAGATTGACTTTTATTTAAAGTAGCATCAATGCAATTAGTACACAAATTTCTATTGGGCTCCACATTGGCTTTTGAACATATTGCACAAAGAGATTCCTCTATGTCAGACATGTTAAAACAAACTAGCAATTAGACTAGCAAGCTTGGAAAATACTTCTCAAATAAATTTGCAAGCAATATAAAAAACGTTACTGTGCCTTTAACCCCTTAACGACCGACGACGTATGCCATACGTCCTCAAAAAAAAAGCACTTAACGACCGAGGACGTATGGCATACGTCGTCGGTTTAACAGAGCACTGGAAGCGATCGAAATCGCTTCCAGCTGCTCTAACAGTATTGCAGGCTTGCCTTGAGGTCTAGGCATCCTGCAATACTGTTCCCGAGTGCCGGGACCGGATTGATCACTCCCCCACGAGTGATCACTTCCGGTTTCGCTCCACGTGGAGCCCGGCAGTGTTTTAGAGCATCGGAAGCGATCGGACACTCTTCCGATGCTCTGCTTGTTTGCTAAGTGCCTCGGTGGGTCGAGGCACTTAGTTAGTTATAAATTAAAATAAAAATATAAAAAAAAAAAAAACGAATAATAAAAAAAAAAGCCCTAAATAGCCCCCCCCCCCCTCCCCCTTCACTAGGCATCCAAGATGGCGATGCCCAGTGCATCATGGGGCCTCTGGGGGTGTCCCTAGCCTGCATCATCATAGGGGCAAGCTAGGGTCACCCAATCTGAGCCTCCCACCCTAAAAAAAAAAATAATAATAAAATACCCCATTTGTCTGATCATGTCAATATTTGTAAATATTGACTATGATCAGTGTGGATCTCCCTCCCTCTCCTCACTTGCCATTTTGTTGGAGAGAGAGAGAGACCTGTATTTAGCAGAGAGAGAGATTTATTTCTTTTATTTGTTAAAAAATATAGAACCAAAGGCTCTTTTCAGAGCCATTAACCCCTAGCTTGCCAGTGATCACTATATATCACTGGCAGTAACATAGGTGCACTTTTTTTTTTGCTGCATTTTGCTGTCTGTGCGTTTTTTTAGGGGTTAATTTTGTTGTTGTAATTTTTAAAAAACCCAAAGGCTCTTTTCAGAAACATTTAGTTAATTTAATTTAATTTTCAGAGCCATTAACCCCTAGCTTGCCAGTGATCGCTATATATCACTGGCAGTAGCAAAGGTGCACTTTTTTTTTTGCTGCATTTTGCTGTCTGTGCATTTTTTTAGGGGTTAATTTTGTTGTTGTAATTTTTTAAAAACCCAAAGGCTCTTTTCAGAAACATTTAGTTAATTTAATTTAATTTTCAGAGCCATTAACCCCTAGCCTGCCAGTGATCGCTATATATCACTGGCAGTAGCAAAGGTGCACTTTTTTTTTTGCTGCATTTTGCTGTCTGTGCATTTTTTTAGGGGTTAATTTTGTTGTTGTAATTTTTTAAAAACCCAAAGGCTCTTTTCAGAAACATTTAGTTAATTTAATTTAATTTTCAGAGCCATTAACCCCTAGCTTGCCAGTGATCGCTATATATCACTGGCAGTAGCAAAGGTGCACTTTTTTTTTGCTGCATTTTGCTGTCTGTGCATTTTTTTAGGGGTTAATTTTGTTGTTGTAATTTTTTAAAAACCCAAAGGCTCTTTTCAGAAACATTTAGTTAATTTAATTTAATTTTCAGAGCCATTAACCCCTAGCTTGCCAGTGATCGCTATATATCACTGGCAGTAGCAAAGGTGCACTTTTTTGCTAGTTAATTTAGTTAATTAATTTAGTTAATTTAATTTAATTTTCAGAGCCATTAACCTCTAGCTTGGCAGTGATCGCTATAAATCACTGGCAGTAGCATAGCTGTACTTTTTTGCTAGTTAATTTAGTTAATTAATTTAGTTAATTTAATTTTTTTTAGTAATTGTTTTCTGTGATACAAAAATGTCACAGAAAAGATATAGTGCTGAGGAGGCGTATGCCATCCTTGCGTCAGAGTCAGATGCCTCTATTTCTGACTCAGACCCCAATTTTGACCCTGCCATGTGCTCAGATACATCACTAGATGCAGTCTCAACTGATAGTGATGTATCTGTGGCTGCTAGCCCCCCCTGCCAGCCCCCCTGCCAGCCCCCCTGCTAGCCCCCCTGCCAGAAGGAGGCGTGTTGCTGCCATTGCTGCTGAAGAGTGGGTAACGCCTCATCTCCAGAGGCCAGATATCCCACCCTTCACAGCAAATGCTGGCATAAATATAGATGTGGCAGGTTTTAGCCCCCAGCAGTTTCTGGAAGTGTTTCTGGGCGATGATATATTGGGGAACATTGTCGCCCAAACTAATTTATATGCCCATCAGTTCCGTGCTGCAAAGCCTGGAACATATTTGGCAAAGCAGCAATGGGCCCCCATCAATGTGCCAGAATTCAAAAAATTCTGGGCATTGACTATGCTGATGGGCATCATAAAGAAACCCTCCATTCGCTCCTACTGGAGTACTAGCCCCATCTGCTCTACCCCCATTTTCTCCCAGACTATGTCGAGGAAGAGGTATGAAATGATTCTGCATTTCATGCACTTCAGCGACAACAGCCTGTGCCCCCCTAGGGAGCATCCCCAATTTGACAGGCTGTATAAAATCCGCCCCCTGATAACCCACTTTTCTGCCAGGTTTGCAGAGGCTTATACACCTGGAAGGAATATATGCGTTGATGAATCCCTAATGAAGTATAAGGGAAGGCTGGGATTCAAGCAGTATATTCCTTCCAAACGCTCCAGATATGGGGTAAAGGTGTATAAGCTCTGTGACAGCGAGACTGGGTATACTCAGGCCTTCCGGGTGTATGAGGGAAAGGATAGCCACCTTGACCCTCCAGGTTGCCCAGAACATATGGGAACCACTGGCAAGATTGTCTGGGACCTGATATTACCCCTAATGAACAAAGGGTATCACTTGTACTTAGACAATTTTTATACAAGTGTCCTTTTGTTCAAGCTACTGTATTGCTTTGATACAGTAGCTTGCGGTACAATTAAAAAGAACCGCGCAGGTTTCCCAGGACAGCTTGTACGCACCCGGCTACGAAGGGGGGAGACCTCAGCTCTGCGCCAAGAGGAGCTGTTGGCACTGAAGTACAGAGACAAGAAGGATGTATACCTTCTTACCACCATCCACACAGAGAGGACGGTGGCGGTTTCTGTACGTGGCAGAGCTGAGATCATAAGGAAGCCAGTGTGCATCAAGTCTTATAACCGGCATATGGGTGGGGTTGATCTGGCTGATCAGCTGCTGCAGCCCTATCTAATTATGCGGAAGACAAGGGCCTGGTACAAAAAGGTTGCAATTTACCTAATGCAGATTGCAACCCACAACGCTTTTTTGTTGTTCAAAAAAGCAAACCCCAGAGTTAAAAAGACTTTTTTACAGTTTCAGCTCCAGATTATTACGGGGATTTTGTACCATGATGCACCTGCTCCCCGGGCGGTGATGGGAGAGAGCAGAGTTGGGGCTACCCATTTTATTTTTAAAATCCCCCCTAATGCCACAAAGCAGAAACCACAAAAAAAATGCAGAGTCTGTACCAAGAGGGGGAAGAGAAGGGACACCATATATTACTGTCCTGATTGCCCTGGACAGCCTGCACTCTGCATTGGGGACTGCTTCAAGCGGTACCATACAATGGTCAATTTTTAAAAAAAATAAATACATTTGCTGTTACATATATATATATTTTTTTGGTTATGTTTATAGTTAGATGTTTTTTTGTTTTTTTTACTTTTACTGTGCCAGATTTTTACATTTCACTACTCTATTTTTTTCTAAAATTGGGCCTGTTTTTTTTTTTTAACCAAAACCCCTGTCAAACCTATGCATGGGGGACATAGGTGTTCTCAGGGTGCCTTGCAGAAAACAACCTGAAGTATGTTTTTGTAATAACTTACAACAGTCTCTCCTAAATTATAGTCAAAAAGCAATGTGTCTGTAAAAATGAAAATTGAAAAATTACCACCATACACTTTCTCCAATTTTTTGGGCTAAAACGGTTGCTTCAAAGGCATCAAAGCACACCATATACAATACCTTGGGGTGTCAACATTTAAAAAATATACACTTTGAATGCAATAAATAAAAGTGGGGTATGCGATAGGCCCCAAACTAAAGATAGGCCTATCAGAAGAAATACTCTCATTTTTAATAACTAAAATCACAAGTCATAAAATTGTAACATAACCTTCCCAAAATCCTGGCAAACCTATGCATGGGGGGCATAGGTGTACTCAGGGTGCCTTGCAGAAAACAACCTGAAGTATTCTTTTGCAATAACTTACAACAATCTCTCCTAAATCATAGTCAAAAAGCAATGTGTCTGTAAAAATGAAAATTGAAAAATTACCACCATATACTTTCTCCAATTTTTTGGGCTAAAACGGTTGCTTCAAAGGCATCAAAGCACACCATATACAATACCTTGGGGTGTCAACATTTAAAAAATATACACTTTGAATGCAATAAATAAAAGTGGGGTATGTGATAGGCCCCAAACTAAAGATAGGCCTATCAGAAGAAATACTCTCATTTTTAATAACTAAAATCATGTAACATAACCTTCCCAAAATCCTGGCAAACCTATGCATGGGGGGCATAGGTGTACTCAGGGTGCCTTGCAGAAAACAACCTGAAGTATTCTTTTGCAATAACTTACAACAGTCTCTCCTAAATCATAGTAAAAAAGCAATGTGTCTGTAACAATGAAAATTGAAAAATTACCACCATATACTTTCTCCAATTTTTTGGGCTAAAACGGTTGCTTCAAAGGCATCAAAGCACACCATATACAATACCTTGGGGTGTCAACATTTAAAAAATATACACTTTGAATGCAATAAATAAAAGTGGGGTATGTGATAGGCCCCAAACTAAAGATAGGCCTATCAGAAGAAATACTCTCATTTTTAATAACTAAAATCATGTAACATAACCTTCCCAAAATCCTGGCAAACCTATGCATGGGGGGCATAGGTGTACTCAGGGTGCCTTGCAGAAAACAACCTGAAGTATTCTTTTGCAATAACTTACAACAGTCTCTCCTAAATCATAGTAAAAAAGCAATGTGTCTGTAACAATGAAAATTGAAAAATTACCACCATATACTTTCTCCAATTTTTTGGGCTAAAACGGTTGCTTCAAAGGCATCAAAGCACACCATATACAATACCTTGGGGTGTCAACATTTAAAAAATATACACTTTGAATGTAATAAATAAAAGTGGGGTATGTGATAGGCCCCAAACTAAAGATAGGCCTATCAGAAGAAATACTCTCATTTTTAATAACTAAAATCACAAGTCATAAAATTGTAACATAACCTTCCCAAAATCCTGGCAAACCTATGCATGGGGGGCATAGGTGTACTCAGGGTGCCTTGCAGAAAACAACCTGAAGTATTCTTTTGCAATAACTTACAACAATCTCTCCTAAATCATAGTCAAAAAGCAATGTGTCTGTAAAAATGAAAATTGAAAAATTACCACCATATACTTTCTCCAATTTTTTGGGCTAAAACGGTTGCTTCAAAGGCATCAAAGCACACCATATACAATACCTTGGGGTGTCAACATTTAAAAAATATACACTTTGAATGCAATAAATAAAAGTGGGGTATGTGATAGGCCCCAAACTAAAGATAGGCCTATCAGAAGAAATACTCTCATTTTTAATAACTAAAATCATGTAACATAACCTTCCCAAAATCCTGGCAAACCTATGCATGGGGGGCATAGGTGTACTCAGGGTGCCTTGCAGAAAACAACCTAAAGTATTCTTTTGCAATAACTTACAACAGTCTCTCCTAAATCATAGTAAAAAAGCAATGTGTCTGTAACAATGAAAATTGAAAAATTACCACCATATACTTTCTCCAATTTTTTGGGCTAAAACGGTTGCATCAAAGTCATCAAACCACTCCATGTATAATACCTTGGGGGGTCAACTTTTTAAATATAATCACATTTATGGAAAACAAATAAATTGGGGTATGTTAAAAGACCCCCAAAAAAAGACGATAGGCAAAGAAAATATGTTAAATGTGAAAAAAAATCACAAACACATGTCAGACATTTGGCATTGCACCGCCCAAACAAGCCACCAAACCTATGCATAGGTGGTATCACTGAACTCAGGAGATGTTGGTGACCACATATTGGTGTCTTCTTTGGTAGTAACACATAACAGGAGCTGTGAATCCATGTCTAAAGTACAATGTATGTGAAAAATAACACAAAGAAATGAATGCCCAATAGTTTGACAAAGACTAGTGGTTGAATTAGTGTATGGAAAGTGTTAAAACACCTGCATTTGAAATACCCTAGGATGTCTACTTTTCAAAAATATATGGTTTTATGGGGGTAAATTACATTGGCCGGCTTCAGAAATGTCTTAAATAGAACATGGGTGCATGGGATGTGAAAATGGGAAGTGTAAAAAATGGAATGCGCTTCCTAAAAATAAGGCCTTCTAGCCCCCAGAGAACCCAACACACCTATACATGGGTGGTATCACTGTACTCAGGAGATGTTGTTGAACACATATTGAGGTGTTTTTTGGCAGTAAACACATAACAGGAACTGAGAATCCATGCCTAAAGTACAATGTGTGTGAAAAATAACACAAAAAAATGACTACCCAAAAGTTTGACAAAGAGTGGTGGTTAAATAAGTTCATGGAAAGTGTGAAAATACCAGCATTTCAAATACCCTAGGGGGTCTACTTCTCAAAAATATATGGTTTTATGGGGGTAAATTTCATTGACCGGCTTCAGAAATGTCCCAAATAGGACATGGGTGCATGATGACCGATGTGAAAATTCCAAGTTGAAAAACTGGAATGCGCTTCCTAAAAATAAGGCCTTCTAGCCCCCAGAGAACCCAACACACCTATACATGGGTGGTATCACTGTACTCAGGAGATGTTGTTGAACACATATTGAGGTGTTTTTTGGCAGTAACACATAACAGGAACTGAGAATCCATGCCTAAAGTACAATGTGTGTGAAAAATAACACAAAAAAATGACTACCCAAAAGTTTGACAAAGACTGGTGGTTGAATTAGTGCATGGAAAGTGTTAAAATACAAGCATTTGAAATACCCTAGGGTGTCTACTTTTCAAAAATATATGGTTTGATGGGGGTAAATTCCATTGACCAGCTTCAGAAATGTCCCAAATAGGACATGGGTGCATGATGACCGATGTGAAAATTCCAAGTTGAAAAACTTGAATGCGCTTCCTAAAATTAAGGCCTTTTAGCCCCCAGAGAACCCGACACACCTATACATGGGTGGTATCACTGTACTCAGGAGATGTTGTTGAACACATATTGAGGTTTTTTTTGGCAGTAACACATAACAGGAACTGAGAATCCATGCCTAAAGTACAATGTGTGTGAAAAATAACACAAAATAATGACTACCCAAAAGTTTGACAAAGACTGGTGGTTGAATTAGTGCATGGAAAGTGTTAAAATACAAGCATTTGAAATACCCTAGGGTGTCTACTTTTCAAAAATATATGGTTTGATGGGGGTAAATTCCATTGACCAGCTTCAGAAATGTCCCAAATAGGACATGGGTGCATGATGACCGATGTGAAAATTCCAAGTTGAAAAACTGGAATGCGCTTCCTAAAATTAAGGCCTTTTAGCCCCCAGAGAACCCGACACACCTATACATGGGTGGTATCACTGTACTCAGGAGATGTTGTTGAACACATATTGAGGTTTTTTTTGGTAGTAACACATAACAGGAACTGAGAATCCATGCCTAAAATACAATGTGTGTGAAAAATAACACAAAATAATGACTACCCAAAAGTTTGACAAAGACTGGTGGTTGAATTAGTGCATGGAAAGTGTTAAAATACAAGCATTTGAAATACCCTAGGGTGTCTACTTTTCAAAAATATATGGTTTGATGGGGGTAAATTCCATTGACCAGCTTCAGAAATGTCCCAAATAGGACATGGGTGCATGATGACCGATGTGAAAATTCCAAGTTGAAAAACTGGAATGCGCTTCCTAAAATTAAGGCCTTTTAGCCCCCAGAGAACCCGACACACCTATACATGGGTGGTATCACTGTACTCAGGAGATGTTGTTGAACACATATTGAGGTTTTTTTTGGCAGTAACACATAACAGGAACTGAGAATCCATGCCTAAAGTACAATGTGTGTGAAAAATAACACAAAATAATGACTACCCAAAAGTTTGACAAAGACTGGTGGTTGAATTAGTGCATGGAAAGTGTTAAAATACAAGCATTTGAAATACCCTAGGGTGTCTACTTTTCAAAAATATATGGTTTGATGGGGGTAAATTCCATTGACCAGCTTCAGAAATGTCCCAAATAGGACATGGGTGCATGATGACCGATGTGAAAATTCCAAGTTGAAAAACTGGAATGCGCTTCCTAAAATTAAGGCCTTTTAGCCCCCAGAGAACCCGACACACCTATACATGGGTGGTATCACTGTACTCAGGAGATGTTGTTGAACACATATTGAGGTTTTTTTTGGCAGTAACACATAACAGGAACTGAGAATCCATGCCTAAAGTACAATGTGTGTGAAAAATAACACAAAATAATGACTACCCAAAAGTTTGACAAAGACTGGTGGTTGAATTAGTGCATGGAAAGTGTTAAAATACAAGCATTTGAAATACCCTAGGGTGTCTACTTTTCAAAAATATATGGTTTGATGGGGGTAAATTCCATTGACCAGCTTCAGAAATGTCCCAAATAGGACATGGGTGCATGATGACCGATGTGAAAATTCCAAGTTGAAAAACTGGAATGCGCTTCCTAAAATTAAGGCCTTTTAGCCCCCAGAGAACCCGACACACCTATACATGGGTGGTATCACTGTACTCAGGAGATGTTGTTGAACACATATTGAGGTTTTTTTTGGCAGTAACACATAACAGGAACTGAGAATCCATGCCTAAAGTACAATGTGTGTGAAAAATAACACAAAATAATGACTACCCAAAAGTTTGACAAAGACTGGTGGTTGAATTAGTGCATGGAAAGTGTTAAAATACCAGCATTTGAAATACCCTAGGGTGTCTACTTTTCAAAAATATATGGTTTGATGGGGGTAAATTCCATTGGCCAGCTTCAGAAATGTCCCAAATAGGACATGGGTGCATGATGACCGATGTGAAAATTCCAAGTTGAAAAACTGGAATGCGCTTCCTAAAAATAAGGCCTTCTAGCCCCCAGAGAACCCAACACACCTATACATAGGTGGTATCACTGTACTCAGGAGATGTTGTTGAACACATATTGAGGTTTTTTTTGGCAGTAACACATAACAGGAACTGAGAATCCATGCCTAAAGTACAATGTGTGTGAAAAATAACACAAAATAATGACTACCCAAAAGTTTGACAAAGACTGGTGGTTGAATTAGTGCATGGAAAGTGTTAAAATACAAGCATTTGAAATACCCTAGGGTGTCTACTTTTCAAAAATATATGGTTTGATGGGGGTAAATTCCATTGACCAGCTTCAGAAATGTCCCAAATAGGACATGGGTGCATGATGACCGATGTGAAAATTCCAAGTTGAAAAACTGGAATGCGCTCCCTAAAAATAAGAGCTTTTAGCCCCCCGAGAACCCGACACACCTATACATGGGTGGTATCACTGTACCCAGGAGATGCTGCTGAAGACATATGAGGGTGTTATTTGGCAGTAACCCTTAATATTATCAGTAAATGTATTCTTAAATTGCTATTTTGTCAAAAAATCAAATTATTTTTTTTTCCCCCCCAAACTTTGGCATAGATTGGTGGTAAAATGGTTGCATGAAAAAAGTCAAAATACCCCAAGTTTAATACCTTAGGTTGTCTTCTTTTAAAAAATATATACATTTGAAGGGTTATTCAGGGATTCATGACAGATATTGGTGTTACAATGTAACTATCGCCAATTTTGAAAAAACATGGTTTTGAAATAGCAAAGTGCTACTTGTACTTATTGCCCTATAACTTGCAAAAAAAGCAAAGAACATGTAAACATTGGGTATTTATAAACTCAGGACAAAATTTAGAAACTGTTTAGCATTGGTATTTTATGGTGGTTGTAGATGTGTAAGAGATTTTGGGGCTCAAAGTTAGAAAAAGTGCATTTTTTTTCATTTTTTCCTCATATTTTATATTTTTTTTTATAGTAAATTATAAGATATGATGAAAAAAATGGTATCTTTAGAAAGTCCATTTAATGGCGAGAAAAACAGTATATAATATGTGTGGGTACAGTAAATGAGTAAGAGGAAAATTACAGTTAAATACAAACATCGCAGAAATGCAAAAATAGCCTTGGTCCCAGATGGTCAACAAATTGAAAAGTGGTCTGGTCACTAAGGGGTTAAGAAGCACACCAAAACTGTCACAGTTGAATAACAATGAACCGGATTAGTTATTGAAACCAAATTTTCACAGTAAATGCATAAATTTAGCAAAGGATTGCACTCATTAGCAATGGATGATTAACCCTTAATATCAGAAAAACGGATAACAATTGAAAATATAAGCGTTTTTAGCACAGTCAAAGCACAGTCTCACAGGTCTGCTGTGAGTGATTACCTCCCTCAAAACTAGTTTTGAAGAGCTCTGTAGAGACGTCCTGGATCATGCAGGGAGAAGAAGGCAGACTGTGACTGAATTTCTAATGCGTAGTAAAAGCGCCAAAATAGGCCCCTCCCACTCACAATACAACAGTGAGGGAAGCTCAGTAAACTGTTTTAATTCAAAACAAACGACAGCCATGTGGAAAATAACGCCCAAAACAATTTTTCACCAAGTACCTCAGATAATTAAACGATTTAACATGCCAGCAAACGTTTAAAATCTAATTTATGAAATGTCATTAAAAAGCCTGCTGCTAGTCGCTCACACTGCAAGTTAGGCTAAAAGTTATATGCATACAGTATTTTCCCAGTGAAGTGCCATTCCCCAGAAATACTTAAGTGTAAACATACATACATATCAGCCTGATACCAGTTGCTACTACTGCATTTAAGGCTGTACTTACATTATATCGGTATTAGCAGTATTTTCTCAGTCAATTCCATTCCTTAGAAAATAATATACTGCAACATACCTTTTTGCAGGTGAACCTGCCCGCTGTCCCCTGTTCTGAAGTTACCTCACTCCTCAGAATGGCCGAGAACAGCAAATGGATCTTAGTTACGTCCGCTAAGATCATACACAAAACTCAGGTAGATTCTTCTTCAAATGCTGCCTGAGAAAAAACAACACACTCCGGTGCCGTTTAAAATAACAAACTTTTGATTGAAGAAATAAAACTAAGTTTAATAACCACAGTCCTCTCACACATCCTATCTATTAGTTGGGTGCAAGAGAATGACTGGGTATGACGTAGAGGGGAGGAGCTATATAGCAGCTCTGCTTGGGTGATCCTCTTGCACTTCCTGTTGGGGAGGAGTTAATATCCCATAAGTAATGGATGACCCGTGGACTGACTACACTTAACAGGAGAAAAAGTGTGTTTTTTCCATTTTTTCATCATATTTTATCATTTTTTATAGTAAATTATAGGATATGATGAAAATAATGGTATCTTTATAAAGTCCATTTAATGGTAAGAAAAACAGTATATAATATGTGTGGGTACAGTAAATGAGTAAGAGAAATTTACAGCTAAACACAAACATCGCAGAAATGTAAAAATAGCCTTGGGGCCTATTTATCAAGCTCCGAACGAAGCTTGTGGGGCCGTGTTTCTGGCGAGTATTCAGACTCGTCAGAAACAGCAGTTATGAAGCAGTGGTCTAAAGACAGCTGCTTCATAACCCTGTCCGCCTGCTCTGATGAGGCGGACAGGAATCGCTGGATTTCAACCCGATCGAGTACGATTGGGTTGATTGACACCTCCCTGCTGGCGGCTGGTGCAATGTTAAATGCGGAGAGCGTATTGCTCTCCGCATTCAGCGAGGTCTTGCGGACCTGATCCGCACTGTCATATGTGGCGTAAAACTCATAACTACTCACTTTAGATGGCGTTTACAAATCTTGTCGTTTTAGGCTGTAACGCTCGCTTTTCAGCCAGAACGAAAAAATTGTAATACCGGCACTATGGGAATCCCATTAAAAAACGTAATTTTTATGAGTTCGGGACTGACGTGGCATTACAGGCTAAAAGGCTTGAGGTAAAGGCTATACCTACAAGACTCGTAATGGCTGCGTTAGGGAAAATGATGCGTTATGGGCCACAACGCTGCTATTTGACTCATAACGCCAAACTCATAATCTAGGTGAGTATGTTTTAGGAGAAATATACGGGGGGGGGGGGGGAAATAAGACCATGCAATTAAATTAGATGGCCCCCACTATTAGTCATTTGAAACCTATGTTGTCTGATAGAAAAATATACAGTAGATGATGACAAGCACAAATAAAATGTGTTATATGAGGGAATGTATATAAAGTTATTTGGCTGGTGTTTCTGTCTGAATGACCAATATAACAGTGCTGAAATTACATACGCATCAGGAATATAGCCCATCTTCTATATAGTTATTTTGAAGCTGAATAGGTTATTTCAGTATAAGTAAATACAAATATTGTACTGAAGCCAATATAAATGTTACTATAGTAATCACAAAGTTGACACTAAAATTATCTATTATCCATATGAAAGAGCAGTATTCAAAAATGTTGAATTAGTTTGGTCTAACAAAATTGTGAAGTAAAAGATGTTTAAATATAAAATGAACTATTGCACCAGAATCAGTTTTGTACTTCCTATGAATACCCATTGGGCCCCATTTAGGGCTGGCTTAGAAGTGGAGCACTAAATTATAATGCTCTGTCAAAACGGGCAAATCAAATGGGCAAATTTGCCCATTTGACCGCGTGCAATAAACTGCCATTACAAGTGGCTGGTTATTGCTAGTGCAAGCTCGCAGTAACAAATAATGCTCAGAAAATTGATGAGAGATCCGATCTCTCTCTAATTTTCTATAAGTGCCCTAAATGCCCTCAAAATAGAGGGCATTGTCATTTTTTGATTTTTAAAAATTTAGCATTTTTTTTAAAAATAAAGAACAACTGCACTAGGCAGTTTTTAGGGTCTAAAGTTGGTGGGAGTGGGGTGTTAGAAAAAAAACAGCACTGAAAAGTGCCTTTACATTGCGGTCTATGGGAACTTTTCCAGTACATATATACTTATAAACATATATATTTATGTGTTAATACGTGTATATACACATTTTAACACATAAATATATATGTATATCAGCATATACATATATATTTATATTTGCTGCCTATCACTGCGCAACTTACCCCCTTTGCTGCGTGAGGTTCTAATGTAATCTCTGAGAGGGCATCAGAACGAGGCTCCCATTGGAGCCAATAGCGCACTCTCGTGAACATTGCTGTTAACTTGTATTATAAAGTTGAGCGCTAATATCGCTTTCTTTAAAACTAAATTTAGCGCTCCACTTGTAATATGGCCCTTATTAAGCTATGGATGAAGCTTCAGGGCCCGAACTTTAAGTTCCTCTAATTCGATCAGGATAAATTAACAAGCCCTGCTCTCGTGAGGTAGAGCAGGGAGCATGGCTGCATGGCTGCAGAAGCAATTGCCAGAAGATCCGGTTCCAGATAGCAAACCTTGTACATCCAGCATTTAATAAATGGGGTCCATATCTGATAGGTACTTTTTGCTAATGCTTATTAGGTGATGGATAATTCCTGCTAAGGCCTTTGGTTGATAGGTACTTCCTGCTAATGTTAATTGGCTGACAGGTACTTCCTACAAATGCTCATTGGATGTTAAGTAGAATTAGAACTTCTACCTATCAACCAAAAAACATTCAGGCAAAATCTGTTTCAAAAAGTTTACATAATGCTCTTTCATAATAATATTTTTTGAGTATATATATATATATATATATATATATATATATATATATATATATATATATATATATATATATATATATATATATATATATATATATATATATATACAACAATTGGAGGATTGGACAAACGACTGGGATCTAAAGTTTAACACAGCAAAGTGTAAAATAATGCATTTAGGGAAGAAAAATCCAAATGTTAATTACAGACTCAATGACACTTTACTGACTGTTACAGACGAGGAACAGGACTTGGGAATTATTATTTCAGATGATTTAAAACTTAGTAAACAATGTAGTAATGCAGCGAGTAAGGCTAGCAGAATGCTTGGAAGTATTGGTAGAGGTATTTGCAGCAGAAATAGTAAGGTACTTATGCCACTTTATAGATTAGTTAGGTCTCATCTTGAATATTGTGTGCAGTTCTGGAGGCCATGGGGCCTATTTATCAAAGGTCTTGCGGACCTGATCGGGTTGATTTCCGGCGATTCCTGTCCGCCTGCTCAGAGCAGGTGGACAGGGTTATGGAGCAGCGGTCTTTAGATCGCTGCTTCATAACTGCTGTTTCTGGCGAGTCTGAAGTCTCGCCAGAAACATGGGCCCACAAGCTCCGTTTGGAGCTTGATAAATGGGCCCCCATATCTTCAGAAGGATATTAACAAACTTGAATCTGTGAAAAGAAGGGCTACCAAAATGGTACATGGTCTAAAAAAATAAAACTTACCAGGATAGGCTCAATGACCTAAATATGTATAGCTTAGAGGAGAGAAGAGAAAGAGGTGATATGATAGCAACTTTCAAGTATGTTAAAGGGCTTAGTAAAACTGAGGCTGTGGGTATTTTACATAAAATGGAGAGTTCAAGAACAAGGGATAATGATCCCAAGTTTTCTTGGTTTCTTAGTTTCAATGTAATCAATTGATTAAATACAACCCATTTCCAAACCCACCTTGGAACTCATTAACATTGTCCAAGTGGGTAACCTGGGTTGTAGAAGCGTCGTTCCCACAACTGCACAATTAATTTTTAACTTTGCATCACATGCATCTAGTGATGTATTACCCAATGTCACCGATATTGCGATCACGTGTTCTGAGGATTGGACTCTACAATATATCTGCAGCTGCTAGAGAGAGGAGGGATCTTGATTGACGGGCACAATTCTCCTATGTGACCAATGGTTACACGGAAGTAGGAATATCTTCTGTGCATGCAATAAGGTCTCTGCAAACTGTACCTGTGTTCGGGAACACACACAAAGCTAATAAATATGCTAATTTAAATCTATGCAATAGGCTAATTTTTTTCTTAAAACCCACAACTACATTTAGAATGATGACATTGGGAAAAAAGAAGTATACATATTTATACAGTTTGTAGCTTTGTTTTAGCATAGTAAGTTGTATTTAATCACAATAACATTTTCTATAAAATGACATGCTTTTTATGTGGTCATTGAAACATAGTTTTTAACCCTTTAAGCAGGGGCGTATTACTGCCTAGGCCAACAAGGCACGGGCCTAGGGCGGCAGCTAGGGAGGGGCGGCACTTTTTGCAGTCTATATCTCTTCTCTTTCTTAAGTGGAGTCTCCAAAGAATATAGCCCAACCTTTGTGCCATGCATTTAGCTCTAAACCTCCCTGACAAATGGAGGCCGTGGCACCCACCTACCACCCGTCCCAACCACAACCGTCTCCTTCCCTCAGACACAACCTGGCTGGGGCCCGACTCAGCACAGTAGCAGACAGTCAGAGCACAGTAGCGGGAGGGAGAAACTAGCCCTGAGCACACAGAATTTTCAGTGCCTAGGGCAGCACTAATCCTAAATACGCCTCTGCCTTTAAGCTACCGATGAACACACACTGGGTTAGAAGTAACAGCATATAAAAACACGATGAGCTATTTACAAGCATAATTTCTTTTATTTTCTTGTAATTTAACTCAAATTTTTGAGTTTTCTATTTTTTGGTGCACACTACAGACTTTACACGACTATTTATCTATATCCAACAGGCCTCAGCAAAAGTGATAAGGTAAGATACTACAAAAAAATATGTTTTGCTAAACAAAAATGAAAGTAACAATCCTTGTATAATCCAGTAAAAACATATTGATTCATCCCACCAAATAAGGTAAATGATGGGGTAGTTCAGCAGTTGAAAACAATTGCAGTAAGCAATTGCCTAGATTCAATAAAGACAGTTCTTGAAACTAATATCTTGCAAGGAAAAAAAATCTGCTTCAACATTGTAAACTTTGGAATTTATACAGATTTGTACCCAACAATAGCCAAACCTACTAGTTGAAAGCTCATCTCCATTATAATCATTGGGGCTGCACTGTCGTGGATACCAGAAGGGCTGGCTCTATAATGTGTCCTGGTGGGACCAGTGGACCAAGGCAGCACTTAAAGGGATATTACAGCCAAAATTGAAAACTACATGGATGCATTTCGGTATTGAACAGAAGCATTTTTGTAATGTAAATGTATTATTAAAAATGCTTCTAATAAAAGCTATAGCTGTTTCAAATGTGTATTTAAGTATGCACCGTGCACCAGCATTTTAACCAAAGCACTTGCTCAGAAAGCCTAAGGTGCTTGTACCATCTGGTAATGACTGAATTTGTTAGTTGCTGACATGATACAAGCCCCACTGATGCTCTGAGCAGCTGCAGTTTTTAAAATATGGGTGCAGTAACAATATCTAGCTATGCTTCACATGCACGTGCAGAGAAAAATGTTAACACTAAAACAATGATAACTTTTACTAGCAGCATTTTTACCAATACATGTATATTGCAAATATGCTTTTTTTTCAAAGATGTCATTCATCTATCTGCATTTAAATTTTGACTGGAATGTCAATTTAACAGGGGCAGCCTTAAAGGGACAGGAAACCCAAAAAGTTTCATGATTTGGAAAGAACATACAATTGAATTTTATATCAGATTTGCTTCATTCTCTTGTTATCCTTTGCTGAGGGAGCAGCATTGCACTACTGGAAGCTAGATTAACACATCAAGACATCTAGTCAACAAGAGACAAATGTGTGTAGGCACCAATCAGCAGCTATTTCCGACTAGTATTGGATATGTGCGTATTCTTTTTCAACAACGGATACCAAGAGAACGAAGCACATTTGAAAACAGAAGTGAATTTAAAAGTGTCTTAAAATTACATCCTCTATCTTAATCATGTACGTTTAATTTTGACTTTCCTATCCCTTTAAATACTATAAAAAGTGCCCAAGCCACTTGTGTATATTTAGGTATATAATTTGTAATAGACAATGGTTGGGTTTATACTGTAGTGAACAGAGAGTTGGGGGCATCATTTTATTTTCTGGATAACAGAATTACAAAAATGCCTTCAAACCTTACAATACAAACAAATTTAAACAGGAAAACATGCACCCTCTACAACAGTCCCCTTTAACATATGCACAAAAGAGAACTAAAAAAACAAGACATCAGCTTTGAAATAGAGAGGCACTACAGTAAGACAAGATATTTCACAAGGTCAGTAAAGTCTTTATGAATTTACTATGTTTGTTTAAAGGTTTAGGTTAAAATTTCCAATCAAGTGCCCTGAATGCTGGGAAGGCCTAGGCCAGCCCCTTGTTATGTCTGCAATATTTCCTCTTGTTCTATCCAGCAAGACTACTTTTTTTTATAACAAAACAGAATTGTCAATATTAAACACTTTACAACGTTTAGATTAAGGGGCTGATTTATCAAGTGTCTGGCGGACATGATCCGCTGTAGCCATCATGTCTGCCAGTTTCTGGTAAACTGCTTGTACAATGCCGCCCCCTGGAGATTCAAAAATTTCCAGTGCCAGTCTGATTTTCCAGTCTGGCCGTGACAGCAACAATACACTGCCGCATTTATCATTGCACACGTGTCAATCACCTGGTCGGACTAGTCCAGGGTGATTGCAAACCACCAGCTCCGAGCTGGCTTATAGGTTAGGAAGCAACGTCTTCCTAAATATTAACTGCAAGCTCTCTCTCTTTAAGAGTTGATGTTCATTGGTGGGGGTGACATATGTGTAGTAGTCCACACATCTGATGTTGCTAGTTATTAAATAAATATAAACGCAACCCCAATAATATATTGTCTTTAATATATGAGATGCAATGCTGAAGATCCCTGTCTATACTGAGACAAGTAATATTACTACTTTCTCATAGTCTTTCTTTTTCTTTTTTGCTTAAACTTTAAAGGGACAGTAAACCTTAAAAATAATGTTATATAATTCTGCACATAGTGCAGAATTATATAACATTACATTAGCCAAACTTTTTAAATCATAATATTGCCTTTTATTTTGGAAAAATATCGCTGTTTTACAGACCCGCTCTCTGTACTCTGCTGAGCGGGTCTGTTGTTTTTACTAAGCGCATCGGGCCAGCTGTATAGTCACATCCCGGCCCGACCGTGCCATTAGACACAGTGCAGCTCGCTCTCGCTGTCAGACAGAGCAGGAGCGAGCTGCACTGTGTCTAATGGTGCGGTCGGGCCGGGATGTGACTATACAGCTGGCCCGATGCGCTCAGTAAAAACAACAGACCCGCTCAGCAGAGTACAGAGAGCGGGTCTGTAAAACAGCGATATTTTTCCAAATAAAAAGGCAATATTATGATTTAAAAAGTTTGGCTAATGTAATGTTATATAATTCTGCACTATGTGCAGAATTATATAACATTATTTTTAAGGTTTACTGACCCTTTAATAATCAGTATTCCTGGGGATACAACAGGCAAAAGCATATATTTCAAAGCACAAAATAAAAGGTAGATTTAATTATTTGCAAACAATTTAATACATTCCGACAGGGTAAAATGTTTAATTGGGAACACGTTAAAAGGGATAAAAAAAAATCACACCCCCATTACACTATCCCTTTAATATCCAGAGGTCTAGATCACTGGTTCCCAAACTTTTTCCAGCCACTGTTGCCTTAGTCTATAAACCTCATCATTAGTGCCGCCAAGCTTACTTGTAAAAAATATTAAACATTTACTTAAATTTAAATGTTTTATTTTTTTTATCTTTGTTGTTGCAGTGTTTACTGGCAGTAAGTTAATAGACCCAGAAATGCCCCAGTAAAAATATATTTTTTGGTATAGTCTTCTGAATTCCAGTCCTAGCATGCGAAAAGCCTGCTTAGCAAATACATGTGGGCAATTACATATGTTCCAAATCGTGCAACACTATAGGGATGTCTTGCTTCACCAGCCATTGCCTCCTACCCTCCATGATATTATATATATATCACATCATGGCTTCCCCTTGCCTGACACCTGTCTACACACTGCTAACCTTCAGTGTAACAGATAAGCACACATACTTGCTAGCACTAATACTGATTCTACCCTCACCTGATATTGTACATCCTATCTCAAGCTTCCCCTTACTTGACAACTGAATACACTGTGAACCTTCAGTGTAACAGAGCAACAGATGAGCACACATACATTATAGTATTAATACAGATTCTTCTCTTCCTGGCATTATATATAATTTCTCATGATTCCCCTTTCCTGATATCTGACTACACACTGCTCAAACATCTGTGTAACTGCTGGGCACCCATTGCCAGCTAGCACTAATACAGATTCTACACTCCCTGGTATAATATATCACATTTCATGGCTTCCTCTTACATGATACCTGACTACACACTGCTAACCTTCAGTGTAACAGATAAGCACACATACCTGCTAGCACTAAGACATATTCTTACCTTCCCTGGTATTATATTTCACATGTAATGGCTCTCCTTTTCTTAACACCTGGCTACACACTGCTAACCTTCAGTGTAACAGATAAGCACACATACCTGCTACCACTAATACATATTCTAAAATATTCGGTAAAAATATATGTATATGCACATATAAACACATAAATATGTGCTGCTTATCTCTGCATGACTTACCCCCTTCGCTGCGATAGATTCTCAGCCGTGTCTCATGGCATGAGAACGAGGCTCTCATTGGAGATTATGGAAGTGTGCTCTCACGAGGGCAGCAATGATTCTCTGCAATTTCGCAAGGTCGCGTTCACATTATGATTTATTTGTAATATCAGCGCACATTTGCGTGTGCTGGGTATTACTAAGTGGAACGCCAAATATCGTGCTTGTGTAAGTGATATTTTGCACTCCATCTCGTAATCTGGCCCGTAGTAATTATTTCACTATTCAAAAATGTGATGGAGGGCTTGATTATTCCAGTTTCTCAGTCTCTGGTTTTATGTCGCTTAGTAGAAGTCTAAAATCACCAAATTTAGAAAATCAGGAGTTCTGCTTGGAGCATAGTTGTAAAACTGTACCAATATGCTTTATGGAAAATGTATTCTACTTACCAAAGTGTTATGTAGTGCACACTGCACAGCAGGGGCCCGTTCTAGAGAATCTGGCTCTCCCCAGATCGTAAACTCTAGATTCTGAAAGCAGCACACGAAACCTTTGGCATCATAAAAAAAAAGGACTATACTTTTAACACACACCACACATAGGGGCCTATTTAACAAAGGCATAGTTGCCAACAGTCCCTGATTTCCAGGGACAGTCCCTGGATTTTGTTGTATGTCCCTGGATATTTTTGTCCCTGGAAATGTCCCCTGAAAATCTCTTTTGCACAACATTCGTTGTTTGCATATATATACATACATACATACAGATAGGTAGATGATAACATAGATATAGTGGTATTATTTAAATATAATTCATTCTAATGGTGATATTATTATTATTGAATGGGTTCACAATATTATTTGTCTTTCTAATTTTGATGCTGTGTTGTAAAACTAACCATATGCCCACAATGTGTTCCAGAGGACTGGGGGTAGGTTGTAAGAGCTTGGTGCTGTGATCTGTATAATAAACTATGGCAGACATCCCAAGTCTCCCTGAAGTTCAGGGAGTCTCCCTGATTGTAATAGCGGCTCCCTGATGCCAGCAAATGGAATGCAATCTCCCTGAAACTCCAAGTACTATGATCCAATGTGGCCCAAATCCGGAAAAGTGTTTCTTTAAGTAATGCCTTTAGTTGCTGGGACGTTATAGAACCCCCAAGCATGCATCAGTAACCATAAAGCCCCCCAATGATTTTATTAAACGAAAACACAATATTACCTTATTTACTGCACGTAATTAAAGTTTGTATTCTAAAATATCCTGAGCACTCAATAAGCGTAACGATCACTGGAAAATAGGTTTGTTGTATGTGGTTGTGCAATAAAGCTACTTTTTTTTTAATGTAACTTTAGTGGGAAGCTACTTTAATGAAAAGTCTATTTTATTTCCGGTTTCAAGGTGTCCAATATATAACTGGGAGGGGGGGGGGGTCGCGGCACAGTAGCGGGAGAAGCCACCTCCCTGAAATTAGTTTTTGCTGGTTGGGATGTCTGCTATGGATAAGTCTAAATTATACTATTACTTTCAAATGGCTGTGTTTTGATTGCTGAACTGAGTGGGCGGAGCAGTTGAAAAGTAGGTCGTCAATACTCCAGTAACCCGCTTGCTTGCTCTGCTGCAAAGTGTCCCTGGAATTTTTTTTGAAATGTTGGCAACTATGCAAAGGGTCTTTTCGGACCTGATTCGACAGTGTGGATCAGGTCCCAACAGACCTCGCTGAATGCGGGAGAGCAATACGCTCTCCGTATTCAGCATTGCACCAGCCGCTCTTGTGAGCTGCTGGTGCACACGCCCGCCCCCCTGCAGATTCGCAGCAATCAGCCGCCAGTAGGGGGGTGTCAATCACCCGATCATACTCGATCGGGTTGAATTGCGGCGATTGTCTTTCCGCCTGCTCAGAAGCAGGGGGACAGGTTATGTAGCAGCAGTCTTTAGAGACCGCTTCTTCATATCTGTGTTTTCTGGCGAGCCAGCCAGGCTCGCCAGAAACACGGGCCCTCAAGCATCCATCCGGAGCTTGATAAATGGGCCCATATGCTCTAGTTTGTGAACACAACCATACACAAGTAGGCACATATATCTCATACACAGAGCAAAACAAACACTAATACATACATAAACAAAGGCATACAAATACACACACACATAAACTCAGATTACACACATCAAACGGTTTAAAACAAGATCACAAAAAAGGAAAACAGGTTTTAGAGAGCTTGAGTGCAGAAACAGTATGAAAAGTTAATTAAGAAAATAGAAGTACAGTTTTCTAATCTAATTGAATGACCTTAACACTTCTTACTTGTATGCGTCTCTTGACTGCTGCTCTGCTTTACCCTAAAGCAACAACATTTTTACAGTCCAGAACCAGTGAAGGAGTACACGCTACCAAGGGTCACTGCCAGGACCCTAAATACAAAAGTCCAAGACCAATGTAGCAGTACAAATATCGTACCAGAATAATTTATTAAGGGGCTCAATATAAACAATTAACAACATTTGAGATCACACCCTAACTGCATGCATTATCAAGGGAGGTGATCCTGACACCTTTGCAAATTGTTTTATTTCGCCTTATAAATTATTCGGATAAAATTTTGTGCTGCTACATTGTTTTGGACATCTGCGTTACCCTATCAGGCTTTATTTTATACTACCACATGAGAAAATAGTGAAGAAGGAGGATAGATTTATCTTTTGTTCTTTAGCACAATAATTGTTGGTGGCTACATTATTTTGAAAGTTGTCCAAATTCTAGAGGCCTGGCTTATATACATATATATATATATATATTATATATATATATATATTTATATATAGTATATATATATATATATTAATATATATATATATATATATAAATAATAAACTCCTCTGTTTCTTTTATTATTTATTTATATATATATAATAGATATATATATATAATATATATATAATATATATATATATATATATATATTATATATATATATATATAATATATATATATACTAGTAATATATATATATATATAATTCCCGGGAATTGTCTACACTAATAGGAAGTGCACCCCTGGTGGCTGTGACGCATATCGTAAGACTGTGCTTATCTTTTTCTGGGAATATATATATATATTTATATATTTATATATATATACATATATATACCTGAGACACATATTCGCTACACTATATATACACATTTAGAATAAAACTACCAACCTCAGTTTGAGTAAATAACCAGCATAATACAAACGGCTCATTTTATTTTGGCAGTGGTTTGATATCAATCTCATTTCTACCAAATTTGCAGTGCAAAAGACAGTGCTATTTTTTGTATTCTCCCATTATTATATACAGTTCAGCAGAGTTTACTAAGTCATTTTAGCAGACAGTCACAAAAAAGTTGCCAGCAAGAAACACTTTACCAGCAAGGCACAACAGGCCTTTTGCTATGTTTCCTACTACTACACAGTATTTCCAAACGGTGGTACTAGCATCCTCTTCCATTCTTGCTGGTGCCCCTATGGTGATCCCATGGTCCCTTTCCATCTCTCATGCCTATCAGTGCCCCCCTCAGTAAGGCCCCCCTCAGTATGCTTTTCCTGGTTACAATAGTGGGCTTTTGAACATTCTCACACTGTAAAAAATGCTTTGTAAAAAAGGTGCTATTTCTACCATTTAGACTAAAGAGCCACTTCATTCTCACAAAATTGTTATTTCTCACTGTACAAACCTGGTTCCTGAAATCCTGGATGGGTACCTGTGAGAAATTACAGTTTAGGCACCCCCAGAATTTTTTTACTTTTGACTTGTAATAAGAGCACACAAATGCAATATATATATATACACTCACCGGCCACTTTATTAGGTACACCTTGCTAGGTACTAGGTTGGTTGCCCTTTTGCCTTCAGAACTGCTTAATTCTTCATGGCATACATTTCAACAAGGTGTTGGAAACATTCCTTAGGCATTTTGGTCCATATTGTACATGATAGCATCACGCAGTTGCTGAAGATTTGATGGCTGCACATCCATGATGTGAATCTCCTGTTCCATTACATCCCAAAGGCGCTTGGATTGAGATCTGGTGACTGTGGAGGCCATTGGAGTACAGTAAATTCATTGTCCTGTTCAAGAAACCAGTTTGAGATGATTTGAGCTTTTGTGACATTATCCTACTGGAGAGTAGCCATCAAAAGATGGGTACACTGTAGTCATAAAGGGATGGACATGGCAGCAACAATACTCAGGGTAGGCCATGGCATTTAAACAATGCTCAATTGGTACTAAGGGGCCCAAAGTGTGCCAAGAAAATATCCCCCACACATTACACCACCACCACTCAGCCTAAACTGTTGATACAAGGCAGGATTGTAATGCTCGTGGGATATTCCACTATCAGCCGAAACTCGGCCAGTAGTCTTGTTATCCCGGCTTCAAGCCGGAATGATAGGGCATATCCCAGAGCAGGAGAAAGTTCACAAGATGAGGTAAGCGGCACTCACCACAGGCAGGATAGTCCTCGGCGGCAACAGGCAGGAAATCAGAGAAAAGCAGTTCAGGGGGGGTAAACCACCAGAAAGGTCAGGCAGGCAGGGTTCAGCATCAGCAAGGCCGTCCAGACGTAAACCACTAGGAAGGTTAGGCAGGCAGGGTTTGGCAACAGTAAGGCAGTCCCAGAGGTAAACCACAAGGATGGTCAGGCATGCAGGGGGGTTTGGCAACAGTAAGGCAATCCAGAGCAATAGGGGTTATATCAAGCAGAGTAGTCAAACAGGCTGGGTTCAGCAACAGTATATCAATCTAGCAGTTAAGGGGTAAACAGGCAGAGTAGTCAGACAAGCAGGGGTCAGAAACAATATAACAGTCCAGCATATAGCAACAATAACACCCAGGAGAACAGTAACACCTATACTTGGGCAGTGATAGGTAGCAATAGAGTAACTTACATTCCAAAACATTCTAGAGGCGGAGACAGGGAATATAAACTGAGCTATAAGGAGGCGTCAGGGATATTCACTTCTCAATACCAGATATCCGCTTGGCTTTAATATGGAATCTGATGTCAATCTTTTGTATTTAATGGCTATTTATTTTGACAAGTCTTGGTCTCCTCCTGGGTTCCCTAAAAGAACTATATATATACATCTTTTATTGTATAGCTCAAAAATCATAATGTTATTATCATATATATTTTTCTAATGTTAGTTAATTCATTTTTTCTCCCACATGTACAATGTTTGTGTATTTTTTGGCAATTATCTGTAGAGGCAGGGTTAAGTACACACATTTTACAATTTTTGGGTGATTGATTGTCCTTTAAAGGTGTATCCAGTGCTTGCAATTAACAGCAGTGAACAGTGTGGAGGCCCCACACGAAACATGTTTGCCGTGTCCTTGCATATACTGGAAACACCAATATTGAATTTGTGAGGTTTATCTCACAGCCCTGTTTTTTATCTACGTTCTACTACCAATAAAAGACTTTTCTATTTTTACTACAAGAGTCACTGTGCTTTTCCTGGGAGGAGTTGCGATAGATAGACACCGGATTCCTGTTTGTATGTTGTTTGGCGTCCTAACGACGACGCTGTCTTACGACACCCTCACTTGGAAGCAGGCTGATGACGTGTGCACTCGCTGAAGACACGCTGCCGGAGAAGACGTGGAAGTGGTGAGCGCTGGGGATCTGATGTGTCTGCTGTGGTTTGCTCGTTGATCCGTTGCTGCCCTCACTCACGTAAGGCTGAATGTAAGCGTTATATTGTGCGGTGCTGAAGATTCTAATTGCCTGTTGTGCCGAGATTTACTCTTTTGACTCTGTTGCTTTACAGACTTTTGGTAGCAGCAATATCATACACACATTGCTATCATGTTGGAGGCTGCTAACAGCTTTGTTTTACGGGACTTGGAAGCTACTTTACATACATATGAGGAAGGGGTCGATGATATATTCGATGACAATACTAATACTCTAGATGACCTCTTTTTTCATATAGATGAGTATAAGACGCAAGGACATTAAAACTTGATCTTGATATAAAAAACTTTTTTTACTTTACAAAGAACAAGTCAAGGATTCTAAGAGGATTGAGGATCAGAAAATTCCCTTCTTTTGCTGTAACGGACTCTGATTTTAGTAACAAGTGGAATCATGTTTGGATGTTTGTTCTTTTGCTCTCATAGATCTTTTGTGGAATATATAAAACACTTAGGCTTGAGCCTTGTTGCACAGATTAAATTGGTACAGCATGATCTACTTAAATTTCATCTGATATTTAATTTTGTCCCTATGACAATAGGTTTGAAGCTAACATTGGCCAAATTCACCAAAGATTTGTGAATTTAAAAACAAGAAACTATCTAGAGGACAAAAGGGATTATGATTCTGAGAAAGTATAATAGGTGGAATATCTCTAGACAGGAGTCTAGACATCATAGTCGTAAGTTCAGAAATTCAATCATAGGCAAAGATGTTGGCTAAAGAAAGCAAAAAAGTACACTTTGCTGAAACCGACTATGAGGTAGAAACCTCTGATCCGGACTCTGGCGATGATGTGTATTGCCTAGTGTCAGTTCGGCACTGGACAATCCAACTAATCACATTAATGAGTCAAAAAACGAATTACGCCAGGGGACCAAACAAAAAAGAAAAAACACGAAGGGGCAGGAGGGGTGGTAAAAATTGCAAACAATCAAGGCAGATATCAAACGAGGACACAGGACCAGAATATACCTCTAAGAAATGTTGTAAAACCTCTCTAAGGTCCCTCTTACACATACTGATAGGGAGTCCTTAGCCTAGGCCTTAGGGTTTTCACCTACATCACATTTTAACCTTTTTGGTACCATACATACGTTAATTTATTTGTACGCAAACTTACGCTGAAAAAACATTTTTCAGGAACAGCGATGGCTCTGAACAGGATGTTGTAGCTGGTGTTAGCAATGAACAAGATATGAACAAAGAAACACTATGTTTGATGAACAGTGTCTAATTCTGGAAATGACCACAATCTTAAATGAGGATATTGGTGCAGCCTGATGTTGTCGCTAGGGCCACCTTCAGTTTCTGGTCTGAAAAAAGTCATTTCTACCCTGTACAAGTAGGAGCAAAAATATAGAAGTCTTTCAGCGTACAGGTGGAGAAAAAAACTTGTCCATTATCAGAGGAGGTACACTCCCAAAAACCAGAATGAAGGATCGCTTTAGAAACAACCTCACAACTGCACAACGAGATCCCTTATTGCTTTAGGTAAGAACACTGCCTTAGTCATAAAGAATCTGACAAGGGGGGCAATGTTGGTGGTTATGGATAGGGAGTATTATATAAGTGAATCGTATCGTCAACTAAACGATACGGAGGTTTACAAAAAACTTACTTTTAATCCCAGCCACCGCTTACATGCCCCTAGTTGAAGACATATTGACTCTAGGCACACATAAGGGTGTTATATCCGGCCTCACTTTTAAACCATTGTTACCAAGAAAACCATTAACTCCGGTTTTCTATTTCCTTCCAAAGCTCCACAAGGATGCAAAAAATCCCCCCGGTCGTCCCATCATTTCGGGGGTTGATTCACTTTTTGAGCCCTTATCTGAAGTGGTTGATTCTTTTCTCCAGCCCATAGTGGGTTAACCTATGAGTTACATTAGGGATGCGCACCCAGGTTTTAAGAACAGTACAGAATATCACATGGGAAGAGACATACAGATTCGTGACTATAGATTTTGTTTCTCTTTACACCTCCATTCCACACCAGCGGGGGCTCGATGCAGTGTCCTTAGTTTGGGACAGATTACTCTAATTATTCGGGTGGAGGTCATACAGTTTCTTATTGTTGGCCATCAAATTTTTATTAACTCACAATTTTTTCTTGTTTGAGGGATGTTGCTATCTCCAGAGGCGTGGAACGCAATGGGGGCAAAGTTTTGCCCCCTCCTATGCCAATCTCTATATGGGATGGGGGGAGCTGTTCCACGTCTATGGAGATGGCAACCCTCACAAGAATAATATCATATATTTGGGACGCTACATCGATGACCTGTTGCTGGTGTGGGAATGGGGATAGGAGTAGTTGTAGAGGATTTTATTAAGTACATCATACCAATGAGGCCAAATCTTTAATTTCTCTTTTGAACAACATCCACTACACACTAAATTTTTGGACATTGAGCTCTCCGCTCAAATATCTACAAAGACTGTGGATACTAACTTATCGTAAACCAACTAGTGGGAACACTATCCTCAATTTTCAATCCGTGCCATCCAAAACACGTTCTAAAAGCCATACCTAAAAGTCAGTACATTAGAACACGCAGAATTTGGGTTCTAATGATACTATTTTTAATGAACAAATTGACATTTTGGAGGGAGGCTTTTAGAGCGTGGGTATCCACTAACTTTGTTAAAATCCACAAGAGAACAAATCAGAAAAATCCCACGTAGTCAGCTATTGACATATAAGAGATTGATAGAACTCCACCGACTAGGGAAGTTTGCAGAGATAAACTTATCTTTAAGCACTCCTTATAGTTTGGAGTTCAACAAAATTGTGCAATCTGATCAGAGAAAAGTCTACCTATTCTTGCTACTGATCCTTCTCTGGAAAGGTAGCTAATAGTGGCTGCAAATTCGTAGCTAGGAAAGCTATCACTATGGCAACATAGTAGCTCCTTCACAATTGCCCACACAGAGAACATGTACCTGGTTACCTCAGAGAATGGGCTTTTTTAGATGCAAAGCAAAAACATGCAAAACCTGCAACTATGTGGTGGAGGGTGATTGCTTTCATTCCTCAGTTACAATAAGTCATTATCGAATTAGACACAAATTGAAACTGTAAATCTATTTTGTAGTTTATCTTTTGACCTGTAGGGGGTGTCAGATCCAATACGTTGGAAAAACCCAGCGGTATGCTCAGGGACAGAGCACTTGAACACATCAGGGATATTGATAACCCTGATGTCTTCACGCCGGTTGCTAGCATTTTAAAAAATATGCATGATGCTGACTCATCCCTAGTATCAATTCAGGCCATTGACTACATTCCAAAACATTCTAGAGGGGGGAGACAGGGAAGATTATCTGAGCTATAAGGAGGCTCAGTGGATATTCACTCTCAATACCAGATATCCGCTTGACATTAATATGGAATCTGATGTCGATCTTTTTATTTAATGTCTTGATTTGACAAGTCTTGGTCTCTCCTGGTTCCCTAAAAGAACTATATATAATACATCTTTATTGTATACTCAAAAATCATAATGTTATTATCATATATATTTTTCTAATGTTAGTTACTTCATTTTTTCTCCCACATGTACAATGTTTGTGTATTTTTTGGCATTATCTGTATAGGCAGGGTTAAGTACACACATGTTTACAATTTTTGGTGATTGATTGTCCTTTAAAAGGTGTATCAGTGCTTGCAATTAACAGCAGTGAACAAGTGTGGAGGCCCCACACGAACATGTTTGCCGTGGCTTGCAATACTGGAACACCAATATTGAATTTGTGAGTTGTATCTCACATCCCTGTTTTTATCTACGTTCTACTACCAATAAAGACTTTTCTATTTTTACTACAAGAGTCACTGTGCTTTTCCTGGGGAGGAGTTGCGATAGACTCACCGGATTCCTGTTTGTATGTTGTTTGCGTCCTAACGACGACGCTGTCTTACGACACCCTCACTTGGAAGCAGGCTGATGACGTGTGCACTCGCTGAAGACACGCTGCCGGAGAAGACGTGGAAGTGGTGAGCGCTGGGGATCTGATGTGTCTGCTGTAACTTACATAGGCACAGGATTTGCGCCACATGAGATCCTGACCAGCTTCTGAATGAGGGAGCGTGCGGCGATGACATCACTGCCGCACGCAGACAGGAGCCGACACCCCCCTAGGCAATGAGCCGCAGGCGCTGCGTCCCTGAGCAACAGCTAGAGCAGCACGACAAGGATGGACCAATGCTTTCATGTTGTTTACACCAAATCTGACCCTACCATCTGAATGTCGCAGCTGAAATCGAGACTCATCAGGATTAGGCAACGTTTTCCAATCTTCTATTGTCCAATTTTGGTTAGCCTGTGCGAGATTGTAGGGCCTCAGTTTCCTGTTCTTAGTTTACAGGAGTGGCACCCGGTGTGGTCTTCTGCTGCTGTAGCCCCATCTGCTTCAAGGTTGGACGTGTTGTGTGCGTCCAGGGTGGGATAGTATTCTGCATATCTTGGTTGTAACAGAGGGGGTTATTTGAGTACTGTTGCCTTTCTATCATCTTGAACCAGTCCTGATCAGTTTTCCTCTGATCTCTGACATCAATAAGGCATTTTCGTCCACACAACTGCCGCTCACATCAATATTTTCTCTTTTTAGGACCATTCTCTGTAAACCCTAGAGATGTTGTGCGTGAAAATCCCATAGATTCAGCATTTTTTGAAATACTCAGACTAGTCAGTCTGGCACCAACAACCATGCCACATTCAAAGTCACTTAAATCCCCTTTCTTCCCCATTCTGATGCTCAGGTTGAATTTCAGAGAGTCGTCTTCGCCACATCTAGATGCCTAAATGCATTGAGTTGTTGCCATGTGATTGGCTGATTAGCAATTTGTGTTACCAAGTAATTGAATAGGTGTACCTAATAAAGTGGCCGGTGAGTTTATAAATATATATATATTTCTAGCAGTCTATGATAGAAATCTCTCTACTTGTAAAATAAGCCTTTATATGGAATTAATGAAACCCAAAATCTTTATTTCATGATTCAGATAGAGCCTGCAATTTTAAACAACTTTCAAATTAACTTCTATTATAATTTTCCTTTGTTTCTATCTGTATATTTTGTTGAAAAGCAGGAACTTAAGCTCAGCAGTGTGCATGGGGCTTAAGTACTATATGGTAGCAGTTTTGCAAGAATGTATCCATTTGCAAGAGCACTTGATAGCACACTATTTCCTGCCATGTTGTGCTCCAGATATCTACCTAGGTATCTCTTCAACACACAATATCATGGTAACAAAGCAAATTTGATAATAAAAGTAAATTGGAAATGGTATACTCTGTTTGAATCACAAAAGAGAATTTTTGGGTTGTATATTCCTTTAAGTTTAATGTGCATTCAAAAAAAGTATAAGAAAATGTCATCAGCATAACCGATCACAAAATACACATAGCTTCCCAAAAAGTGACGAGTTTTCTTGAGTTTCCTATTCATTATTAGGCAATATAACTCAACACACAGGAGATGCATATATAAGCCTAACAATGCATTTGCTTTTACAGCACAACACAATAAACACTATTTTTTCCCATGCACCGTAAATAGATCACATTATTTATGTGAGCAAAACCCGTAGAAAATTCATCATTTCAGAGTGAATACGGACAGGAGAAAATAAACTTATTTATCTACAATTGTAAAACATTTTATTTCCTTTTTGGTACACAAAATGCGTAGGCAAGGGAAAATTGTGATAACCATTTTATGAGATTAGAAGGACGTTTCTGCTAAATCAATAACTTTTAACAGCTCTATCTCAGTACTGCAGAAAGTGCTATACATTTTTTTTTCTCCCTAATACTTAATAAGTAGGAAACAGAACTGATAAATCTGGACACAGCGATATGTTGAAATGACTTGAAACAGATGGGCAAATGTATGCAGAACCAATTTTACTAATAAAACATTCTGTTACAAACAGACATAAGCATAAAATTATACAATATTTGCAATCATCATTTGTATTTCAACCCATATTGTTTGACGGCAATAGAAATACTGTACACTGTGTGATTATGCAGTAATGTTTTTTTTTTCACTGTATCTTTTCTGTATACACAAAACAAAAAACTATACAAATCCATTTCCTTGATTTATGCATGAGTGACAATGTCATATCAAAATTATTAACATTAAAATATGTAAAAAGCATACTTTTATCTAAGTGGTTCTGCAATTCTGTTTTGCTTTGTTCTTTAAATGTCTGCTGGTGAAGTGGATCAGATAGTTGCTTATTAATACGGGCAATTTCTGATCATCTCAAAATCCCATGTTGCAGGTACTAGCGCTATCAAAGCCAAATTACTCCTTCATGCTTTCACCAAAACTTTTGGTGTGTTTTTTTTTTTCTTTTAGGAAGAAGATTTTGGGGCATATTTATCAAGCTTCGTATGGAGCTTAATGCCCTGTGTTTCTGGCGAGCCTAAAGACCGCTGTTCCATAACCTGTCTGCCTGCTCTGAGGCAACGGACAGACATCGCCAAAAATTCACACCGATCCTATACGATCGGGTTCATTGACACCCCCCTGCAGCAGCCGATTGGATTCACAAGATTCACAAGAACTGCTGTGCAATGATAAATGCCGACAGGATATGCTGTCAGCATTTATCGATGTATGGCGGACATGATCCGCAATATCGGATCATGTCCGCTCGCACTTTCTTAAATAGGCCCCTTTGTGTTAAAGGGACATAAAACCCAAATTTTTTTTCTATCATGATTTAGATAGAACATAGCATTTAAACAACTTTCTAATTTACTTCTATTATACTACTTTCTTTGTTTTCTTGTTATCCTTATTTGAAAAGCAGAAATGTTAAGCTCAAGAGTGTGCACGTGTCTGCAGCACTATATAGCAGCAGTTTTGCAACAATGTTATACATTAGCAGGAGCACTAGATGGGCAGTGCTATTTCCTGTCATGTAGTGCTTCATACCTCCCTATGTATCCCTTCAACAAGGAATAACATGAGAATGAGATACAATTTGATAATAGAAGTAAATTGGAAACTTTTTAAAAATTGTATTCTCTATCTGAATCATGAAAGAAAAAAATTGGGTTTAATGTCCCTTTAAGGATATTAATTTCCCATAGAAGACAGTAAATGAGAATCAACATGTTTTTTATTATTCTAATCTTATAGCCGATATAAGTTCACTCTGTACTGAACGTGTTTTACTTAATAATATTGCGACCTGCCCTGTAAAAAAAAACACTTTCTATATTAATAACAAGTTAGTTACAAGATTATAAGTGAAACATGTTTAGTACAGTGTGAATTTATATCGTCTATAAAATAGAACATTTAAAAAACTGTTAATTTAAAAAAAAAAAAAAAAAAAAATGTTTACACAGTGAAAAGTTAAAAAAATTAACTTTAGTTACACAAAAAAGCCACAACTACTAATCATGTCAAACACCCATGTTGCAGGTACTAGTGCTATCAAAGCCTAATTGCTCCTTTATGCTTTCAAGATTTATACAATGAATATGAGTAAATAACTATGGATTTGTTCATTCTAAATCTTTGTATTATAGACATTTTTTATTGTCAGGATGGTATCAATACAACATGTATATGCAAAACAACAAAACTATACATGTCAGATGTTTCGGATACTGTTTTTATCTTATATAAAGCAATTTAATAGAGTTGTTTTAAAGGATATTAAACAGTGCTTTGATAGTATAAACAAATATGTTAAAATAAACACAAAAAGAAACATTGGCCCCTATTTATTAAAGGTCTTGCGGACCTGATCCGACAGTGCGGATCAGGTCCGTAAGACCTCGCTAAATGCGGAGAGCAATACGCTCTCCGCATTTAACATTGCACCAGCAGCTCACAAGAGCTGCTGGTGCAACGCCGCCCCCTGCTGACTCGCGGACCGCCAGCAGGGAGGTGTCAATCAACCCGATCGTACTTGAATCGCCGGATGTGTAAAAAACAAAATGTATGCTTACCAGATAAATTTCTTTCTTTCCTGGCATGGAGAGTCCACGACTTCATTCATTACTGTTGGGAATATCAACAACTGGCCACCAGAAGGAGGCAACAACACCCCAGCCAAAGGCTATACATATCTCTCCCACTTCCCCTATCCTTCTAGCAATTCGGCTGAGGGAACAAGGAAAAAAAGGAGAAACATTAGGGTATAGAGGTATCAGAAGAAAAGAAAAGGGAAGCCGCCCAAAAAAGGCAAAGGGCGGGATTGAGGACTCTCCCTGCCAGGAAAGAATTTTTTTTTATCTGGTAAGCATTTCCAAAGGCAGGGAGAGTCCACAACTTAATTCATTACTTTTGGGAACCAATACCCAAGCTCTAGAGGACACTGAATGAATAAAAAATGGGAGGGCAAAATAAGAATGCGGACCCTAATCTGAGGGCACCACAGCCTGTAATACCTTTCTCCCAAAAGCTGCTTCAGCTGAAGCAAAACCATCAAATTTATAGAACTTTAAAAAAGTATGCAGGGAGGTCCAGGTAGCCGCCTGATCTATGGAAACTTGGTTCTTAAAAGCCCAGGAGGAAAGTCAAACGGATGATACTGCTCAGCCAAAAAGATAAGGAAATTGCCGTGGCCTTCTGGCCCTTGCGTCTACCAGCATATAAAACAAACAAAGAAGAGGATTGTCTGAAATCCTTAGTTGCCTGGAGATAACATTTTAAAGCATGCACAACATCTAGATTGTGGAGCAAACATTCCTTCAAGGAAGAAGGATTAGGACAAAAGGAAAGAACAACAATCTCCTGATTGATGTTGCGATCCGAGACCACCTTAGTGTCACAATCTGTAGATATACCAGTCTGAAAAGCAGACCCTCAGTGCAGTGGTAGGATATGAACACACCTGGCCTCTGAGCTGTGGGTCAGGTTACAGGATGGTGAATGGAAATGTTGCAGCTCAGATCAGTAGACTGGAAACAATGCAGAATGTATGTAACTTGCTGAAATATATAACTGAAAACATGTTAGAAACAGAACAAGGCTGGAGAAAACATTATAGGTGTTGACAATGATTCATCGTAGAGGAGTTGCAAACAGAAAGTTCAAGGATGCAGTAGACTAGACTGGTTTTGGAACTAGACTGGTTTTGGGACTGGAATATAGTATAAGAGCTGCAAAGTGAATTTCAAGCACAGATTGTTTCTTGAATGCAGTCTAGATACTGAGACTGTGAGTAGTACAGTTCAAACTGAAGTTGTCAGTAATATATAATACAACAGATTATAGGGAGTTGAGAAAAGTTGAAAATGACATAGATATCCACTTTATGCAGAGTGATACAAATACCTTATGCAGCAGTGTGATATGTTGCAGAGCTGATATATATCCACTTGTATAGCTTGTGCACAAACATAGGAAGCAGTTGCAAAGAAGTTAGAACAGGAATCAGGTACTTACAAAACTTGTAAACAAAATGAAAACCAGATGATTGACCCAGGGCAGGTTACAAATAAAAATGCAGACAAAGGCTGTAGAAATCCAAATATCAGAGATAGGAATTTGGCAGTTGCACAGACTGTGATAACCTATGCTAATGCAAGGAATATCCCTCTGAACAAGCCCTATAAAGGACCCAGGTGAAACCAATTAGACAGACAGGAATCTCAGCAGTGAATGAAACTCCCACAGAAAGGTGATTGACAGATGCAGAAATCTAATGGAACATGAACAAAGTTGTCTCTTATCCCCTTAAGGACCAGCGACGTACCCTGTATGTCACTGGCCTTTTTTTGGGACTTGATTGTTTTATAGCACGGGCTTGCCACCAGCGTTGAGACTGCTCTATTCCACAAAGCCTGCTGATGGGAGGGCATTAATAGCGTGTTCTTTCTAGACTTGTGCTAGTATGTCCTGAAAAAACCCTTAACGACCAGTGACATACAGGGTACATTGTGGTCATTAAGGGGTTAAAAGCACAAAGCATCCAAAATATGTCTTTGCAAAAAGGAGCTTCTAAAAGGGACAGCAACAGTACTGGTGAACCAGGCAAGTCATGACACTTAGGTAGAAATGCTTGCTAGTTACATAAAACTGCCTTATCTGCATGGAATACCAGATAAGGGGGCTCACATTGTAACGCAGATATCTCAGAGACTCTGAGCAGAGGCGATGGCCAACAAAAACAGAACCTTCCAGGATAGAAGTTTAAGATCAACAGAATGCATAGGCTCAGAGTTTGCTGCAAAACACAAAGAATAAGATTAAGGTTCCATTGTGCTGCAACAGGTTTAAATACAGGCCTGATTCTAAGCAGAGATTGAAGGACTGTACATCAGGAAGGTCTGCTAATCTCTTGTGTAGCAAGATCGATAGGGCAGAAATCTGACCCTTCAGAGAACTAGCCACTATGCCCTTTTCCAAACCATGCTGAAGAAAACACAGAATATGAGCAACTCTCACTTGAATGAAAACTGCATTCTTCACACCAAAGTAGGTAAGTATTCCACACCCTGGGGTAAATTCGGCGAGTAACAGGCTTGCGAGCCTGGATTAAAGTATCTATGACTCTCTCAGAAAAACCTCTTTTGGACAAGACTAGGCGTTCAATCTCCATGTCAGTCTCAGAGAATCTTGGTTTTGATGCAGGAATGGTCCCTGCATTAGAAGATTCGCTCGGGACGGTAATCTCCATGGAGAGGAGGAGGGCATCCTCACCAGATCTGCAAAACATGCTCTTCACAGCCAAGATGGCGCTATTAGAATTACCGAAGCTAATTTCTGCTTGATGCGAGCAATGACTTGAGGTAAGAAAGCCAACTGAGGAAAAAGATATATGAGCTTGAACCTCCATGAAATGGCTAAGGCATCCATCAACTCCACCTGAGGATCCTTCGATCTCAACCCGTACCTGCGTAGCTTGGTATCGAGATGAGAAGCCATGAGGTCAATCTCCGGAACCCCCCATCTGAGAGTTATCTCTGAAAACACCTCCGGGTGTAGAGATCACTCCCCGGGTGAAAACACTGTCTGCTGAGGAAATTAGCTTTCCAGTTGTCCACTCCCGGGATGTGGATCACTGAAAGAAGACAATTGGGGGATTCCCCCCAGTGCAGGATTCGAGACACTTCCATCATCGCTAGGGAGCTTCTTGTTCCTCTCTGATAATTTATGTAAGCAACAGAAGTTATGTTGTCTGATTGAAATCTTATATACTGGGCAGAACAAAGTTGAGGCCATGCCCTTAGAGCATTGTAAATGGGCCGAAGTTCCAAGATATTGATTGTATGAGATCATTCTTCTTGGGACCAAGTCCCCTGAGATTTCCTGGGACTCTAGATGTCTCCCCAGCCTGAAAGGCTGGCATCATAGTCACAATCTCCCAGGATGGTCTCAAAAAGCACGTGCCTAGGGATAGGTGATCTTGACAGAGCCACCAAGAAAGAGAGTCTATCGTTAGCTTGTCCAGAACAATCTGTTGAGACAGATTTAAGTGATCTCTGTTCCATTGCCTCAGCATGCATAAATGTAGAGGTCGAAGATGGAAATGAACAAAAGAAAAAATGTCCATGGAAGACACCATGGGGCTGAATTATTAAATGGCGGGAGAACATGATTTGCTGTAGTGAATCATGTCTACCCGACATCGCTAAATGCAGACAGCATACGCTATCTGCATTTATCATTGCACAAGCAGTTCTGGGGGGTAGGGCAGGGAAGAGAGCTGCTTGAGAGGGGTCAGGGAGGGATCAGGGGGTGGGATGTGTCAGGTGGGAGGCTGATCTCTACACTAAAGCTAAAATGAACCCTACATGCTACCTAATTAACCCCTTCACTGCTGGGCATAATAGAAGTGTGGTGCGCAGCAGAATTTAGTGGCCTTCTAATTACCAAAAAGCAATGCCAAAGCCATATATGTCTGCTATTTCTAAACAAAGGGGATCCCAGAGAAGCACTTACAACCATTTGTGCCATAATTGCACAAGCTGTTTGTAAATAATTTCAGTGAGAAACCTAAAATTGTGAAAAAGTTAAGGATTTTTTTTATTTGATCGCATTTGGCGGGGGAAAGCATAAATTATGATTACCTTATAATTTCATTTTCATCATTATGAGGAGTCCATGGCTTTATTCATTACTTGTAGGAAATACAGAACCTGGCCACCAGGAGGAGGCAAAGACACCCCAGCCAAAGGCTTAAATAACTCCCCCACTCCCCTCATTCCCCAGTCATTCTGCTGAGGGAACAAGGAACAGTAGGAGAAATATCAGGGTATAAAAGGTGCCAGAAGAAAAAGAAAAATGAAATTTAGGTCCACCCAATGGATAACCAGGTGGGAGCCGTGGACTCTCCTTGTAACAATGGAAATTAAAATTATCAGGTAAGCATGATGTTTTACATCTAATACGAGGAGAGTCCTCTTCCTCATTCATTACTTGTCGGAAACAAATACCCAAGCTCTAGAGGACACTGAATGAAAAACAGGAGAGTAAGAAAGAGGTGGATCCTATTCTGAGGGCACCACAGCCTGCAAAACCTTTCTCCTAAAAGCTGCTTCAGCTGAAGCAAAAACATCAAATTTAAAAACTTTGTAAAAGTATGTAAGGAGGACCAGGTAGCTGCCTTACAAATCTGCTCCATAGAGGCCTCATTCTTAAAGGCCCAAGACAAAGCCACAGCTCTAGTTGAGTGAGCCATAATCCTCTGAGGAGGCTTAGGTCCCACTGTCTCATAAGCCAAACGAATCATGCTCCTCAGCCAAAAGGATAGGGAAGTAGAAGATGCCTTCTGCCCCTTGCGCTTCCCTGAATAGACAACAAACAAAGCTGAAGTTTGTCTGAAATCCTTTGTAGCCTGAAGATAGAATTTCAAAGCTCAAACCACATCCAAGTTATAAAGTAACTGTTCCTTCGAAGAAGAAGGTTTAGGACACAAAGAAGGAACGACAATTTCCTGATTAATTTTGTGATCAGACACAACCTTAGGGAGAAATCCAAGTCCAGTGTGAAGGACAGCCTTATCTGCATGGAAAACCAGATAAGGAGGCTCACATTGCAAGGCTGCTAATTCAGACACTCTCTCCCAAAGCAATGGCCAGTAGAAAAAGAACCTTCTAAGACAGAGTCTTAGGGAGATATTTATCAAGCCGTCAACCGCAAATATGCTGGAATTCCGCAGCGTAAATGTGGCGAGCTTGATTTGACCTAGTTATCAAAGCCTACAGACAGTAGACTTTGATAACAGTTGAAATCTGTGACATAACATACGATCCGCCGGTCTCAATCCGACACAGATGCTTACGTCATTACAGATGTTCCGAATACACATTCGGCACTATTTGACACTTTTTTAAAGTTATCAAATAGTTAACCGGTATGCTCACGGATATTTCGGCCCAGTGTACCTGGTTTTCAATCCGCCACCCTGGAGGCCACGGATGCCATAGGAATCAATGGAGTCTGAAAGCAGTGAATGCTCATGTTCGATGCTGCCAGATATCCCCCTGATTTACATACAAAGAGAGAAGCGCTCTACCAGGAACGAACAACAGCTCAGTGGCTTGTTCTATGGCGATTTACCACCCGGAAGCAGCCTCTTTTAGACCAGTGTGCTTTTCACAGAAGAAAACTTTCCTGAAGTATATCAGTCTGATCCCGCCAAGTAAGGTCAGTCCAGCCCCGAAATACCAGGCAATTCTCCTCTGAACAAGGAACATGACAACCCCAGACGATCGTTTCGGCCTCCTATGGGCCTCGTCAGTGAGGTGCAGCCACATTCCTCTAAGCACACTGGGCAAGGAGTCCACGTCTGGTTTCCCCCATCACCCATAGGGAGACTTCCCCAGGGTCATAATAATTTGCATACAAAGAGAGAAGCGCTCTACCAGGAACGAACAACAGCTCAGTGGCTTGTTCTATGGCGATTTACCACCCGGAAGCAGCCTCTTTTAGACCAGTGTGCTTTTCACAGAAGAAAACTTTCCTGAAGTATATCAGTCTGATCCCGCCAAGTAAGGTCAGTCCAGCCCCGAAATACCAGGCAATTCTCCTCTGAACAAGGAACATGACAACCCCAGACGATCGTTTCGGCCTCCTATGGGCCTCGTCAGTGAGGTGCAGCCACATTCCTCTAAGCACACTGGGCAAGGAGTCCACGTCTGGTTTCCCCCATCACCCATAGGGAGACTTCCCCAGGGTCATAATAATTTGCATACAAAGAGAGAAGCGGTCTACCAGGAACGAACAACAGCTCAGTGGCTTGTTCTATGGCGATTTACCACCCGGAAGCAGCCTCTTTTAGACCAGTGTGCTTTTCACAGAAGAAAACTTTCCTGAAGTATATCAGTCTGATCCCGCCAAGTAAGGTCAGTCCAGCCCCGAAATACCAGGCAATTCTCCTCTGAACAAGGAACATGACAACCCCAGACGATCGTTTCGGCCTCCTATGGGCCTCGTCAGTGAGGTGCAGCCACATTCCTCTAAGCACACTGGGCAAGGAGTCCACGTCTGGTTTCCACCATCACCCATAGGGAGACTTCCCCAGGGTCATAATAATTTGCATACAAAGAGAGAAGCGCTCTACCAGGAACGAACAACAGCTCAGTGGCTTGTTCTATGGCGATTTACCACCCGGAAGCAGCCTCTTTAGACCAGTGTGCTTTTCACAGAAGAAAACTTTCCTGAAGTATATCAGTCTGATCCCGCCAAGTAAGGTCAGTCCAGCCCCGAAATACCAGGCAATTCTCCTCTGAACAAGGAACATGACAACCCCAGACGATCGTTTCGGCCTCCTATGGGCCTCGTCAGTGAGGTGCAGCCACATTCCTCTAAGCACACTGGGCAAGGAGTCCACGTCTGGTTTCCCCCATCACCCATAGGGAGACTTCCCCAGGGCCATAATAATTTGCATACAAAGAGAGAAGCGCTCTACCAGGAACGAACAACAGCTCAGTGGCTTGTTCTATGGCGATTTACCACCCGGAAGCAGGCTCTTTTAGACCAGTGTGCTTTTCACAGAAGAAAACTTTCCTGAAGTATATCAGTCTGATCCCGCCAAGTAAGGTCAGTCCAGCCCCGAAATACCAGGCAATTCTCCTCTGAACAAGGAACATGACAACCCCAGACGATCGTTTCGGCCTCCTATGGGCCTCGTCAGTGAGGTGCAGCCACATTCCTCTAAGCACACTGGGCTATAGGAATCAATGGGAGTCTGAAAGCAGTGAATGCTCATGTTCGATGCTGCCAGATATCCCCCTGATTTATATGGTAGAAAACCAGTTACGTTTACACTTAACACCCTAACATAAGCCCAGTGTCTAAACACTCCTTATCTGCCACCCTGACATTGCCACAACCTAAATAAAGTTATTAACCCCTATTCCGCCACTCCCCCGACACCGCCGCCACTAAATAAATGTATTAACCCCTATCCCGCCACTCCCGGACCCCGCCGCAACTAAATAAATGTATTAACCCATATCCCACCACAACTAAATAAATGTATTAACCCCTATCCTGCCGCTCCAGGACCCCGCCGCCACTAAATAAAGTTATTAACCCCTATTCTGCTACTCCCGGACCCCACCGCCACCTAACTAAATGCATTAACCCATAAACCTCTGGCCTCCCACATCACTACCATTAACTAAACCTATTAAGCCCTAAACCACCAGCCCCCTACATTGCCATAAACTAAATTAAGCTATTTACCCCTAAACCTCACAACCCGCTAACTTTACATTAAAATTACAACATCCCTATTATCTTATAATAAATTAAAACTTACCTTTAGAATTAAAAAAACTACATTAAACTATTAATTAACCTACCCTAACTATTATACTAAAATTACATTAAACTAGCAATTAAATTAACTATATTACATATTAAAAACCCCTAACCCTACAAAAATTATTTAAATATACTATTAAAAATTACTAAATTACTAAAAAAAACTACTCAGAACCTTCTTTAAAAATAAAACCCACCCAAAAAAACCTTAAATAAACCTAACACTAACCCCCAACGATCCACTTACAGTTTTTGAAGTTTCGCTTGAAGGATCCATCCAGCAGGCAAGAAGTCTTCATCCGGGTGGGCTCTTCTATCTTCATCCATCCGGCGCAGAGCGGGCCCATCCTGGCACGGAGCTCCTCTTCATACGGTTGCCGCCGTAAACTGGAACTTGAATGCAAGTGACATCATCCAAGATGGCATCCCTTACATTCCTATTGGCTAAAAAGGTTCCAATCAGACAAAAGGATTAGAGCTGTTAAAATCCTATTGGCTGTTCCAATCAGCCAATAGGATTTGAGAAGCTATCATACTATTGGCTGTTCCAATCAGTCAATAGGATTGAGCTCTCATCCTATAAGATTAGGTGTAATTCGTTTTTATTTTTGATACTGTGGTTTGTTTGTTTTTGTAACTTAGTGCCTGCTTTTTTTTATAAATATGGAGATCGTATTCAGGTCCATGGCCATGATGTTAGGCGAGTGTATTGGTGCCGGTGAATGCAGCATAGTTGAGGCTTTGATAAATATCCCCCTTAATGTCAAGATAATGCATAGGCTCGAACAGGGGCCCTTGCAAAACCTTCATAACCAAATTCAAACTCCAAGGAGGATTAGAATTTTTTAAACACAGACCTGATCCTGGACAGGGCCTGAACAAAAGACTGAATATCCCCTTCCGGAGATATTAACCCTTGATTCTATACAGAAAAATGAGCCACACTGTGACCCTGTCTTCTTGCGTTATCAATACAGATATAAAAAATGAAACAAACTTACCAGAATCAACGCCATGGAACAGGAACATGGCCTCTCAAGTTTGAGAGTGTGTAGCATCGCTTTTGACATGGACTTGAGTGAAGAAAGCAGGCAGTGAAACTCGTCAAAACTGATTGCTTAAGGAGTTGTTAATACGAGTCTGGATGATTTTGCAGAAAGATTCTCCCTGCATCTCCAGACCCTAACATTCAGCAATGCTCTCACTGAGAGGCTGACAAGACTACTTAAAACTCCAGTCCCATTCCGAAGAGTACTACCCTCTATAAGAGACTACTCCAAAATCTTCTGACACTTCTCTGCCATCCTCCTGTGATGAAAGGCAAAGAATGACTGGGGGATGAGGGGAGTAGGGGAGGTATTTAAGCCTTTAGCTGGGGTGTCTTTGCCACCTTCTGGTGGCCAGGTTCTGTATTTCCCACAAGTAATGAATAAAGCCGTGGACTCTCCTCGTATTAGATGGAAATGATGGCATGAAATATACCAAAATGGGCCTAAATCAATACTTTGGGTTGTCTACTAAAAAATATATATAGTTTTGATATAAAAAAGGCTCTATTTCTGTTTTAGTAGTTATGGCAAAAATGCTAAAAATGCTCTGGTCTTTTGGGGAAGTTTTTGTCTAAAATGCCCGGTCCTTAAGGGGTTAACAAAAAATGCAAAGTACCCCCTAACAGTACAACTCCCCACCCAACCCCCCTAAATAAAAAAGACTAATCTACCCATTGCCCTTAAAGGAGCATCTGTATAGGCATTGCCCTTAAAAAGGCAATCAGCTATTTTACTGACCATGAAAATGAAAAAAATCCTTATTCTCATGGGTATGAGTAGATTATTTTTTTCTTTAGTTAGGATTTTTTTGGTGGGGGTTTTGTAATGTTAGGGGGGGCTTTGTAGTTTTTTTTTCTAAAAGAGCTGTTAAACTTAGGCAATGCCCTACAAAAGGCCCTTTTAAGGGCTATTGGCAATTTATTTATTGATTAGGGTGTTTTCCTTATTTTGGGGTGCCTTTTTTATTTTAAACGGGGTATTAGATTAGGAATATCTTTTTTTTATTTTGGATAATTTTGTTTGTTATTTTCTGTAATGTTAGATTTTGTTATTTTTTGTAATTTTAGAGTTTGTTATTTTGTGTAATGTTAGGTTTTATCATTTTGTTTGATTTTAGATTTTGTTATGTTTTGTAATTTTTTATTTTTGCAACTTAGGTTTTTTATTTTTGTTTTTTTTTATTATTTTGAAATAGTAATGTTACGTTTATTTATAGTTTAAGCTTAGTTTTTTATTTCACGGGTAAGATTTTAATTATTTTAAGGTAGTTATATTGAAACTTTATTTAAAGTTAGGGGCTGTTAGGTTTAGGGGCTAATACTTTAATTTAGTTTGCTGCAATGTGCGGGCCTGCGGTTTAGGGGTTAATAGGTTTATTTAGGGAGTTGCGATGTGGGGGGGGCGGTGGTTTAGAGGTTAATGGCTTTATTTAATGTTGGTGTTGTGGGGGGGCAGTGGTTTAGGAGTTAACAGCTTTATTTAGTATTGGCAATGTGGGGGATGGTGGCTTGGGGTTATTATACTAGCGGCTATGTTAGGGTGTTAGGTTGTTACAAAACTTTCTTTTCTCCATAGACTTCAATCGGGTATGCATTAATGCTATAGTCATTTTGCAATCGCAGGTTTTTTCCTACATTTTTTTCTCAATTGATCTCTATGGGGAAAAACTTGCACGAGCATGCAAAGTCAAAACTTTATTTTTGTGCGTTATTGGGCTTACCGCACCATACCGTACAACAAAAGAAAGTTTTAGGGTGACTTGTAATACCAGCGGTATAGAAATATCAGTACAGGTGGCCCTCGGTTTACAACGGTTCAATTTGCACCGTTTCAGAATAACAACCTTTTTTTCAGTCATGTGACTGTTATTGAAAAGCATTGAGAAGCAGTGCATTAATTAAAAAAGCAAATAGGAGAAGCTGTCTGCTTGTGTTGCAGCAAAGATATGCAAGCCAAGCACACAAGCAGGTTGAAATTAATCAGTGTAGCTAGCTAGACCTGAGCTATCGAGCAGCTTTCAAAGGAACAAGATCTTCCTGTCTAGAAATCCGTCTGGATTGGAATGCATAGAAAGAACTTTTTGCAAAAAAATTGCAAGTAAAGTCTGTGTTGTGTGATTTTTTAATAGGTTTAGAATGCTGTTTTAGCAAATGTTTTGTTCATTTAACTATATATTCTGTGTCTAGTGCTGTTTAGCATTTAAAGTCTTAATTTCAAAGCTTTAAAAATAATGTATTAGGTGTTACTTATGACAATTTTGAAAGGGGCCTGGAACCTAACTCCCTCACTTCCCATTGACTTACATTATAAACTGGGTTTCAATTTACAATGGTTTCGATTTACAACCATTCCTTCTGGAACCTAACCCCGGCGTAAACTGAGGGCTACCTGTATTCTATGAACAAATATCATGCAGTCATCCACTGAAAGCACTTTTCATGCTTCATGCATTTGATGGTAGATATCTTCCTTTTTTACATAGAGATGTTCATGTAATATTTTCTAATAATCTTTTTACAGAGAGAAACACAAATCAAGAAGGCACTCCAGTGGGACAGTATTTAAGCACTTCAATGTATAAAAGCTAATGCTCATATAAGAAGTATACTCACAAAAAAGCATACACTAAAAAAAGCTTGGGGAGTTTAAAATGTAGATGTATTTAAAGGGACAGTCAACACCAGAATTTTTGTTGTTTTAAAAGATAGATAATCCCTTAATTACCCATTCCCCAGTTTTGCATATCCAACACAGTTATAAAAATGCATGTTTTACCTCTGTAATTACCTTGTATCTAAGCCTCTGCAGACTGCCTCCTTATTTCACTTCTTTTGACAGACTTGCATTTTAGCCAATCAGTGCGGACTCCATGGTAAATTCACTTGCATGAACTCAATGTTATCTATATGAAAAACATGAACTAATGCCCTCTAGTGGTAAAAAAACTGTCAAAATGCATTTAGATTAGAGGCGGCCTTCAAGGTCTAACAAATTAGCATATGAACATCCTAGGTTTAGCTATCAACTATGAATACCAAGAGAACAAAGCAAAATTGGTGATAAAAGTAAATTGGAAAGTTGTTTAAAATTACTTGCCCTATTTGAATCATGAAAGTTTTTTTTGGACTTGACTGTCCCTTTAAAGGATTGGTGATTTTAATATCTATTTACTGCCTGATAAAACAGCATGCATAGCTCTGAGAAATGCATCACAGTATTTGCAGTAGTTTTATACTATATTTTATTGATTCTAATATTTTTTTCCCATGTCTGTTGTGGGTTTTATGCATCGACCTGATAAATGGGTCATCTATAATATTCTGGAAAGAAGGGAATTATCAGAATGAACAAATCTCTGTGGGATTCGCTATTGAAGCAGGCAGCTTGGTTGTGAGAGTGAATATTACCCAGACTATATTTTATGCATTTTTATAGTGCATGAAGCTACATTTTGTGCAAGATTTCTAGGGTAAATTGCTCTTGAGTGAAACTGCTACCATGAGTATACTGTGAGCATCTGTGTATTTGTATTACAAATTGAAAGTAAAGTTTCCACTCTGAAGCATAAACATTGCTCAAGAACAAGTTACAAATAAAGTTACCAGAGCAGAAAGAAAACCAAGATTTCTATGTTAAAGTTACCGGAAACCTACCAGTTTCATCTTATACAAATCCAATATAAATATCACTTGAGTACAAGGTTCAACCATGGGTTTGTAATACAAGTGTGAGTTTCCACTAGTCAGTGAGCAAGTCAGTGAAAGATACTGCAATAGAAGTCATGATGTTTTTTTCCCTTGTTATATGTGTTCCAGTAGTAAAAATACAGTGACATTGCTTTTGTGCTTCTCGTGGCAACTATTGCACTCAACTTGTTATCTAGGATTTTATAGAAAATTAGATTTTTTATTTGACTTGTCCTACACATTTTAGCAGCAAACCAATAATAGAACATGATATTAACAATAAACACAAGCATTCACTAGATATATTTCGTCAATCTATGGATGCAAAAAATTTGGTAACATCATATTATCAAAAATATTTACCTTGTTGGACATTTTGTAACATGAGGAAGCTTACACAAACAGCTAAACTACCAGATGTTATAAATATATGATGCAGAAATGCATTTAATTTCAACACACTTTGGGCAGATTACAAGTGGAGCGCTAACTAACCTTCCCGCTTGAACGTTAACTGCTTTAGAAGTAAGCTTACTGTGTGTGTCAGGTTGCACTCTTATTATGGGTTGAAAGTAAAATATTTTCAATTGCGTGCTTACCCAACGAGGGCAAAAAGCCAAACTTAGAATATGGCGTGAGAGTTCACGTATTCCCCCATAGAAGTCAATGGAGAACCCTAACACCCTACTTGCACGTAAACCAGATCGCATATTCTCATGTGCACTAACCCGACATGAAAATATTAGTATTTCATATTCCAGTGTTCTTCACATAACAGAATATGTTCTAGCTATTCATCAAGAAATATTTCTACGTTTATCTGATGGTATTTTGGTACAATATATATCTATACATATATATGGAATGTGAAATATTTACATTAAATACATAGTTGAAACTTTTATTAAAAATTAATTTTGCATAAATATGTTTTTCATGTTTTCATCTGCTTAACTGCAAAGAGCTCCATTGCACTTATATATACAGGTATATGTCCTATGCGTGTACACATGTATTTATGTGTTGATATGTGTATATATGTCTGTAATTACATATATACACATATAAATACATATGTATATATATATATAGGGTATGAAATTTTAAGCCCTAAGATACTAGCCAGCCCAAAATGTTACTCAACACTTTTGATCCCATACACTTCCCCCGCCCACATCACACTCACTAACCCCCCTGTGTGCATTTGTTTAGCCTTATTGTGCAGTCATTTTTTAATATTGTTTTTATCCATAAATTAAATAATGCTACATAAATTAATACATTAACAAAAATAAGTGCATAACAGTTAGCAACATCAAGTAGGGTTCTGGGTAAGACAACAGCTGGACAGAAAAAGGAAGTTGTTGAACTGAGAGAAAGTAGAGAGTGTTGACATTAATGTGAGGTCATAGTAGACCTGAAAATTGATTTATAATTATCATCTCTCATCTATCTTTCTCCACTCCCTCCTTTCTTCAATCTCTCTTTGTACCCCCTCACTTCTTTCTTAGGCCATATCTTCTCTGTACACTCTCCTCTCTCTAATCTCTTCATTCTTTTTTTTTTTCTCCACTCTTTCTTAATGCTATCTTTTTCTCCACTCTCCCTCTACAATCTCTCTCTGCTCCTGTTTACCCTTTCAGACGTAACAGTCTAATGGGGTCCCTATAGCCCTAGAGGAATAACATATCCTTGCCCTTTATTGGATTTATCCCTTTAGATAATATTTGTAGCCATTCACTCACTAAATTTCACTTGCCACCTTTAAATTTCCACTTGCTAGTGGGCTAGTGGAAATTTTGAGCCCTGAATGTGTATATTTATATATATATATATAGATATATATATATATATTATATATATATATATAATACACACACAGTACAGTATACTGTATATATACATACATATCCATCTTTAGACATGTATATGTATGTATCTCAATGTTAAAGCCGTTTGCCTGCCTTTTTTTTTTTCTAACATCTGAGATCTCATATCTTTGAGCCCTTATAACTTTTGTGTACAATATTTATTTTGAAAATGTATTATTAGATGGTATTAATGAGTGTACTTTTACTTTGTAATGTATTTTTGAGGTGTTTTGTTCACTTTTTTGTTTTGCGAAAAGCTAACCAGAGCGCTAAAGAACGTGGTAATCACTCTAGCATAAATCATGATTGCGCTCAAGTGATCACATTTACTTTCAACTTGTAACATGACTGATAAACCCAAAGCACAAACACCCACAATAAACCCCTTATCAATTGCACACAAATGTTTACGCTCCACTTGTAATCTGCCAATATACGTATATCTAATAGAGGGACAACCATTAATGGTTTTCATGTTGAGTTAATGATTCTCAAGTACATGACTTAATGCTTTAGATATAGGGCATTTAGATTTAATGGCATAAAAGCTTTTTCTATACTCAGGTCCTAAACATTTCAATGTCCAGTACTTGTATAATCCTTTACTGGAATGATTTTTTTTTGCTTTCTCATACTAAAGAGAAATTATTTATTTTTATTAATGTCTTATATATACATATATTAAAGAGATATTGTAATCCAAAAATAAGTGTTTTAGGTAATGCATTTTTACATTAATTAGGTTGGATGGATAATACCAGGGTTGATCACAGTCTATTAGAAAAGCTTATTAAATGTTGTATCTATTCAAATACCCTTAAACTTTAGCGGTGATTATTTTAGATAAATCAGGTGAGGCACTCGCACAACCCATTTATTCAACTTCCTTGTCCCTGTTCCGGATCTGCAAGGCATGGAGCTATACAGTGGGATTTATCTATCTGTTAAACCCTTTTTATAGATAAAAGATGACAAGTCAGCCATGCCATTTTGTAGCCTGCTAGTATATTGTGAGGGCATTATAGCAAGGGGCACACAGTAGGAAAGATATGGCATTGATCTTTCCAAGATGGCAGCCACCATAGAAAAGAGACTCAGCACATGTGCGACATTATGAAAGACTGAAATAAAGGATAGATAAGTACTACATACCTACAGAAAATCATTAAGGAATTAAACAATCACTCTCTTTGTGTTACTCAGATAAAAGGTAAACACCAATGATCTCTGTGTTACTCTCACATAAAGTTTGAATCAACACTACAACATGTATTAATGGAAGTCATGGCAGTTAAAAAAAACCTGAATGTTTTCCTGGCACATAGGGGGATATTTATCAAAGCCTCAACTATGCTGCATTCGCCGGGACAAATACGCTCGCCTAACATTGCTAAACATCACGGCCGCTGACCTGAATACGCTCTCCATATTTATAAAAAAAGCCGGGGGAAAAAACGTGCACCAAGTACGGGGCAATGAGCATCGGACTGTTATTAACTAACAGTCATCGATCTTGCTACTATTCTGCTTTTTACCAACTTTATTTATACCCTGTCACTAAACGCCGCTACTATACTAAAATCTTTAACCCCTATTACGCTGCTCACGGACCCCTCCGCAACTGTAATAAAGTTATTAACCCCTATCCCGCTGCCCCTGGACCCCGCCGCAACGTTAATAAAGTTATTAACCCCTATCCCGCCGCTCTCGATCCCGCCGCAACTAAATAAACGCTCTCATCCTATTGGCTGTTTGGAACAGCCAATAGGATGAGAGCTACTCAAATCCTATTGACTGATGGAACAGCCAATAGGATTTTAGCAGCTCTAATCCTATTGGCTGATTGGAACCTTTCAGCCAATAGGAATGCAAGGGACGCCATCTTGAATGACATCACTTGCATTCAAGTTCCAGTTTACGGCGGCGACCATATTAAAGAGGAGCTCCCACGCCAGATGTCTTCAGGATGGACCTGCTCCGCGCCGGATGGATGAAGATAGAAGAGGCCGCATGGATGAAGACTTCACCGGATGGATGAAGATGGAAGAGGCCGTCCGGATGAATCCTTCAAGCGGAACTTCAAAAACTGTAAGTGGATTGTCGGGGGTTAGTGTTAGGTTTATTTAAGGTTTTTTTGGGTGAGTTTTATTTTTAGAGTAGGGTCTGGGCAGGTAAAAGAGCTAAATGCCCTTTTAAGGGCCATGCCCATACAAATGCCCTTTTCAGGGCAATGGGGAGCTTAGGTTTTTTAGATAGGGTTTTTTATTTGGGGGGTTGGTTGGTTGGGTGGTGGGTTTTACTATTTACTGTTTGTATTTTTTTACAGGTAAAAGAGATGATTTTTTTGGGGCAATGCCCCACAAAAGGCCCTTTTTAAGGGCCCTTGGTAGTTTATTGTAGGCTAGGATTTTTTTTATTTTGGGGGGGTCTTTTTTATTTTGATAGGGCTATAAGATTAGGTGTAATTCATTTTATTTTTTATTCTGTGTTTTTTTTTTTCCGTAATTTAGTGTTTTTTATTTTTTGTAATTTAGCATGTTTTGTTTTGTAATTTAGTAATTTTTAATAGTAGATTTATATAATTTGAGTAGGGTTGTTTTTTTTTTAATATGTAATATATTTAATTTAATTGCTAGTTTAATGTAATTTTAGTATAATAGTAATGGTAGGTTAATTAATAGTTTAATATAGTTTATTATAATTCTACAGGTAAGTTTTAATTTTTTATAAGATAGGGATGTTGTATTTTAATGTAAAGTTAGTGGGTTGTTAGGTTTAATAGGTTTAGTTAATGTTAGAGATGTTGGAGCCAAGAGGTTTAGGGGTTAATAACTTTATTTAGGTTGCGGCGGGGTTCGAGAGCGGCGGGATAGGGGTTAATACTTTTATTTAGTTTGCGGCGGGGTGTCGGGGAGCAGCGGAATAGGGGGTTATAAATTTTATTTAGGTTGCGGCGATGTCGGGCGGCAGATTTGGGGTGTTTAGACTCGGGGTTTATGTTAGTGTGTTAGGTGTAAACGTACTGGTTTTCTTCTATAGAAATCAATGGGATATCTGACAGCATCGAACATAAGCTTTCGCTGCTTTTGGACTCCCATTGATTCCTATGGCATCAACAGCCTCCAGGGTGGTGGGATTGAAAACAGGTACCCTGGGCCAGAATAGCCGCGAGCGTAATGGTTAACTATTTGGATAACTTTGAAAAAGTGTCAAATAGTGCCGATTGTGTATTCGGAACATTTGTAATGACATAAGCATTGATCTGTGTCGGATTGAGACAAGCGGATAGTATGTTACGTCACAGATTTCAACTTTTGCCAGTCTGCAGGGTTTGATAACTAGGTCGAATCAAGCTCGTCACAATTACACTGCGGAATTCCAGAGTATATGCGGTTGATGGCTTGATAAATATCCCCCATATTGATTAATTGTTCCTACCCAGGGGACAAGTCCTATAAAAAAAAGTGTGGGAACTCACCAAAACTTCCACCCCCATTACAATTAATATATATATATATATATATATATATATATATATATATATATATATATATATATATATATATATATATATATATATATATATATTATATAATATATATATATATATATATTTATATATATATATATATATATATATATATATATATATATATACACACACACACAGGTATATATATATATATACACATATATACATAGGTACACACACACACTGTATTTATATGTATATAACCTATACACTTTGCTTAATGAAAGCAATTAAATCAAATGAAAGGTTGAATGATTGCCTTTGGGCCTGAGAATCCTCCTCGACTGTCACAGAGTCTCACCCACTTAAAGTACAATAGCCCTATTTCTGCTGAGGGGAGCTAAATAACCCCAGAGCAAGCCACACAGAAATGTAATCACCATGTGTTACACACAGTGCGTGATGATCACACAACTGGACAGCTGGCAGGCTTGCATTTAGTTTATAGTAGGAAGTGTTACTGCCCTTAACTAGAGGATCTCACTATTCCTCTAACCAGACTGTGCTCCAGCTCCTCCCACCAACAGCAGCAGTGTTTACTGAAGCATTTCTGTTCTCTTTCCAGGGGGAACTTAGTTCCCACTGCAAAAATAGTGCAGGAACTCCATTCCCATGTGTTCCCACTCAACTTGATCCCTGTACCTACCTGGGAAGGTTAAAAGAGGTGCACAAGACTAGACCTGGACCTGGGTAATCCATGTGAGTCTACTTTGTTCTTGTTTGTAATCTGGTCTTTAATTTTCATATCACTCTAAATCATGCATCTAAATCATAAGAGCATTTTTATTTTCAACTGACTTACAGCCTACTGACTTACTAAGAGTGTAATCTATTTGTTCTAGGGATGTACAATTTGTTTTATTTCTGCAAGATGGATATAAAGGAACTATATACCTTCCATGTTGTTTGCATTTTGTAATCCATGGACTTTTTGGATTAATTGGAAAAATATATTTAAAAGTATGAATTTGAACCATATTATGTAGCCTCAACAGATCTTGCCTTTCTCAAGCCAACTATGAGATATTTATATAAAATAAAATACACAAACATGGCTAGAATTTGCCAGCTGCTTTGCTCAACATGTGTTCCAATACAGATATAATGACTAACTGCCATCTAAATCTCAAGATTCTATTGTGGTAATTGCTTATTACATAGCAAAGACAAGTGTGTTTTAAAACTGAGAGACTGAAGCATACCTGTGGTTTGTCTTGCTCTAATGAGAGTCTACTCCTGCACAGAGGTTCACTGTCATGTCAGTAAGGAGAGCTCTACATGAAATCTTAGGAAAAAACAAACTCAAATTCCGATGAACACAGTGTGATACTATTTTTTATTGTGACTATCAAATCTTTCTACAACCTTTGGTGCTTCTGTTTTTATGTTTGTTACTATGTACAATAGTCAACCGGCAATATAATTCACATCTCTGCTGAACCATAATGCCAGCTATGCAACTCATTAAAGAGACGATGAAACAATTCCTTTTCTGTTATTTAGTTGTTTGCTCTTAGTAAAACCAAGTGGGTAGAGGCTCAGGGAGCGTGCTAGTTTTTATGGGGAATAAATGGCAAGTATGCTTGCAGCATGGTTATACATTTGTGCAAACATTGCAAGCATATTTGCAAAACCCCTGTGATATAATTCAGACACAAGCCGCTACCTACTTAAACAAAGAATGCAATAGAACAAAGTAAATTTTATAATAGTAAGTAAATTGGAAACTTTCTAAAAATTGGTATGATCCACTAAATCATTAAAGAAAAAAAGTTGGGTTTCATGTCTCTTTAATTCTTAAAAGTACATTGAAGTCAATTGCTTTTTTTCTTATATAGTTTTTAACTCATGTTCCTGTACTAAATAAACAAAATGCTTCTTGCCATAGTTACAGACGTGTGTCACCCTCCAACAAAAACACAGTTGTCAGCAAGGATTAGTAGAAAGTACATAACAACAGACATAAGGGGCCTATTTATCAAAGCGTCAACTGAAAATACGCTGGAATTCGGCGTTGTATTTGTCCGCCATAGTTATAAAAGCATCAAGATCGGCAAATGTTGAAATTTGTGACGTAATATACGATCCCACGATCTCAATCCAACGCAGATCGATGCGAGTTGAAAACTGTGGTAATCGAGCGGTATTGTGTTCATTCGCCCTCCTATTCGACACTATTTGAAGCTCTCACAAAGTTATCAAAAATTCTACATTTACGCTCGCGTCATTTCCAACTCAGCGTACCTAGTATTCAATCCGCCACCCTTGAGGTCACGAATGTCATAGAACTCAATGGGAGTCTGAAAACACAGAAAGATTATGTTTGATGCTGCAAGAGAATGAAGTATATTACATAATAAAAGTAAAATTAGAAACTTTATTAACTTTGTATACCCTTTCTAAATCAAACAATATTATTGCTACACATTTGGGGCACTATTAGATATAGGGATAAAAATGAAAAACACATTACTAATTATGGATTATGCTACAACTTTGTCTCTCATTACAAAGCAAGGGACAATATTGGGCGCGATTAGATATATACGGCACAGGCTTCAGCGCAAGCACTGCAACCCGCGTCGCCCGTAATTTCACCTCGCACAGCAATTCATAAAGTGCCGTAAGTCTGATAAACTAGCGATGTCCAGAAAAGAGCGTAAATACAAATTTCTGGAGTCGCCAGTGACATACGGCACTTTAGAAACTGCCGGCGCCTAAGTAAAGTAAAGAAAATATCAAATCTCCGTAACAGTCTAACATCTAACACGCCTCCCAAAAATAAACCCAAACTCGTAAAACCCCTATATCCGCAATCCCCCCTCTCACTACTAATAATAAATGTATTAACCCCTAAACCGACAACCCCCCACAACGCAATAAGCCTAATTAAACTATTAACCCCTATACCCGCCATCAAACCCACACCACAAGTAATAACTAAATTATTAACCCCTAAATCGGCAAATCCCAACATCGCAAACTACCTATTAAAACTGTTAACCCCTAATCCGCCATTAACCCACAATGCAATAAACCAATTAAAACTATTAACCCCTAAACTGCCAAAGCCCACAACGCAATAAACCTATTAAAGTATTAACCCCTAAACCGCCAAACCTCACAACGCAATCAACCTCACCCCTAACCTAACAAAAACCAACAAAATTTACTTAATTTACAAAATACTAAAGTTACTATTAAATTAAAAAAAAAAAAAAACTACTTTAAAAATACAAATAAACTAAGTATAAATTAAAGGGAGAGTCTAATCAAAATTCTGGAGTAGTCTATCCCTTTAAGCTACAATTACAGAAAATAAAAAAATCTAAGATTACATAAAAGAAAAAAGAAAATTACCAAATTTTAAAAAATTATACCTAATCTCTATGAAAATAAAAAAGCCCCCCAAAATAAAAACACCCCCTACTCTAATAAACTACATTATATTTATTAACCCCTAATCTGCCCCCCCCAAACATCACCAGCAACTATATTAAATTTATTAACCCCTAATCTTCCGACCCCAACGTCGCCGCTACTATATTGAATTTATTAACCCCTAAACCTAAGTCTAACCCTAAGTCTAACCCCCTCTAACTTAAATATAATTTAAATTAAACTAATTAAATTTAACATAATTAAATAAATTATTCCTATTTAAAACTAAATACTTACCGATAAAATAAACCCTAAAATAGCTACAATATAACTAATAGTTACATTGTAGCTAGCTTAGGATTTATATTTATTTTACAGGCAACTTTGTATTTATTTTAACTAGGTACAATAGTTATTAAATAGTTATTAACTATTTAATAACTACCTAGCTAAAATAAGTACAAAAACTAATTACACCTAATCTAATCCCCCTAATAAAATAAAAAAGCCCCCCAAAATAATAAAATTCCCTACCCTATACTATCCTATTGGCTGATTTTAAGGGCTATTTGTAATTTAGTATAGGATAGGGAATTTTATTGTTTTGGGTGGCTTTTTATTTTATTAGAGGGATTAGAGTAGGTGTAATTAGTTTAAAATTCTTATAATTCTTTTTTTTATCTGTAATTTGGTGTTTGTTTGTTTGTTTGTTTGTTTGTTTTTTCGTAATTTAGTTTGTTTAATTTAATTGTAATTAATTGTAGGTAGTTTAGGTAATTAGTTTAATTATAGTATAGTGTTAGGTGTAATTGTAACTTAGGTTAGGGTTTATTTTACAGGTAATTTTGTACTTATTTTAGCTAGGTAGTTATTAAATAGTTACCTAGTTAAAATAAGTACAAAGTTGCCTGTAAAATAAATATAAATCCTAAGATAGCTACAATGTAACTATTAGTTATATTGTAGCTAGCTTAGGGTTTATTTTATCGGTAAGTATTTATTTTTAAATGGGATTCATTTATTTAAATATGTTAAACTTATTTTGTTTCATTTAAATTATATTTAAGTTAGGGGGTTAAACTTAGGGTTAGACTTAGGTTTAGGGGTTAATAAATTTAATATAGTAGCAGCGACGTTGGGGTTGGAAGATTAGGGGTTAATTAATGTAGGTAGGTGTCGGCGATGTTAGGGATGGCAGATTAGGGGTTAATAAAATTTAACTAGTGTTTGCAAGGCGGGAGTGCGGCGGTTTAGGGAAATATAATATATTTATTAAAGTGGTGGCGATGTCCGGTCGGCAGATTAGGGGTTAGACATTTTATTTAAGTGTTTGCGATATGGGGGGGCCTCGGTTTAGGGGTTAATAGGTAGTTTATGGGTGTTAGTGTACTTTTAGCACTTTAGTTAAGAGTTTTATGTTCCGGCGTTAGCCCATAAAACTCTTAACTACTGACTTTTAAATATCGGCGTTAGGAAAATCCCATTAAAAAGATAGGATACGCAATTGACGTAAGGAGATTTGCGGTATGCTAAACTTGCGGGAAAAAAGTGAGCGCTACACCCTTTCCTGCCTGACTCGTAATACCAGCGGGCGTTAAAAAGCAGCGTTAGGACCCCTTAACACTGCTTTTTAAGGCTAACACAAGACTCTTAATCTAGCCATATGTGCACCATGTTTAACCCATGTAATACAAGTCCCACTCTCCACTTCACGCCATATTTGACTCAACACTTTTGGCACCAATTATGACGCAAACTGCTAAATAACCCACACACTAGTGAATTTTTCCACCACTTTTGATTGGAATATGCATAATTACAGGGTAATATTTTAGACAAGGATTTTCAAATTCGAATTGATGTTTGATTCAATAAAATCTTAAGCTGATAGCTCAAAGGGATAGCCCAACTACAGGGAGTGCAGAATTATTAGGCAAATGAGTATTTTGACCACATCATCCTCTTTATGCATGTTGTCTTACTCCAAGCTGTATAGACTCGAAAGCCTACTACCAATTAAGCATATTAGGTGATGTGCATCTCTGTAATGAGAAGGGGTGTGGTCTAATGACATCAACACCCTATATCAGGTGTGCATAATTATTAGGCAACTTCCTTTCCTTTGGCAAAATGGGTCAAAGAAGGACTTGACAGGCTCAGAAAAGTAAAAAATAGTGAGATATCTTGCAGAGGGATGCAGCAATCTTAAAATTGCAAAGCTTCTGAAGCGTGATCATCGAACAATCAAGCGTTTCATTCAAAATAGTCAACAGGGTCGCAAGAAGTGTGTGGAAAAACCAAGGCGCAAAATAACTGCCCATGAACTGAGAAAAGTCAAGCGTGCAGCTGCCAAGATGCCACTTGCCACCAGTTTGGCCATATTTCAGAGCTGCAACATCACTGGAGTGCCCAAAAGCACAAGGTGTGCAATACTCAGAGACATGGCCAAGGTAAGAAAGGCTGAAAGACGACCACCACTGAACAAGACACACAAGCTGAAACGTCAAGACTGGGCCAAGAAATATGTCAAGACTGATTTTTCTAAGGTTTTATGGACTGATGAAATGAGAGTGAGTCTGGTGGAGTACTGGTTTGGGCTGGTATCATCAAAGATGAGCTTGTGGGGCCTTTTCGGGTTGAGGATGGAGTCAATACACATTAATTTCTGTGAAAGTATCATATAACAAATCAATATAAAAATAACTTTCTATGAGATATTGTTTGTTAAGGTATAAATCAATCTATTTCTTGGACATTAACAGATTAAAAAGATTAGCTTTAGAGAAATCTGCTTGTTCATGGACAGTAATGAAATGGTATAAATAAAGTTGGGAAAAAACAGAATAACCGCAACATCGATGAATGTTAGTTAACACCAGTCCAATGCTCTTCGCACCGTACTTGACACTCGTGTTTTTGACAGGTTTTTTTATAAATAAGGAGATCGTATTCAGATCCGCGGCAATGATGTCTTGCGAGCGTATTGACGCCCGGCGAATGCAACATAGTTGACGCTTTGATAAATAGGCCCCATAGTATTAGTTTCTACTTAAAAAGACATACAAAAAAGACATAAAGTATATAAAGAAAATTATGTAATGTGCTATTCATGTTATTATTGCACTCTTGCTTGCATATTTGTGTTTTAAAGTCAGCTCCAGGGGGGCGGAGTTAGCCACTGCAGAGATGAGACGTGCTTTCATGCAGCCCCTGCTCATATATACAATATTTGTTAAGATTTGAGTAATCCAGCAAAAAAAGCCCTAATAATTTTCTTGTGCCCTCAACTGCAGAGGCTCAGGCTCTCAGGACTTAAGAGACCCTGATCGCGTGAGGTACCGGTTCTCCATTTTCATCATTCTAGCGTGGCTTCAAAAGAAATAACCCTCTGCAATGAACAATACATTATAGCCTCATGCCAGAGCACTCCGGACCAGCTCCTTTATACAGATAATTTTACAAATCAGGGCCACGGACACGTAGGAAGATATTTGGACAACCCAGATCCACTTACAACACTCTCTAGAATTAGCCGATTAAGTCTTGCAATACCTACAGCAATATGGGGTCGCTAGATGAAGAGGAATGTACTACCCTGTTAAACTTGGATACCTACTTTGAGGATCTCAGACAGAGTATTTTGATAATCCTAGAGCTGGCAACGCACTTACCACAGATCACTCGTCCTTCCTATAATTATGGGACACAGCAAGAGAGCCCCCCTCCTGTAAGTCAGCAGACCAGAGGAAGATGGGACGCATATGGCTATCATGGCTCCCCATCAGGAACAGACAAAACTTTTTGCCCTATGTATTCAAGCCCTAACGCAGACATTGTCTTCTCTGACCACCCCGGGAGCCTTCCGACTGAGAGGTTTTTACTTTTATCCCAGCAAGACATCCAACACAGCCATGTGGTCTCTGCTTTGCTAAACTGCTGTAAAGGACGAGAGAAGGCGACAGGAGATATGCTTAACTTGGTTGTCTGCCGTTCTGGAGTCATGGCTCACCCCTTCGTGTCTATACTTTGTGAAACATGGACATGCATGAGACTTGTGGGAACTACTTCTCTCTATATACCGAATCTTCAAAGGTTAGGAGAGGGCTAAGTACTGATTCTCAACTTCGGCTCCTCATATAATATACTCCCATACTCATGTTGTGCTAGTTTTTTTCACTGTTTGAGTACTTATATAAAATTGTTGTGTTATTTTTGTTTATTTTTACAAATTCACAGAGGCCTAGTAGCCATAGCAATTTCATTTAGACATACCTATGCCTATAGACTAGTGAGTTCAAGGTAGTTGCTGAAGCGGTGGAGATATCTGGAGGGTGGAGTATTAACATTAAACTGGTAATAGATTTTGCTCGGTGCCCTAGGTAGACACACCTCTGTTTTTTTAGTGCTCTCACCTAACATAAAGCAATCCCACAAAACTAATTATACATTTGTTGTGCCCTAAAACCGCCAAGGTCCCCTTTACCCCTCACTCATCTTTTTGCCATGCTAGTATCTTGTTTCCATGCTATAACCATTTATTGATAGATCTGTTGTGGAAGCACTGTCAAACTTCTTATGGCATTAGTTTTACAGCTAGGTTATTGAACACATTGCCTATAGCATACATGAAACGGGTATACAACATACAACTCAGAGATTTATGAGTCCTGCCAGATAGGGGATCCATTTAATGCCAACCCAACTATAAGTACTATCTAGCTATACCTTTAGACGTCCTTACACCCGTCAACTGCCTACCTTTTACTATAGACAAGTCTTATTTGTGCCCTTACCCAATGTACTTATCTAAATGACTTCCATATTAAAGATGCCGATGGACGAGGCAGGACAGTAAACAAATAAGGGCAGAACGGGAAATGCTAATGACTCTGTATAGCATTAAGATAAGAACTCTCTCTCAGTGTATATAGGTAGCAATTGAGCACCATTGGTGTTTGGACTTATCACTTTAAACATTTCAAAAGGTCTTGGTATATAAGGATCATTCATACACTCTCACATATATAATTTTTTTCCAAGTTGGCAGGTATATTAATAGTCCGCTCAGACCATATATTCTCCCCTACGTCAGCTTTGGAACATCTGAGAAGGATAATAGATGGCACTCCTGGGGAGAAGTCTAATTGCATATAGGTCCGAATATAAGTTTATAATATTGTTAATAGTGTCCTCAAGTTTATAACAATATCACGTTGCTCTATTACTATTCTCACTAGCCACTAGTGACTGCATCATCTTACTCGTTAATCTCTTCCCCCTCTACTCCCAATTTAAAGTGGCTCTTGTCCACTGACTCCCCTCCACCCTAAATAATATTTATCCATATATGCAGGTGTGTACTTTACTCATCTAACTATTATTCCTTAGTCATTATATACTACTGTCTGTTTTATATCCCTTGGGACGCTTCTTTCCACATAGATCGCAAACCCATGGTTAACTTATATGTTTTTCATTTACACACACCTGCCCTGCTCTCTATCAATTAATATAAAATGAGGTTTCATCACTATATATCCAAATTTATATCTAGCTAATAACCCAGTTATGGTACTAATGGTTTTCTACTATGTATATTGTATGCAGTTTGCATTCCTTTATATTTGCACATAGGGCGTCTAATAGTAGTTTTCTTTGTCTTTGTTTCTTCTTCTCTTTGACAATAGTACCTTGGAAATTACTTGTAATATCACAACTTTGGGGTTTAAACATTATTAAGATATATGCCTCAGGTTAGCTGTGTATAACCTTCTCTTATGATTCTTTGTAACTGGATACATTTTGTCTTTTCTTTTCATATTATATTTACATAATGCCTCAATAAAAATTTGAAGTAAAAAAAAAAAAAGAGTCAGCTCCAGAGCAGTAATGGAATACTGGGAGCTAGCTGAACACAGCTAGTGACTAGGTTTGCCAGTTGTCCACCACAAAAATACTGGACAATGTCTAGGTGACAAAGCACAATGGAAGGAGGGGTCAAACAATTCCTCCTCAAAGCATCCACTCTTGATTCAACATTTTTCATGACTGAGCAGTCATTTTACCCCACTGCTGCCAGTAACATACACGTCAACCATTTTATCACTTCAGCTGCTGCACCGCACATAAACAGCAGTGATATAACCCCATTCACAGTCACTCATTTCTTTCTGCTTTTTACATTTAACTAAAACTCATGGACTTTAAAAAAAAGGGACATTTATTTGTCCAGTATTTTTGTGAAGATTTTACTGGGAACCCTCTAAAATACTGGACTGTCCAGTTGGTCACCTGGCATTCCTACTATTGACTTAATGAGACATATGTGTTAGCCACCAATCAAAATCAAGTTCCCAGTAGTGCATTGCCGGTCCTGAGCCTTTCTAGGTTTGCTTTTTAACAAAGGGATTACAGAGAACAAAGCCTGCTAATATTCCAAACTCTGTCTGAATGATAAAAGTTGAATTTTATGTCCCATAATTTGAAACATATTTACTTATTTTTACTTATATATAAACTAGACACTATGTCAACATCTTGCAGCACTACCTCTACTCAATCTGGGGTTACTAAAACCTCTGAGTGTAAAGTCATCACTGTCTGAACACATTAGGATAGTATACAACTGGATAGCATTGTACAACCATATAAAGTAAATTTACTTGAGGGTGCAAATGACACACTCTTGCTTACTCTTGCACGCATATCAACTGCAGCAAAATAAAATAGTCCCATAATGTAATTGTTTTATATATGTGCCAGAAATGAATCCATCAAAGATTTGCATACAGATTACAAATGCGCTCAAGTTAAAATATTAGCGGGGCCAGGTAAGCACTGGTATTACAAGTTACTTGAGGTCTCAAGTCGTGCTTACAGGGAGTGCAGAATTATTAGGCAAGTTGTATTTTTGAGGATTAATTTTATTATTGAACAACAACCATGTTCTCAATGAACCCAAAAAACTCATTAATATCAAAGCTGAATAGTTTTGGAAGTAGTTTTTAGCTTGTTTTTAGTTATAGCTATTTTAGGGGGATATCTGTGTGTGCAGGTGACTATTACTGTGCATAATTATTAGGCAACTTAACAAAAAACAAATATATACCCATTTCAATTATTTATTTTTACCAGTGAAACCAATATAACATCTCAACATTCACAAATATACATTTCTGACATTCAAAAACAAAACAAAAACACATCAGTGACCAATATAGCCACCTTTCTTTGCAAGGACACTCAAAAGCCTGCCATCCATGGATTCTGTCAGTGTTTTGATCTGTTCACCATCAACATTGCGTGCAGCAGCAACCACAGTCTCCCAGACACTGTTCAGAGAGCTGTACTGTTTTCCCTCCTTGTAAATCTCACATTTGATGATGGACCACAGGTTCTCAATGGGGTTCAGATCAGGTGAACAAGGAGGCCATGTCATTAGATTTTCTTCTTTTATACCCTTTCTTGCCAGCCACGCTGTGGAGTACTTGGACGCGTGTGATGGAGCATTGTCCTGCATGAAAATCATGTTTTTCTTGAAGGATGCAGACTTCTTCCTGTACCACTGCTTGAAGAAGGTGTCTTCCAGAAACTGGCAGTAGGACTGGGAGTTGAGCTTGACTCCATCCTCAACCCGAAAAGGCCCCACAAGCTCATCTTTGATGATACCAGCCCAAACCAGTACTCCACCTCCACCTTGCTGGCGTCTGAGTCGGACTGGAGCTCTCTGCCCTTTACCAATCCAGCCACGGGCCCATCCATCTGGCCCATCAAGACTCACTCTCTTCATCAGTCCATAAAACCTTAGAAAAATCAGTCTTGAGATATTTCTTGGCCCAGTCTTGACGTTTCAGCTTGTGTGTCTTGTTCAGTGGTGGTCGTCTTTCAGCCTTTCTTACCTTGGCCATGTCTCTGAGTATTGCACACCTTGTGCTTTTGGGCACTCCAGTGATGTTGCAGCTCTGAAATATGGCAAAACTGGTGGCAAGTGGCATCTTGGCAGCTGCACGCTTGACTTTTCTCAGTTCATGGGCAGTTATTTTGCGCCTTGGTTTTTCCACACGCTTCTTGCGACCCTGTTGACTATTTTGAATGAAACGCTTGATTGTTCGATGATCACGCTTCAGAAGCTTTGCAATTTTAAGAGTGCTGCATCCCTCTGCAAGATATCTCACTATTTTTTACTTTTCTGAGCCTGTCAAGTCCTTCTTTTGACCCATTTTGCCAAAGGGAAAGGAAGTTGCCTAATAATTATGCACACCTGATATAGGGTGTTAATGTCATTAGACCACACCCTTCTCATTACAGAGATGCACATCACCTAATATGCTTAATTGGTAGTAGGCTTTCGAGCCTATACAGCTTGGAGTAAGACAACATGCATAAAGAGGATGATGTGGTCAAAATTCTCATTTGCCTAATAATCCTGCACTCCCTGTAGTATACTAGAGCAATTTTGGGTTGTGCTCGAGCGCAATCCAGAAATTTCAACTTGTAATATCAGCGTTATTTACTGGGGTCGCAATATCCATTTTTTCCGCGGTAATTGTGATTTACCATTGCCTTGTAATATCGGGCATTATTGCTTATCGCAAGCTATCATTAGCGTGTCACTTGTAATCTAATCCAAAACATTTTAAAAGTGTTAAATATGCATTATTTTGCAGTCCAGGGACATACTCTTCCAAAGCCTCATGAGTGTTTTATATCTTATGTCTTTTGCTGTTGCCAACTAGATACATATATAGATGAACTCCTGCACATATTAAACAGTCACTGTACAGCATAAAGGAGGGCCAGGATTCTGAATTCCACGGAATGGAAGCAGTGGAAGAACTTCAGTTCAGTTTATAATTAAAATACCTTGCAAAGTATTTGGGCTATAAATAATTAATGAGGTAAAGTTAGGAAGTGGGTGCGCAAGGGGGGGTGTAAGCCTCTCTCTATGAACCTCCTCAAAAAGTTCCAATAAGGTATAAGATCTAAATATTGTATGTGAGAGGGCGCTGGTTAGCTTAAAGGGACACTGAACCCAATTTTTTTCTTTTGTGATTCAGATAGAGCAGGCAATTTTAAGCAACTTTCTAATTTACTCTTATTATCAAATTCTCTTCATTCTCTTGGTATCTTTATTTGAAATGCAAGAATGTAAGTTTAGATGCCAGCCCATTTTTGGTGAACACACTGTGTTGTTCTTGCTGATTGGTGGATAAATTCACCCACCAATAAACAAGTGCTTTCCATGGTCTGAACCAAAAAATAGCTTAGATGACTTCTTTTTCAAATAAAGAAAGCAAGAGAACAAAGAAAAATTGATAAGAGTAAATTAGAAAGTTGCTTAAATTTGCATGCTCTATCTGAATCACGAAAGAAAAAAATTTGGGTTCAGTGTCCCTTTAACCCCTTAACGACCAACGACGTATGGGGTACGTCCTGCAAAAAAATGCAGTTAATGACCAAGGACGTACCCCATACGTTGTTGGTCTTTGAAAGCAGTGGAAGCGATCCTGATAGCTTCCAGCTGCTTTCATGTTATTGCAGTGATGCCTCAATATTGAGGCATCCTGCAATAACTGTTTTTAGCCATCCGATGCAGAGAGAGCCACTCTGTGGCCCTCTCTGCATCGGCTATCGATAGCCATTACCGTTGGTGGGTGGGAGCTCATCCAGGGAGGCGGGTGGGCTGTTATTGGTGGAGGAGGGGGGAGGGATCTTGTGCGGGTGCGCACGCGTGCACGGGGGCGTGCACGAGAGCCGTGCACGCGCGTGCATGTGAGATCAATGCAAACAGCATCAATATGCTGTAGATCTGGAGGGTGGGAGAGAGGACTGGGGAGGGTGGGATTTTCAAATCAAGGCATCTGGGAGAGGGTGGGGGGTTGGATGTTGAGGGGTGGGGCAGCTACACTACAAAAATATTTAATAAAATAAAAAAATTTAAATACATTATTTTTCAAACTGGGTACTGGCAGACAGCTGCCAGTACCCAATATGGTGCACAATAAAGGCAGGGGGGGGGTTAAAGAGCTGTTTGGGGGGGGGATCAGGGAGGTTGGGGCTAAGGGGGGTCCTACACATCAGAAGAATTTTTTATTTTTTTAAAAAAAACTAAACCCCCCAAAAACTTTTATTTTAGTACTGGCAGACTCTTTCTGGCCAGGTACTTAAGATGGCGGGGACATTTGTGGGGTGGGGGAGGGAAGGAGCTGTTTGGGAGGGATCAGGGGGTCTGATGTGTCAGGTGGAGGCTGATCTCTACACTAAAGCTAAAATTAACCCTACAAGCTCCCTAATTAACTCCTCACTGCTAGACATAATATACGTGTGATGCGCAGGCGGCATTTAGCGACCTTCTAACTACCGAAAAGCACGCCAAAGCCATATATGTCTGCTATTTCTGAACAAAGGGGATCCCAGAGAAGCATTTACAACAATTTGTGCCATAATGCACAAGCTGTTTGTAAATAATTTCAGGTGAGAAACCTAAAATTGTGAAATATTTAAAGTTTTTTTTAATTTGATCGCATTTGGCGGTGAAATGGTGGCATGAAATATACCAAAATGGGCCTAGATCAATACTTGGGGTTGTTTACTACACTAAAGCTAAAATTAACCCTACAAGCTCCCTAATTAACCCCTTCACTGCTGCGCATAATACACGTGTGGTGCGCAGTGGCATTAGAGGCCTTCTATTACCAAAAAGCAACGTAGAAGCCATATATGTCTGCTATTTCTGAACAAAGGGGATCCCAGAGAAGCATTTAAAACCATTTGTGCAATAATTGCACAAGCTGTTTGTAAATAATTTCAGTGAGAAACCTAAAGTTTGTGAAAAAATTTTGTGAAAAAGTGAACATTTTTTTTTATTTGATCGCATTTGTAGTGAAATGGTGGCATGAAATATACCAAAATGGGCCTAGATCAATACTTTGGGATTGTCTTCTAATATTATAATATATATAGATACATGTTAAAGGATATTCAGGATTCCTGACAGATATCAGTGTCCCAATGTAACTAGCGCTAATTTGAAAAAAAGTGGTTTGGAAATAGCAAAGTGCTACTTTTATTTAGTGCCCTATAACTTGCAAAAAAAGCAAGGAACATGTAAACATTGGGTATTTCTAAACTCAGGACAAAATTTAGGAAACTATTAGCATGGGTGTTTTTGGGTGTTGTAGATGTGCAAACAGATTTTGGGGGTCAAAGTTTGAAAAAAAAAAATTTTTTTCCATTTTTTCCTCATATTTTATAATTTTTTTAATAGTAAATTATAAGATATGATGAAAATAATGGATATCTTTAGAAAGTCCATTTAATGGCGAGAAAAACGGTATATAATATTTGTGGGTTACAGTAAATGAGTAAGAGGAAAATTACAGGCTAAACACAAACACCCGCAGAAATGTAAAAATAGCCTTGGGTCCCAAACGGTCAACAAATGGAAAAAGTGCTCTGTGTCACTAAGGGGGTTAAACACCAATATCACAAATGTTGATATATTGGTTATAAGAGAACTTATTATAATGGTATACTTCTGGCTATTAAAAAAACTCTATATGAGAGAGATCAATATTTCGTATGAGAGACCTTATATCGTATACTTCTGACTATTAAAGAACTTTATTAGAGAGAGATCAAAATATCACAATCTAATAACACTGTATTAATACTGTAAAATATGTTTATTTTAATAAACACTACATGTGAGTGCTAATCTATGCACATAAAATACAAAACTTCCACATAGAATCAAAACTCAGGACGTCTCCCTTTGACATAACAAATTGCATGCAGCTTAAAGTCTGTGTTACCACCTTGTTCGGAATTAGTTAAAAGTTCATTGTTCCTTTTTAGGAACCAATTTGTATAAAAACAATAACAGTAAGAAGCAATAAAGAGCTGATCGATTTTTCAGATATTTTTCAGGAAATTCCCAGAGACGTTAAAGAGCCACAAAATACCCAATATCCTTTGCGCGCTACACTTAGCGCTACACTTGTAATATAGCCCTTAGAAATGTACGGCTAGATTACGAGTTTTGCGTTATGACTAAAAAAGCAGCGTTAAGAGGCTCATAATGCTGCTTTTTTACTACCGCTGCTATTACGAGTCTTGTAGGTACAGCTTTTTTGGCCCGTACGCAAATTTGCGTAAAGTCTTTTTCAATGGACTTCCATAGCGTCAGTATTACAAGCTTTTTTTTTTAGGCCAAAAAAGTGAGCGGTACAGCCTATCCCGCAAGATTCGTAAGCGCATTCTAAAGTCAGAAGTTATGAGTTTTAACTACAAAGCTATAGCATAAAACTCAGAACTAAAGTGCTAAAAAGTACACTAACACCCATAAACTACCTATTAACCCCTAAACCAAGGCCCTCCTGCATCGCAAACACTAAAATAAAATTATTAACCTCTAATCTGCCGCTCTGGACTTCACAGCCACTAGAAATATTATTAATCCCTAATCTGCCGCCCCTAACATCGCTGCCACCTATCTACATTTATTAACCCCTAATCTGCCACCCCCCAACATCGCCGCCACTATACTAAAGTTATTAACCCCTAAACCTAAGTCTAACCATAACCCTAACACCCCTAACTTAAATATAATTAAAATAAATCTAAAGAAGGGGCGGAGCTTGGCCGTTCTGTGAAATGGCTGCGTAGTGAAATAACTCCTAGGCCCTAAGTCTCCAAACCCAGCAGCCATCCACGACCTCAGCCTCATAAGATCCCCTTACATCAAAGGTATGGGTTCCCTGAACCTGGCGCAACACCCCAACTGCGCAAACCCCTCTTAATTGACCAGGCCCGCTCATATCATCAGGCGCCGCCCGGCCTGGGGGAGAAGATATCGCGCACCTGGCCTTAGTAGCACCAGGGCTGGGCTCGATCCGACAGGAGGCAACGCGAACAATCCTGCGGCTGCTGACTCCCACCACCCGGCCATACACGTCAGCAACTGCCGCCGCAACTTACAGCCTCTCACCGCCTAGTAAGTCTGGCACACTTCCAGGTGCAGCACACATTCTAGGGCCTTGTGGTGGGGCGGTACGCATTGCGGGCCGCAAGAGCTAACAGCCTAAGCTACTTGCTGTCCTGTCGCATAGCTACCCACACGCAATACAGGGGAGCTAGGCGAGCTAGGCAACCTCTCAGGATAAAATTGGTTATTTGTGGAGAGAGAACAGGGCAGCCTTGCCCACAATCAGATAAGCTGTGAAAGAAGGGACATATATTATACAGCCCACAACAGTCCCTGTGAAGTGTACATGCTGCACCACACCCTGGGGCGACATTTCCCTGCTGCTATACGCCTTTAAGCAGTACAATCCTTCACCCTCAAGGCAGCACAACTTTGAAAAATCTCGTGTGCTGCACTAATATTAAGGCAGGCCATCTGACAGCAGTTCCTTGTAGTGTACAGGGGGGAAGCAGCTCAAGCAGCCAATATAAACACACTTGAACTTTTACTCTTATCACTAGCCCATAACAACTTAAAAGGGGCCAACCATTCACCACCCACGCCAGCCCTCACCATCTCATATAGCATGCCAGGGAAAAAAACAACTAAGCTGGACAGCGCCTTATAACCTAGGATTATGCAGCAGTTTTTAAAACAGCCTAAATTCACCTCAAAAACCAAACTGAACACACTTCTGACAGCATTATGACCGCAACCCAGCCCACAGCCTAGTGTCCAGGTTGTGAACCCTGCTCCTGCTACTAATTTGGTCCAATCACTAAGAAGACCTCAAATCTTTATGCACCAAAGAAGATTTCAAAGAAATGCTCACTGAAGTAAAGGGTTGGTATGGAGACCTCAAAAGGGGACTTATCAAAGGTGACGCAGAGAGTTACCAACTTAGAAGAAAATCACAATACAACTAGCAATGACATCAACCATATGTCCCGCCTTCTCTATGATCAAGAAGAAACCATATACAACTTATTATAGAAGGTTGAGGATCCGACAACAGGGGCAGGAGGAATAACTGAGAGTACGTGGGATCCCGAATCCATTCATCCAGGAGCCCTGGGAGGGCAGCCTACAGCGCTGTTCCGCACGTTGAAAGGTGATGAAAATGCCCCGGGAGGTAATTATTTGAGAGAGCGCACAGAGCCCTCAGGGCAAAGCCCCCACCTAAAGCACCCCCTAGGGGATGTAATCCTGAAGCTGCTGCATTTTAAAGATAAGGAGGACATTCTAAAACACTTCAAGGCAGGAAACAATAACTTACATATGCAGGGCAACCGCATCCAGATTTTTACAGATTTGAGCCCCACAACACTCCAGAAAAGAAGGAACCTGAACCTTATAACCTGAAGAGGAAGATCGCCTACCGCTGGGGTTCCCGGTCAGCATCATTGCCACCAAAGGTTAACCACCACAGCTATCTACAAAACCCAAGATGACTTACCTCACTTTTGTGAGGCCCTGCAGATACACATCCAGACATGAAGATCCAACAAAAGAAGGCCCGGCTTCGAGGTTTCCTACGAGGAGCCGGATGCGAGCTACACCCACACCCACCGCTGAGCGGGCTTTCACAAACACCCCTCACTAGTGAATGTTGCTGATGATGTGAAGAAACCACATCAACTAATGGACTGCTCGCTCCTACGGCCCAGGTCAGGGGCCAGCTCCTGAATCAAGGCAACAGGTCGTTATATAATATGATATATGTTATCTTTAAGTTTACTTTTTCAAATGCTGGGTTTGTTGACGGGATATTACCCTACTTGTCTAGTTAACTGTTATCATTGATTGCTGTCTCATAGGTTTCTAGAGTTATGTATACCCTGTCTAACATCGGCACCCACAGGTAGGGCAGCCAGGCTGTCAGGTGTATCATAATCTGTTTGCAACTTTATTCCCCTCCATCTTTTCTAACCCCCCCCCCTCCTCCTCCTCCTTCACCCCTTCTATCTCTAGCCTGCCTTTTCCCCTGTCACTGCACACAGAAGCGGAGAGACCTAGAACTACACATTCCACAGATATACAGAAAGAGTAGGGCGCATAGAATAGACAGACGTTGCTCAGCCTCCAGCACACCCGCACATAAACAGATAGATAGCACGCAATTGATGTGTTCTGGTGCTGCCCAGTTGGATCCACTATACCCTAGAAACATGCAGCCGCACCCTATTAAATTCATAACCATTAACGCAAAAGGGCTTAATAGCCCCGAAAAGAGATCAATCGCTTTCACACAGTTACATAAAGCTGGAGGGGATATCATCTGTATCCAGGAGACACATTTCAAAAAAGGGAGGGAACCCAGGTACATCTCTCATAGATATAACACCTTCTACCTCGCCTCAGGCTGCTCAAAGAAAGGCGGGGTGGGCATCTTAGTCAAGAACACGATCCCCTTCCAACCAACCCAGGTTCTTAAAGACCCCAATGGAGCATACTTATTAGTGGTGGGAACATTGTTTAGCTCCTACATCACAATAGTCAATGTCTATCTGCCAAACCAGGGTCAGCACACCATATTCAAACAGCTGACACAACTGATATTGGAACACACAAGAGGCATATTATTTCTATCAGGTGACTTTAATCTACCACTGGTCCCTTCCTATGACACCTCAACAGGGAAAACTAATATACCACACAGAGTAATCAAAACCGTCAACTCACAACTTCGCTCACTAAGACTACACGACATATGGAGATCATTACACCCAGACACCCGGGACTACACCTTCTTTTCACACCCAAACCATGTCTACACCAGAATTGACTACCTCATAACTGACCAGTTAGGCCTCTCCTTGATAGACAAAGCCGACATACTGCCAATTACTTGGTCAGACCATGCACCCGTGCAATGCACATTAGAGTGGCCAGATGTACCCATAAAACCCCATATTTGGAGACTTGACCAACATACGTTAGATAACCCTTTGCACAAATTGGCAATTGACACTACCTTACGGCACTACTTTAACGAAAACCCACTAGATGCGCTACCCAACTCCACGACATGGGAAGCGCACAAATGTGTGGCAAGGGGTGAATTCATAAGGCTTAAAGCTACAGGGACCAAACAAAACAGACAATTCCTGAACTCATCCCTATCTCAGATCCGATACTGGGAAACCGAGCTAAAAAAGAATACCTCATCTACCACAATATTAAAGTCCCTAAACACAGTAAAGACTGAATTGAATAATCATCTTATCAAAGAATACCAGAGAAGGGCATCAATGCTACAACAAAAACATAATTTATGCTTACCTGATAAATTCCTTTCTTCTGTTGTGTGATCAGTCCACGGGTCATCATTACTTCTGGGATATTATCTGCTCCCCTACAGGAAGTGCAAGAGGATTCACCCAGCAGAGTTGCTATATAGCTCCTCCCCTCTACGTCACCTCCAGTCATTCGACCAAAGACCAACGAGAAAGGAGAAACCAAGGGTGTAGTGGTGACTGAATTATATTTAAAAAATATGCACCTGCCTTAAAAACAGGGCGGGCCGTGGACTGATCACACAACAGAAGAAAGGAATTTATCAGGTAAGCATAAATTATGTTTTCTTCTGTATGTGTGATCAGTCCACGGGTCATCATTAATTCTGGGATACCAATACCAAAGCAAAAGTACACGGATGACGGGAGGGATAGGCAGGCTTCATTATACAGAAGGAACCACTGCCTGAAGAACCTTTCTCCCAAAAATAGCCTCCGGAAGAAGCAAAAGTGTCAAATTTGTAAAATTTGGAAAAAGTATGAAGCGAAGACCAAGTTGCAGCCTTGCAAAATCTGTTCAACAGAGGCCTCATTCTTAAAGGCCCAAGTGGAAGCCACAGCTCTAGTGGAATGAGCTGTAATTCTTTCAGGAGGCTGCTGTCCAGCAGTCTCATAGCTAAACGTATTAAGCTACGAAGCCAAAAAGAGAGAGAGGTAGCAGAAGCTTTTGACCTCTCCTCTGACCAGAATAAACGACAAACAGGGCAGAAGTTTGGCGAAAATCTTTAGTTGCCTGCAAGTAGAACTTGAGGGCACGAACTACATCCAGATTGTGTAGAAGACGTTCCTTCTTTGAAGAAGGATTTGGACACAAGGATGGAACAAACAATCTCTTGATTGATATTCCTGTTAGTGACTACCTTAGGTAAGAACCCAGGTTTAGTACGCAGAACTAACCTTGTCTGAGTGAAAGATCAGATAAGGAGAATCACAATGTAGGGCTGATAACTCAGAGACTCTTCGAGCGAGGAAATAGCCATTAAAAATAGAACTTTCCAAGATAACAATTTTATATCAATGGAATGAAGGGGTTCAAACGGAACACCCTGTAAAACGTTAAGAACTAAGTTTAAACTCCATGGCGGAGCAACAGTTTTAAACACAGGCTTGATTCCTAGTTAAAGCCTGACAAAAGGCTTGGATGTCTGAATTTTCTGACAGACGCCTGTGAAACAAGATGGACAGAGCTGAAATCTGTCCCTTTAATGAGCTAGCCGATAAACCCTTTTCTAAACCTTCTTGTTGAAAAGACAATATCCTAGGTATCCTAACCTTACTCCAGGAGTAAGGTTAGGATTCACACCAGTATAGGTATTTACGCCATATTTTATGGTAAATCTTTCTGGTAACAGGCTTCCTAGCCTGTATCAGGGTATCAATAACCGACTCAGAAAAACCACGTTTTGATAAAATCAAGCGTTCAATTTCCAAGCAGTCAGCTTCAGAGAAGTTAGACTTTGATGTTTGAATGGACCCTGAATCAGAAGGTCCTGTCTTAGAGGTAGAGACCAAGGCGGACAGGATGACATGTCCACTAGATCTGCATACCAAGTCCTGCGCGGCCATGCAGGCGCTATTAGAATCACTGATGCTTTCTCCTGTTTGATTTTGGCAATCAATCGAGGAAGCAGCGGGAAGGGTGGAAACACATAAGCCATCCTGAAGTTCCAAGGTGCTGTCAAAGCATCTATCAGAACCGCTCCCAGATCCAGGGATCCGGGAGCCGTAGCGAGGAAGTTTGGGCGTTCCTGGCGAGACGCCATGAGATCTATCTCTGGTTTGCCCCAACGTTGAAGTATTTGGGCAAAGACCTCCGGATGAAGTTCCCACTCCCCCGGATGAAGAGTCTGGCGACTCAAGAAATCCGCCTCCCAGTTCTCCACTCCCGGGATGTGGATTGCTGACAGATGGCAAGAGTGAGACTCTGCCCAGCGAATTATCTTTGATACTTCTATCATTGCTAGGGAGCTTCTTGTCCCTCCTTGATGGTTGATGTAAGCTACAGTCGTGATGTTGTCCGACTGAAACCTGATGAACCCCCGAGTCTTTTACTGGGGCCAAGCTAGAAGGGCATTGAGAACTGCTCTCAATTCCAGAATGTTTATTGGCAGGAGACTTTCCTCCTGACTCCATTGTCCCTGAGCCTTCAGAGAATTCCAGACAGCGCCCCAACCTAGAAGGCTGGCGTCTGTTGTTACAATTGTCCAGTCCGGCCTGCTGAACGGTATCCCCCTGGACAGATGTGGCCGAGAAAGCCACCATAGAAGAGAGTTTCTGGTCTCTTGATCCAGATTCAGAGTGGGGGACAAATCTGAGTAATCCCCATTCCACTGACTCAGCATGCACAATTGCAGCGGTCTGAGATGTAGGCGTGCAAAGGGAACTATGTCCATTGCTGCTACCATTAAGCCGATCACCTCCATGCATTGAGCTACTGACGGGAGTTGAATGGAATGAAGGACACGGCATGCATTTAGAAGCTTTGTTAATCTGTCTTCTGTCAGATAAATCTTCATTTCTACAGAATCTATAAGAGTCCCCAAGAATGGAACTCTTGTGAGAGGAAAGAGAGAACTCTGCTTTTCGTTCACTTTCCATCCGTGGGGACCTTAGAAATGCCAGAACTAACTCTGTATGAGACTTGGCAGTTTGAAAGCTTGAAGCTTGTATCAGAATGTCGTCTAGGTACGGAGCTACCGAAATTCCTCGCGGTCTTAGTACCGCCAGAAGGGCACCCAGAACCTTTGTAAAGATTCTTGGAGCCGTAGCCAATCCGAATGGAAGGGCTACAAACTGGTAATGCCTGTTTAAGAAGGCAAACCTTAGATACCGGTAATGATCTTTGTGAATCGGTATGTGAAGGTAAGCATCCTTTAAATCCACTGTGGTCATGTACTGACCCTCTTGGATCATGGGTAAGATTGTCCGAATAGTTTCCATTTTGACGATGGAACTCTTAGGAATTTGTTTAGGATCTTTAAATCCAAGATTGGCCTGAAGTTCCCTCTTTTTTGGGAACCACAAACAGGTTTGAGTAAAACCCTTGTCCTTGTTCCGACCGCGGAACCGGATGGATCACTCCCATTAATAATAGATCTTGTACACAGCGTAGAAACGCGTCTTTCTTTATTTGGTTTGTTGACAACCTTGACAGATGAAATCTCCCTCTTGGGGGAGAGGATTTGAAGTCTAGAAGGTATCCCTGAGATATGATCTCTAGCGCCCAGGGATCCTGGACATCTCTTGCCCAAGCCTGGGCGAAGAGAGAGAGTCTGGCCCCCCACTAGATCCGTCCCGGATCGGGGCCCTCGGTTCATGCTGTCTTTGGGACAGCAGCAGGTTTACTGGCCTGCTTGCCCTTGTTCCAGGACTGATTAGGCTTCCAGCCTTGTCTGTAACGAGCAACAGCTCCTCCCTGTTTTGGTGCAGTGGAAGTTGGCGCTGCTCCTGCTTTGAAATTCCGAAAGGGACGAAAATTAGACTGTCTAGCCTTAGCTTTGGCTTTTGTCTTGAGGTAGAGCGTGGCCCTTACCTCCTGTATGTCAGCAATAATTTCTTTCAAACCGGGCCCAAATAAAGTTTGCCCCTTGAAAGGTATACTAAGTAATTTGGACTTAGAAGTTACATCAGCCGACCAGGATTTTAGCCACAGCGCTCTGCGTGCCTGAATGGCGAATCCTGAATTCTTAGCCGTAAGTTTGGTTAAATGTACTACGGCCTCCGAAATGAATGAATTAGCTAGTTTAAGGACTCTAAGCCTGTCCGTAATGTCGTCCAGCGTAGCTGAACTAAGGTTCTCTTCCAGAGACTCAATCCAAAATGCTGCCGCAGCCGTGATCGGCGCGATGCATGCAAGGGGTTGTAATATAAAACCTTGTTGAATAAACATTTTCTTAAGGTAACCCTCTAATTTTTTATCCATAGGATCTGAAAAAGCACAGCTATCCTCCACCGGGATAGTGGTACGCTTAGCTAAAGTAGAAACTGCTCCCTCCACCTTAGGGACCGTTTGCCATAAGTCCCGTGTGGTGGCGTCTATTGGAAACATCTTTCTAAATATTGGAGGGGTGAGAACGGCACACCGGGTCTATCCCACTCCTTAGTAACAATTTCAGTTAATCTCTTAGGTATAGGAAAAACGTCAGTACTCGCCGGTACCGCAAAGTATTTATCCAACCTACACATTTTCTCTGGTATTGCAACAGCGTTACAATCGTTGAGAGCTGCTAAGACCTCCCCTAGTAATACACGGAGGTTTTCCAATTTAAATTTAAAATTTGAAATATCTGAATCCAATCTGTTTGGATCAGAACCGTCACCTACAGAATGAAGCTCTCCGTCCTCATGCTCTGCAAGCTGTGACGCAGTATCAGACATGGCCCTAGAATTATCAGCGCACTCTGTTCTCACCCCAGAGTGATCACGCTTGCCTCTTAGTTCTGGTAATTTAGCCAAAACTTCAGTCATAACAGTAGCCATATCTTGTAATGTTATCTGTAATGGCTGCCCAGATGTACTAGGCGCCATAATATCACGCACCTCCCGGGCGGGAGATGCAGGTACTGACACGTGAGGCGAGTTAGTCGGCATAACTCTCCCCTCGCTGTTTGGTGAAATTTGTTCAATTTGTACAGATTGGCTTTTATTTAAGGTAGCATCAATACAGTTAGTACATAAATTTCTATTGGGCTCCACCTTGGCATTGGAACAAATGACACAGGTATCTTCCTCTGAATCAGACATGTTTAACACACTAGCAATAAACATGCAACTCGGTTACAATTTTATTTAATAAAAACGTACTGTGCCTCAAGAAGCACTAAACGATTAAATGACAGTTGAAATAATGAACTGAAAAACAGTTATAGCATCACTCTTAACAAACAACACAACTTTTTAGCAAAGGTTTGTTCCCATTAGTAAAATAATACTAATTAAATTTTAAACAACGTTTTGAATCACAGTCACTATATAAGTCTCACAGCTCTGCTGAGAGAATCTACCTCCCTTCAAAGAAGTTTGAAGACCCCTGAGTTCTGTTAGAGATGAACCGGATCAGGCAAAAAAACTGACTGGAAATTTTTGATGCGTAGCAAAGAGCGCCAAAAACGGCCCCTCCCTCTCACACACAGCAGTGAGAGAGAAACGAAACTGTCATAATTAACACAAGCAAAACTGCCAAGTGGAAAATAAAGCCCAAATACTTATTCACTCAGTACCTCATTAATGCAAACGATTCTACATTCCAGCAAAAACGTTTAACATGAAAAATACCTAATAAAAGGTTTAATGTACTTTTACAGAGTAATTCCGGTGAAATACCATCCCCAGAATACTAAAGTGTAGAGTATACATACATGTTCATTATAACGGGTATGGCAGGATTTTTTCATCAATTCCATTCAGAAAATAACAACTGCGACATACCTCAATGCAGATTCAACTGCCCGCTGTCCCCTGATCTGAAGCTTTTACCTCCCTCAGATGGCCGAGAAACAGCAATATGATCTTAACTACTCCGGTTAAAATCATAAGAAAAACTCTGGTAGATTCTTCTTCAAACTCTGCCAGAGAGGGTAATAACACGCTCCGGTGCTATTGTAAAATAACAAACTTTTGATTGAAGTTCTAAAAACTAAGTATAATCACCATAGTCCTCTCACACCTCCTATCTAGTCTTTGGGTGCAAGAGAATGACTGGAGGTGACGTAGAGGGGAGGAGCTATATAGCAACTCTGCTGGGTGAATCCTCTTGCACTTCCTGTAGGGGAGCAGATAATATCCAGAAGTAATGATGACCCGTGGACTGATCACACATAACAGAAGAAAATACTTTGAGATGAATGATAGAATAGGCTCCTCATTAGCTAAGGCGCTGAAGCACAAACAATTAAGCACGCAAATATACTCGCTAACAGATGCATCGGGGCACACTCAGAAAGAGAGTGAGAAAATAGCTGAGACTTTCAGACGATATTACGAGACACTTTACAACATCACGAACAAGAGCCCACAATCACACATAGACGCATATCTAAGAGACATCCAGCTCCCCACACTCTCTCAAGAGGACTCTGAGCAACTTGACAGACCGATAACAGCTGACGAAATTAAGCTAGCCATCAAGAGCATGCCAAATGGAAAGAGCCCCGGGCCTGATGGACTAGGGGTAAAATACTACAAAGACTTTGCACATCACTTACTAACACCTCTCACACTCCTGTTTAACTCACTGTTAAAAGAGGGAGGCTTCACAGACCAGATGCTTGAGGCAAACATTACTGTCCTCCCCAAACAGGGTAAAACCCCGGATAGGCCAGAGAACTTCCACCCGATCTCGCTCCTCAACATAGATGTAAAAATCTACGCAAAAGTATTAGCCAACAGAATCAATCAGATCCTACCCACGCTGATACACCCAGATCAAGTGGGTTTCGTGTCTGGGAGAGAGGCGCAGTGACAACACGCTGAAAGTGTTACAGCTCGTATCGCACGCGCAGTCATCAGAATACCCCCTTATACTGGTCTCGACAGACGCTGAAAAAGCGTTCGACCGGGTACACTGGTCTTTTCTAAAAGCGGTCCTAGCCAGAATGAAGTTTAGTGAAACCTTTATTAAACTGATATTTGCTCTCTATGAAAATCCCTCTGCTAGGGTAAAAGTTAATGGCCTGCTGTCAGACAGATTCCATTTCAGAAACAGGACCATGCAGGGATGCCCCCTCTCGCCGATCCTTTTCGCTATCTCAATCGAGGCATTAGCGCAGAAAATTAGAGAAGACTCCCAGATCTCAGGCATTAAAACTAAATCAAGCACACACAAATTGGCTTTATACGCCGACGACGTCCTATTGACACTCACTGACATAGAGACCTCACTCCCTAGAGTTTTAGACACTTTTAGTGAATACGGACGACTATCTAACTTCCACCTTAATGTAGCCAAATCAGAGATACTGAACATCACATACAGCACAGAGGATTTAACCACAACATTAGGTGTCTGCCCCTTGAGATTACAACGAGACAAGCTGAAGTATCTGGGGATATACATCTCCCCGGACGCTCACTCTGTCTTCCGAGAAAATTACAAGAGTTTAGAAACCACACTGATAGCGGACCTGTCTAGATAGAAGAACAAATCCATCTCCTGGCTAGGACGAATTAATGTCATTAAGATGAACGTGCTACCCAGACTGCTTTACATTCTCCAAACAACACCAATCCCCCTCCCAAGGAACTATCTACAAAAAATACAAAACTTAATCGAACAATACATCTGGGGAGGGATCAGACCAAGGGTAGCCAGGAGAACTCTGTATCTGCCCAGGGACAGAGGGGGTCTAGGGGTCCCAAACATACTAACGTACAAACAGGCAATCACGCTGGGTAGATTGCTGGACTGGTTCTCTAATGATCCCAACAAAGAATGGGTACGACTGGACTGTGATATTCTAGACACAAACAACGCAGGCCTAGGCGCCTGGATTCTAGAAAAGGATAGGCACACAGCCACAACTACATATCCCCTCCTGATAGACTTCTATTCTACTTGGGACAAGATAATAAACACTACAACGCATATAACAACCAAACATTCCCCACTGACCCCTATTTATCATAATGCCGCACTGCCATGGAACTACCCTGATAATAGAGCCACTACTGACACACCCTTAAATGACTACGTCATCAAGTCCTTGACAGACGGACATAAGCTCAAGACACTCACGGACATCTTGGAGGAACACCCTCACCAGATAATGAACTGGTACTCACACATGCGGTTAAACCACTACATTGTGACACATAAACATAGATCTTGTTTAACCAGAACGCCTACCACCTTCGAGACCTTGTGCCTGAAGGACACACCAACAGCTCATGCAATCTCATTACTCTATAAACTGCTACTGACAGATGATGCCCACACACTCCCTTCCTACACGAAGATGTGGGAAAAGGAATGGCAGACTGAGATTGGTCATGAGGACTGTCAGAACGCTTTTTTAGTGACCAAGTCAGCCTCAATCTCTATGAGAGCGCAAGAATCCAGTTTCAAATGCCTAGCAAGGTGGTACCTTACACCCAGCAGACTGCAGAAGATTTACAAACAGGCCTCAGGCAAATGCTGGAGGGACTGTGGCGCAGTTGGCACACCAACACACATATGGTGGGATTGCCCCAGGCTAGATGAATACTGGGTTGGCGTCCTTAATCACATGGAACTAGTCTTAGGGAAACCCCTGCAGAACAGCCCAAAAACATTACTGTTCCTATCATTGCCCAAATTGCCTTGTAAAGCTAACAGAGTACTACTATTAATTATGCTGAATGGAGCTAAATTGCTGATCCCAAAGCATTGGAAATCTAGCACCACACCGACCCTTAAGGAATGGCAAGAACAAGTAGATACGCTGCTACGCCTAGAAAGATATCACCACACTCAGCAAGGGACTGTGGACACACACGAGATGATGCTGGAGTGCTGGGCGACACACAGACAACGAATAGTGTAGGATAATGTTGACTACAGCATGGACCTCTGACTTCTCCATTGACACTTACCCCCCTCCCCCCCCTCCTTCTTCGCTTTTATTTACCACCTCTGCCCATTCTTCACGAGATATGCACAAACGAGCCCCAAACAATCCTCGACCGTGGGAATACAGTAAAGTGAGTGACTACACAAACCTTATCAAGGCGACACTGGAGACAGGTTTCCCCCCCCTCCCCCCCTCTTTCTCCTTTTCTCTCTGCTTCTCACTCTCTGGTGATCCTAGCTTATGAATGTATAGCTTGGCGGGATTGGCCGTAGAACACCAGGGAAAGTGCACTATTGGACTCTTGGACTTTTAACATACAAGTGCATATTGAACTGTGTCCTGATCCTTCCGGAGTTAAACTCCACATGCTTTATGAGCGGTCAGTAATTCATCATGCCTAGGGGAGCCAGGGGAAGAATGACTTTTACATGTTAGTATTATACATCACACTTTGCAATGTAATGATCACATAACTTTGTATTCATATGCACCTTGGAAAAACTGAAAAACTTGTAATTTTTTGAATACCTTTCAATAAAGCTTTTTTGAAAAAAAAAAAAAAAAAAAAAATCTAAAGAAAACTTACTATTAATAACTAAATAATTCCTATTTAAGACTAAATACTTACCTGTAAAATAAACCCTAGGCTGGCTACAATATAACTAAAAAAAATAAATAATAAATATAATTTAAATAAAACAAAATTAAATAACTACAATTAAATAAATTATTCATATTTAAAACTAAATACTTATCTACAGGGCCGCCATCAGGGGGTGACAGGGGTGACTCCTGTCAGGGGCCCAATGGGCTAGGGGGGCCCCATGAGGCAAGAACTAAAAAAAAAAAAAAAAAAAAAAAAATTATTTTTTATTTTTTTTTATTTTGGCAGCCACCAGTGGGTACTACAGCAGAGTGCTAATTGAGCATGGGAAATGTTATTACAAGGAGTAAAGTATTAGCATTTGAGAGGATTTCTGAGTGTGCACTAAACCACTATGCACAGTGTGAGACAGACTTGGCACTTTGTTTGTAGAGTGTGTGCCTGAGTCAGACGGCTGATCACTTTCATTTGCAGAGGAGGTAGGAATTACTTAGCAAATGTTTTTTATTTCTTTGTGCAATTTAAGATTGTAACTTCAGTGTGGTAGTAGTTGTATGGTGGGGCCAAGGGTCCATAAAAACATATTTTTTTAGCAGCAGTGGATTATTTGACAATGCTGTAGAAATTCTATATTTAAAACCATGCAGAAATGTTTCCTCCTTAATACACAAATGATATATATTACATTCCAGTTTACTGCCCCTTTATGCAAGGACTTTCCAGATACAAGGAGGCATTTTATCTAAGATTTTTACATCTGCATAACATGTTATACTCTCATACTAAGTTTGCTCAGTGTTGGAAATGAGACAGGTTAACTTAAAACTGTTCAGTTTACTCTACAGCTGACTTAATTTTGAAATGCATACAAACAAGCTTAAATCCTGCATTTAACCAGATCTAATGGTATGAGTACCACAGCTTATGGTTCCACCAAGACCATATAGAGTACAGCATTTTCAAAATCCACAAGTACAGCTGACAGATGGGAACATTTGTACACTATATTTGAAGTGGTGCTCTTGGTTGGGGAAAATATCAAACAAACATAAGTCAACCTTTTAAAAGTACTTTTCTTCATCTAGCCATCTATCCAGATCATTAATGTACAATTTTGAATTCACAGAATTATTTTTGTTTGCACATTTACAAATATGATTCTTTAAAAAGTGATCTCTTAATTTCTGCATTTTTTTTATCATGCATGTCACACACTGTTGATTTAGGGGATGCAAGGTGCATAAATGTTTCCTCCTGTGAGTGTTTCTGTGGGTGTCTGTGTTTATGTCTTTGTGCTTTGGTTTGTGTCTCTATGAGTGTGTATGTATTTTTTTCTGTTGGTATCTCTGTGAGGGTGGGTGTGTATGGCTTTGTGCATTTTCTGTGGATGTCTGTGAGGGTGTGTGCAATATGTCTTTGAGCTTTTTCTATGGGCGTCTCTGTGAGGGTGGGCGTGTGTTTGTCTTTGTGTATTTTCTCTGGATGCCTCTGTGAGGGTGGGTGTGTATGTCTGTGTTTTCTGTGGATGTCTCTGTGAGGGTGTGTGTCTGTGTGTGTGTGTATGTACGTCTGTGTTTTCTGTGGATGTCTCTGTGAGGGTATGTATTTTCTGTGGGTGTCTCTGTGAGGGTGTGTCTATGTCTTTGTGTGTTTTCTGTGGATGTCTCAGTGAGGGTGTGTATGTGTGTCTTTCTGTGTTTTCTGTGGGTGTCTCTGTGTGTGTGTGTGTGTATGTCTTTGTGTGTTTTCTGAGGCTGTCTCTGTTGGTGTTTCCTTGGGTGTATGTGCAAGTTTGAGTTTGTGTTTGTGTGTGTGTCCATTGTCTGTTCCTTTTTAGGACATTTTGACCTTACTACTGAATATTCACATCTTTTAACAGACTTTGAGACTAATGAAACCTTTGCGGAAGTCACCAATCTACCATTTAACCTTTAAATGATTGTTTAGGCACTTCAGGGCCCTTCCTTTCAGCCACTGCATGCTGTTGTCATCATTTAGTTGGCATCTTCCTTTACAAAAAGATAATCAGAACTCCATATTTTGTTTTCTAAATCTCCTTTTTTTACAAAACTGTAGTTTACCTCATTACTTGTCAGGTCAATGTAAACAAGTGCTAAGTGTGTGTTTGGGTGTCTGTGTCTGAGTTTCTTTGCGTGTGTGCTAGAGTGTCTATATGTGAATCCTTATGTGTGAGTGTGTGTGTGTGTTTCAGTGTATGTTACTACCTTTACAACATTTCCAAGTTTAAATAGACACTTAAGAATAAAGTGCATATATACGTTTTAGTCACTTGGTCAAAAATTGACCATGTCAAAGGAGGGGGGGGGGCCCTGATCAATGGTTAAGTCAGGGGCCCCAACATTTCTAGTGGCGGCCCTGCTTATCTATAAAATAAACCCTAAGCTAGCTACAATATAACTTATAGTTACATTGTAGCTAGCTTAGGGTTTATTTTTATTTTACAGGCAAGTTTGTATTTATTTTAACTATTAGAATAGTTACTAAATAGTTATTAACTATTTAATAACTACCTAGCTAAAATAAATACAAATGTACCTGTAAAATAAAACCTTACCTGTCTTACAGTAACACCTAACCTTACACTACAATTAAATAAATTACCTAAATTAAATACAATTAACTAAATTAAATAAAAATACCTAAATTATAAACCCCCCCCACTAAATTACAGAAAATAAAAAACAAATTACAAGATATTTAAACTAATTACACCTAATCTAATAGCCCTATCAAAATAAAAATAATGATTGGAACAGCCAATAGAATGCAAGCTCAATCCTATTGGCTGATTGCATCAGCCAATAGGATTTTTTCAACCTTAATTCCGATTGGCTGATATAATACTATCAGCCAATCGGAATCTAAGGGATGCCATCTTGGATGACATCACTTAAAGGAACCTTTATTCGTTGGGTAGTCGTCGGAAGAAGAGGATGCTCCGTGCCGGATGTCTTGAAGATAGACCCGCTCCACGCCGGATGGATGAAGATAGAAGATGCCGTCTGGATGAAGACTTCTGCCCGTCTGGAGGACCACTTCTCAAGGCTTGGATGAAGACTTCTCCCGGCTTCGTGGAGGACTTCTTGCCGCTTCACTGAGGACTTCTCCTGGCTTCGTTGAGGATGGATGTCAAAACTGTGAGTGGATATTCGGGGGTTAGTGTTAGGTTTTTTTTAAGGGTTTATAGGGTGGGTTTTAGTTTTAGATTAGGGTTTGGGCAGCAATAGAGCTAAATGCCCTTTTAAGGGCAATACCCATCCAAATGCCTTTTTCAGGGCAATGGGGAGCTTAGGTTTTTTTAGTTAGGGTTTTATTTGGGGGGTTTGGTTGTGTGGGTGGTGGGTTTTACTGTTGGGGTTTGTTTGTATTTTTTTTTCAGGTAAAAGAGCTGATTTCTTTAGGGCAATGCCCCACAAAAGGCCCTTTTAAGGGCTATTGGCAGTTTAGTTTAGGCTAGGGTTTTTTATTTTGGGGGGGCTTTTTTATTTTGATAGGGCTATTAGATTAGGTGTAATTAGTTTAAATATCTTGTAATTTGTTTTTTATTTGGTGTAATTTAGTGTTTTTTTTTGTAATTTAGGTATTTGTATTTAATTTAGTTAATTGTATTTAATTTAGGTAATTTATTTAATTGTAGTGTAAGGTTAGGTGTTAGTGTAAGACAGGTTAGGTTTTATTTTACAGGTAAATTTGTATTTATTTTAGCTAGGTAGTTATTAAATAGTTAATAACTATTTATTAACTATTCTACATAGTTAAACAAAATACAAACTTGTCTGTGAAATAAAAAAAAACCTAAGCTAGATACAATGTAACTATTAGTTATATTGTAGCTAGCTTAGGGTTTATTTTACAGGTAAGTATTTGGTTTTAAATAGGAATTATTTAGTTATTAATAGTAGGTTTTCTTTAGATTTATTTTAATTATATTTAAGTTAGGGGGGTGTTAGGGTTAGACTTAGGTTTAGGGTTTAATAACTTTAGTATAGTGGCGATGACGTTGGGGGCAGCAGATTAGGGGTTAATAAATGTAGGTAGGTGGAAGCAATGTTAGGGGCGGCAGATTAGGAGTTAATAATTGTAGGTAGGTGGCAGCGATGTTAGGGGCGGCAGATTAGGGTTTAATAATTGTAGGTAGGTGGCGGCGATGTTAGGGGTGGCAGATTAAGGGTTAATAATATTTAACTAGTGTTTGCAAGGCGGGAGTGTGGCGGTTTAGGGGTTAATAAGTATAATGTAGGTGTCTGTGATGTTGGGCGCGGCAGATTGGGGGTTAATAAGTGTAAGATTAGGGGTGTTTAGACTCGGGGTTCATGTTAGGGTGTTAGGTGTAAACATAAATTTTGTTTCCCCATAGGAATCAATGGGGCTGCGTTATGGAGCTTTACGCTGCTTTTTTGCAGGTGTTGACGTCTATGGGGAAATCGTGCACGAGCACGTACAACCAGCTCACTGGTATTGGGGTGCGGTATGGAGCACAAGTTTGCTCTACGCTCACTTATTGTCTTTTTTAACGCCGGGTTTATAAAAACCTGTAATACCAGCGCTGTAGGTGAGCAGTGACAATAACGTGCAAGTTAGCACCACACCCCTCTTACCGCAAAACTCATAATCTAGCAGGTAGTTTGTTCTGATTGCCAATGATCCATATATTGTAGTAATGTGTAACTCAGTCAACATTATTATTTTAAAGGAGCATTCTACTGTAAAAAAAAAACAGAATTTATGTTTACCTGATAAATTACTTTCTCCAACGGTGTGTCCGGTCCACGGCGTCATCCTTACTTGTGGGATATTCTCTTCCCCAACAGGAAATGGCAAAGAGCCCAGCAAAGCTGGTCACATGATCCCTCCTAGGCTCCGCCTACCCCAGTCATTCGACCGACGTTAAGGAGGAATATTTGCATAGGAGAAACCATATGGTACCGTGGTGACTGTAGTTAAAGAAAATAAATTATCAGACCTGATAAAAAAACCAGGGCGGGCCGTGGACCGGACACACCGTTGGAGAAAGTAATTTATCAGGTAAACATAAATTCTGTTTTCTCCAACATAGGTGTGTCCGGTCCACGGCATCATCCTTACTTGTGGGAACCAATACCAAAGCTTTAGGACACGGATGAAGGGAGGGAGCAAATCAGGTCACCTAAATGGAAGGCACCACGGCTTGCAAAACCTTTCTCCCAAAAATAGCCTCAGAAGAAGCAAAAGTATCAAACTTGTAAAATTTGGTAAAAGTGTGCAGTGAAGACCAAGTCGCTGCCCTACATATCTGATCAACAGAAGCCTCGTTCTTGAAGGCCCATGTGGAAGCCACAGCCCTAGTGGAATGAGCCGTGATTCTTTCGGGAGGCTGCCGTCCGGCAGTCTCGTAAGCCAATCTGATGATGCTTTTAATCCAAAAAGAGAGAGAGGTAGAAGTTGCTTTTTGACCTCTCCTTTTACCGGAATAAACAACAAACAAGGAAGATGTTTGTCTAAAATCCTTTGTAGCATCTAAATAGAATTTTAGAGCGCGAACAACATCCAAATTGTGCAACAAACGTTCCTTCTTTGAAACTGGTTTCGGACACAGAGAAGGTACGATAATCTCCTGGTTAATGTTTTTGTTAGAAACAACTTTTGGAAGAAAACCAGGTTTAGTACGTAAAACCACCTTATCTGCATGGAACACCAGATAAGGAGGAGAACACTGCAGAGCAGATAATTCTGAAACTCTTCTAGCAGAAGAAATTGCAACTAAAAACAAAACTTTCCAAGATAATAACTTAATATCAACGGAATGTAAGGGTTCAAACGGAACCCCCTGAAGAACTGAAAGAACTAAGTTGAGACTCCAAGGAGGAGTCAAAGGTTTGTAAACAGGCTTAATTCTAACCAGAGCCTGAACAAAGGCTTGAACATCTGGCACAGCTGCCAGCTTTTTGTGAAGTAACACAGACAAGGCAGAAATCTGTCCCTTCAGGGAACTAGCAGATAATCCTTTTTCCAATCCTTCTTGAAGGAAGGATAGAATCTTAACCTTGTCCCAAGGGAATCCTTTAGATTCACACCAACAGATATATTTTTTCCAATTTTGTGGTAAATCTTTCTAGTTACAGGCTTTCTGGCCTGAACAAGAGTATCGATAACAGAATCTGAGAACCCTCGCTTCGATAAGATCAAGCGTTCAATCTCCAAGCAGTCAGCTGGAGTGAAACCAGATTCGGATGTTCGAACGGACCCTGAACAAGAAGGTCTCGTCTCAAAGGTAGCTTCCAAGGTGGAGCCGATGACATATTCACCAGATCTGCATACCAAGTCCTGCGTGGCCACGCAGGAGCTATCAAGATCACCGACGCCCTCTCCTGATTGATCCTGGCTACCAGCCTGGGGATGAGAGGAAACGGCGGGAACACATAAGCTAGTTTGAAGGCCCAAGGTGCTACTAGTGCATCCACTAGAGCCGCCTTGGGATCCCTGGATCTGGACCCGTAGCAAGGAACTTTGAAGTTCTGACGAGAGGCCATCAGATCCATGTCTGGAATGCCCCACAGCTGAGTGACTTGGGCAAAGATTTCCGGATGGAGTTCCCACTCCCCCGGATGCAATGTCTGACGACTCAGAAAATCCGCTTCCCAATTTTCCACTCCTGGGATGTGGATAGCAGACAGGTGGCAGGAGTGAGACTCCGCCCATAGAATGATTTTGGTCACTTCTTCCATCGCTAGGGAACTCCTTGTTCCCCCCTGATGGTTGATGTACGCAACAGTTGTCATGTTGTCTGATTGAAACCGTATGAACTTGGCCCTCGCTAGCTGAGGCCAAGCCTTGAGAGCATTGAATATCGCTCTCAGTTCCAGAATATTTATCGGTAGAAGAGATTCTTCCCGAGACCAAAGACCCTGAGCTTTCAGGGATCCCCAGACCGCGCCCCAGCCCATCAGACTGGCGTCGGTCGTGACGATGACCCACTCCGGTCTGCGGAATGTCATCCCTTGTGACAGGTTGTCCAGGGACAGCCACCAACGGAGTGAGTCTCTGGTCCTCTGATTTACTTGTATCTTCGGAGACAAGTCTGTATAGTCCCCATTCCACTGACTGAGCATGCACAGTTGTAATGGTCTTAGATGAATGCGCGCAAAAGGAACTATGTCCATTGCCGCTACCATCAAACCGATCACTTCCATGCACTGCGCTATGGAAGGAAGAGGAACGGAATGAAGTATCCGACAAGAGTCTAGAAGTTTTGTTTTTCTGGCCTCTGTCAGAAAAATCCTCATTTCTAAGGAGTCTATTATTGTTCCCAAGAAGGGAACCCTTGTTGACGGAGATAGAGAACTCTTTTCCACGTTCACTTTCCATCCGTGAGATCTGAGAAAGGCCAGGACAATGTCCGTGTGAGCCTTTGCTAGAGGAAGGGACGACGCTTGAATCAGAATGTCGTCCAAGTAAGGTACTACAGCAATGCCCCTTGGTCTTAGCACAGCTAGAAGGGACCCTAGTACCTTTGTGAAAATCCTTGGAGCAGTGGCTAATCCGAAAGGAAGCGCCACGAACTGGTAATGCTTGTCCAGGAATGCGAACCTTAGGAACCGATGATGTTCCTTGTGGATAGGAATATGTAGATACGCATCCTTTAAATCCACTGTGGTCATGAATTGACCTTCCTGGATGGAAGGAAGAATAGTTTGAATGGTTTCCATCTTGAACGATGGAACCTTGAGAAACTTGTTTAAGATCTTGAGATCCAAGATTGGTCTGAACGTTCCCTCTTTTTTGGGAACTATGAACAGATTGGAGTAGAACCCCATCCCTTGTTCTCTTAATGGAACAGGATGAATCACTCCCATTTTTAACAGGTCTTCTACACAATGTAAGAATGCCTGTCTTTTTATGTGGTCTGAAGACAACTGAGACCTGTGGAACCTCCCCCTTGGGGGAAGCCCCTTGAATTCCAGAAGATAACCTTGGGAGACTATTTCTAGCGCCCAAGGATCCAGAACATCTCTTGCCCAAGCCCGAGCGAAGAGAGAGAGTCTGCCCCCCACCAGATCCGGTCCCGGATCGGGGGCCAACATTTCATGTTGTCTTGGTAGCAGTGGCAGGTTTCTTGGCCTGCTTTCCCTTGTTCCAGCCTTGCATTGGTCTCCAAGCAGGCTTGGCTTGAGAAGTATTACCCTCTTGCTTAGAGGACGTAGCACTTTGGGCTGGTCCGTTTCTACGAAAGGGACGAAAATTAGGTTTATTTTTGGCCTTGAAAGGCCGATCCTGAGGCAGGGCATGGCCCTTACCCCCAGTGATATCAGAGATAATCTCTTTCAAGTCAGGGCCAAACAGCGTTTTCCCCTTGAAAGGAATGTTAAGTAGCTTGTTCTTGGAAGACGCATCAGCTGACCAAGATTTCAACCAAAGCGCTCTGCGCGCCACAATAGCAAACCCAGAATTCTTAGCCGCTAACCTAGCCAATTGCAAAGTGGCGTCTAGGGTGAAAGAATTAGCCAATTTGAGAGCATTGATTCTGTCCATAATCTCCTCATAAGGAGGAGAATCACTATCGACCGCCTTTATCAGCTCATCGAACCAGAAACATGCGGCTGTAGCTACAGGGACAATGCATGAAATTGGTTGTAGAAGGTAACCCTGCTGAACAAACATCTTTTTAAGTAAACCTTCTAATTTTTTATCCATAGGATCTTTGAAAGCACAACTATCCTCTATGGGTATAGTGGTGCGTTTGTTTAAAGTGGAAACCGCTCCCTCGACCTTGGGGACTGTCTGCCATAAGTCCTTTCTGGGGTCGACCATAGGAAACAATTTTTTAAATATGGGGGGAGGGACGAAAGGAATACCGGGCCTTTCCCATTCTTTATTAACAATGTCCGCCACCCGCTTGGGTATAGGAAAAGCTTCTGGGAGCCCCGGGACCTCTAGGAACTTGTCCATTTTACATAGTTTCTCTGGGATGACCAACTTGTCACAATCATCCAGAGTGGATAATACCTCCTTAAGCAGAATGCGGAGATGTTCCAACTTAAATTTAAACGAAATCACATCAGGTTCAGCTTGTTGAGAAATGTTCCCTGAATCAGTAATTTCTCCCTCAGACAAAACCTCCCTGGCCCCATCAGACTGGGTTAGGGGCCCTTCAGAACCATTATTATCAGCGTCGTCATGCTCTTCAGTATCTAAAACAGAGCAGTCGCGCTTACGCTGATAAGTGTTCATTTTGGCTAAAATGTTTTTGACAGAATTATCCATTACAGCCGTTAATTGTTGCATAGTAAGGAGTATTGGCGCGCTAGATGTACTAGGGGCCTCCTGAGTGGGCAAGACTCGTGTAGACGAAGGAGGGAATGATGCAGTACCATGCTTACTCCCCTCACTTGAGGAATCATCTTGGGCATCATTGTCATTGTCACATAAATCACATTTATTTAAATGAATGGGAATTCTGGCTTCCCCACATTCAGAACACAGTCTATCTGGTAGTTCAGACATGTTAAACAGGCATAAACTTGATAACAAAGTACAAAAAACGTTTTAAAATAAAACCGTTACTGTCACTTTAAATTTTAAACTGAACACACTTTATTACTGCAATTGCGAAAAAACATGAAGGAATTGTTCAAAATTCACCAAATTTTCACCACAGTGTCTTAAAGCCTTAAAAGTATTGCACACCAAATTTGGAAGCTTTAACCCTTAAAATAACGGAACCGGAGCCGTTTTTAACTTTAACCCCTTTACAGTCCCTGGTATCTGCTTTGCTGAGACCCAACCAAGCCCAAAGGGGAATACGATACCAAATGACGCCTTCAGAAAGTCTTTTCTAAGTATCAGAGCTCCTCTCACATGCGACTGCATGTCATGCCTCTCAAAAACAAGTGCGCAACACCGGCGCGAAAATGAGGCTCTGCCTATGATTTGGGAAAGCCCCTAAAGAATATTATATCAAAATACCCAGAATAAATGATTCCTCAAGGCTAAATATGTGTTAATAATGAATCGATTTAGCCCAGAAAAAGTCTACAGTCTTAATAAGCCCTTGTGAAGCCCTTATTTACGATCTTAATAAACATGGCTTACCGGATCCCATAGGGAAAATGACAGCTTCCAGCATTACATCGTCTTGTTAGAATGTGTCATACCTCAAGCAGCAAGAGACTGCTCACTGTTCCCCCAACTGAAGTTAATTGCTCTCAACAGTCCTGTGTGGAACAGCCATGGATTTTAGTGACGGTTGCTAAAATCATTTTCCTCATACAAACAGAAATCTTCATCTCTTTTCTGTTTCTGAGTAAATAGTACATACCAGCACTATTTCAAAATAACAAACTCTTGATTGAATAATAAAAACTACAGTTAAACACTAAAAAACTCTAAGCCATCTCCGTGGAGATGTTGCCTGTACAACGGCAAAGAGAATGACGGGGGTAGGCGGAGCCTAGGAGGGATCATGTGACCAGCTTTGCTGGGCTCTTTGCCATTTCCTGTTGGGGAAGAGAATATCCCACAAGTAAGGATGACGCCGTGGACCGGACACACCTATGTTGGAGAAAAATACATAAGGCTAGATTAATAAACGCTCTTGAGGTTGATGTGGCCTTGTTGTAAAGATGAGACAACAGAAAATCAATGAGCTTCACCTCACCTATATTTTTCAGTTTTGCTAGTGCAGGTTACTGCAATTGACATCTATAGTTGCATAAGGTGCCCAATATATAATATTTCTAAAATAAAAAGCAAAGCAGAAAAACAATAATTAGAACCACAAAACGTAAAAAATGTAGTTGCAAAGTGATTTATGCTAATGTTTATATGTAAGATTTTTGCGTGCCTGTTTTGTTCTTGTATCCTTGGAAAAGGCAGCATTGTCCCTTTCCGGATTGAAGGGGGCTCACCTCTGTCTTTCACAATTTTCCAGACAGACAATGGCTCCACAGTACAGTGTCCAATGACGTCAGAGACAATAAGCGTGCAATCGTGTAATACATGGAGATCATAAAAGAAGCTGAAGTTAACCCCCCCAAAAAATAATAATGTGTAGCATGGGGATGAATGTAAAGATAAAATGAACAAGTGGATAATAGAGTGTCACTATGGGCTCCATTTATGAAGCAGCAGATGCTAATTCGGAGTCCCATCATTTCAGGCTTGTCTGAAACGGAAGTCATAAGACCGCTGCTTCTTAACCTGTCCGCCACCTGACAGCCCCTGCTAGCGACTGGTTGGCCGCCAGTGAGCAGGGGGCGACATTGCACAAGCATTTCACTAGAAATGTTTGTGCAATGATAAATGCAAACAGCATATGCTGTCGGCATTAAAGGGACATGAAACCTAAACATTTTCTTTCATGATTCAGATAGAGAATACAATTTTAAACAACTTTCTAATTTACTTCTACTATCTAATTTGTTTCATTCTCTTGGTATCATTTGTTGAAGAAGCAGAAATGCATTACTGTTTTCAAACTGAACACATGGGTGAGCCAATGAAAATTGGTATATATATTCAGCCACCAATCAGCATCTAGAACATAGGTTATTTGTTGCTACTGAGCTTGCCTAGATAAACCTTTCAGCAAAGGATAACAAGAAAAGGAAGCAAATTAAATAATAGAAGTAAATTAGAAAGTTGTTTAAAGTTGTATTCTCTATCTGAATCATGAAATAAATATTTTGGGTTTCATGTCCCTTTAAGTGATGTCGAGCGGACATGATTCACTATAGCGAATCATGTCCGCACAACATTTAATACATTTACCCCTATGTGTCTAGGGTTGGTAAATATTTTTGACCTACCATTTAAACAGTTTTTGTTATTATGAGTGTAACTGTTATATAAAATGTATGTTTTATGTGTTTTGTGCCACTGTTTTGTCTCGCTTAACAGTTAACCACAGCTCTGAAATTGCACTTACCCTGATGCACGTTAAATATGATTGCGCTCAAGAGAACACATTTAATTTCAACTTATAATATGAGCGCTATTTTGGTTCATTCGCAAAGAGACGCAAAATACCTTATTTCGCTTGTGCTCTATAGTTAGCGCGACACTCGTAATCTAGCCCTAAGAGTAAAACTGCTGACTATTTTTATTTTGCCGTCTGCTCTTTACTATGTGATGTTCTTTTCTATCTAGCACATTTCCAATCTAATCAGAGCATAAAATCCCTGATCTACTAAAGGAGACGACCTGCACCTCTAGGGGATAATTACGACATTGTTTTTGCAGGCTTCCCCTTTAAATGTCAACAGTTATGCAGTAGGAGCTGGCAAATGCAGCCACAAAAGAATCCCAAGTGCATTATAACCCTCACAAAATCTTATTGTTATTTCTGTTGTAAGGATAGTGAGCTAGTCTCACAATATATACTGTCTATGCTCATAGCATTGAAACATGTATGTCTAGCAATGTACTGCAGGGAGCGAGGGAAATGAAACAAGGATGCAGTATTGAGCCGGCAAAATCTCACACATCCATCTTTCATTTCACAACATAGCGAGGAGACATCACATTGATTTGCTTAAAGGGGACATGAAACCCTAAATTATTATTTCATGATTTAGATAGATTTACTTCTATTATCAAATGTGTTTCAATCTCTCTGCATCCTTTCTTGAAGAAACAGCAATGCACTACTGAGAACTAGCTGAACACATTAGGTGAGGCAATAACAAGAGACATATATGAGCAGCTACCAATCAGCAGCTACTAATCAGCAGATAGCTCCCAATAGTTAATTACTACTCTAGAGCCTACCTAGGTATGCTTTTCAACAATGCCTACTCAGAAAAGGAAGACAATTAGATAACAGATTTGGAATTGGAAAGTTATTTAAAATAGGATGCTCTATCTAAATCATGAAGAAAAAAATAGAGTTCATGTCCCTTCAAACAGCAACCTAAAAATACTTAAATGGGCAACATCTGAGAATATCTACATTGTAATGGTAGAGTGAGAAAAACAGGAAAAGCAACTTTAAATGTGGGACACTGCAATATAGCTCTAAAATCATGACTGGCTAAAAGGGGCTTTGATTTTGAGAACCTACAGTTTTATTTAGATAACAATTTAACATTGGTCATTTTTCTCCTAGTGATCACAATCACAAAATGATAGTGCATCTGAAGTTCAAAATTGTTACCTCCTGAAAACAACACAAAATCACTATTTGCCTTGTTAATGTCTTGATATTGTAATAAAAAAAATGCACATGATTAAAGACAAACAAAATTATGATATTGGGGTTTTATTGATTATATCACAGGTTAAAGGGCTTGTATTTTGATGAATCCATTTTAATAATATGTAGTGATGCTAACAGGTGACTTGTAGGCAATCAACCTGTTCTGCTGCAAAACCACAAATATATGTGTTTATAGCTTTCCAAGGGATTTAAACAGGGGCATTATTTGGTATTTAGCGAGAAATTATGCAAATTTTTATTAGTGTAGAAGTGCTTACTAATAAGATAAAACTGATTTATCCAATTGGGGGGGGGGGGCACTCTAATGAGGACAATTTTCAAAATATCAGGAAAGCTAACAACAAACTTAAGAGTCTATAGTCCAAAAATCAAGGATGTAATCCTGAAGATAAGGCTGCTCCTCCAAAGATAACAAGGAAAGTGTAGATCAGAAGATATTCAAATTACTCTGCTTTGTCTGAAAAAGACAAAATAGTGCACCACTTAGTTTTTACCATTAACTAAATATCAAATCTATCTTGAAAATGTAGCTTAGTCACAAATGTAGGACACAAAGTCAAGCAGGCAGATATCTCACAGCTTCTCTGCTAGCTGTCCAATGGTCCACACTCCTCTTACTCTGTAAGTGGATAGTGAGATAGCAAATATATACAGCCCTTTCCACCGTTAGACCAGCAAAACACTACACTCAGTATTTCAGAGTGATGTGCAAGCTAGATCAATATTAGTAATTTTAAGGGCTATAGAAATTCAACCATTTTCAACAGGACTCAACAAACAGACTTTCTACAGAACAAAAGTGAGGCAAAATCACTGTGTCATAAAACGGGGATATTTAATAATAATAAAACATTATGCAACACGTTTCACAGTCTAAGAGTGACCGATTCTTCTGGCATAATCCAACAAATAACACTAAAAACATTTAAAAGTAATTAAGACAAAGTAGACCAATCATATAAAGTGTTACAATTATCTATTCCTGTAGCAGTGTGCAAAAACAATGTTAATGTGTGCAAAAGGAGCATACGTAAAATAAAAGTGTCTGTAACTTTAATATGGCACCATGTCTCCTAGCTACAATTTTAAACAAATAACATTTCCATGCAACAGTTAGAATGACCAAGCAATCTGCTAAACAAAGAATGAAAGCGCCTGTCACTTTAAAATAACATCACTGCTTTTTAGCTACAATTTACTACAGGTACTAGTATTACTATAGTGATGTGGCATCACAAAAAAAACAGACATTATATAATGATATCATTGTAACTAAAGGATGGTTATAACATGACTGAAGTGTCAAATTTCACTACAAAAAACTTTATTAACAAAAACACACAATCTAAAAAAAAGCAGATATTTAAACGAAGTATAATAACAGGACAATAAAAAATATATCTACTGACTGTATAAATATATTTGTATGCACACAAAAATATAAAAAAAATCTGAAACAGAGACAGTGAGGCCCATTTATCAAGCTCTGTATGGAGCTTGTGGGCCCATGTTTCTGGCGAGTCTTCAGACTCGCCAGAAACACCAGTTATGAAGCAGCGGTCTAAAGACTGCTGCTCCATAACCCTGCCCGCCTGTTCTGATGAGGTGGACAGGAATCAACACAATTCAACCCAATCAAATACGATCGGGTTGATTGACACTCTCTGTTGGCGGCCCATTGGCCGAGAGTCGGCAGGGGGCGGCGTTGCACCAGCAGCTCTTGTGAGTGTGGGGGCTGTCTGAGTGTGTGTGTGTGGGGCTGTCTGAGTGTGTGGGGGTTGTCTGAGTATGTGTGTGTGGGGGCTGTCTGAGTGTGTGTGGGGCTGTTTGAGTGTGTGTGTGTGGGGACTGTCTGAGTGTGTGTGTGAGGGGGTTGTCTGAGTATGTGTGTGTGGGGGCTGTCTGAGTATGTGTGTGTGGGGGCTGTCTGAGTATGTGTGTGTGGGGGCTGTCTGAGTGTGTGGGGGGGGGCTATGGGGGCTGTGGGGGGGGATGTATGTGTATATAAGTATCTGTGTGTGTGTATTATTATTTGATTTTTTTTGTATGCCATAATAAAACATCAATACAAGATGATGTATTTTAAAGGGACAGTCTAGGCCAAAATAAACTTTCATGATTCAGATAGAGCATGTATTTTTAAACAATTTTCCAATTTACTTTTATCACCAATTTTGCTTTGTTCTCTTGGTATTCTTAGTTGAAAGTTTAACCTAGGAGGTTCATATGCTAATTTCTTAGACCTTGAAGCCCACCTCTTTCAGATTGCATTTTTTTTTTAAATAGTTTTTATTGAGGTTAGAATAGCAAATAGACAACAGTCTCATCAACAGATTACACTTTACAACATACATTATGCAGACATGACATAACAGTTTAGGCACCTCATTTTTTAAATCTTATAGTTTTGCAAGTCCTCAGACAAGCAGGTCCAATCGTGGGACCAAAAGTTAGACAAGCAATTGAGGACATGTTAATGTAGATAACAGTAAAAAATGCAGTTTCAGCGTATATGGGACAAATATGAAATTATAGAATGCATATACAATATCAAGATAGAGAAACACAATGAAAGCACCAAGGTAACTCTGTGTAATTTGTCAGTTGAGAAAATGAGGAGCATAGCTGTCCTCAGTTGTTATTTTAACCCAATAACCCATTAACACTGAGCATTTATTAAAACATAAGCAACATTAAGACTATTATCTTTGAATAAACTTCAGGAAAGCAGGAAATCGCAACAAAATTGATGTTCCTGTATTGAAACCCTGTGGGCCATTTTACAAAAATGCAGGGAAAAACTTAGTCATGGCTCCACGGATTGGGCAGAGACTACCAAACTCTGCCAGAAGGGTATGCGGAGACAAAGGGGATCACCCCTAACCGCACAGAAGTGGTAGGGGAGGCGGAGCGTAGGCCGAAAATAACATATCTTTCTATTGCAAATTTACATTTCTATCATAAAAACAGAGAATACAGGGAGTGCAGAATTATTAGGCAAGTTGTATTTTTGAGGATTAATTTTATTATTGAACAACAACCATGTTCTCAATGAACCCAAAAAACTCATTAATATCAAAGCTGAATAGTTTTGGAAGTAGTTTTTAGTTTGTTTTTAGTTATAGCTATTTTAGGGGGATATCTGTGTGTGCAGGTGACTATTACTGTGCATAATTATTAGGCAACTTAACAAAAAACAAATATATACCCATTTCAATTATTTATTTTTACCAGTGAAACCAATATAACATCTCAACATTCACAAATATACATTTCTGACATTCAAAAACAAAACAAAAACAAATCAGTGACCAATATAGCCACCTTTCTTTGCAAGGACACTCAAAAGCCTGCCATCCATGGATTCTGTTAGTGTTTTGATCTGTTCACCATCAACATTGCGTGCAGCAGCAACCACAGCCTCCCAGGCACTGTTCAGAGAGGTGTACTGTTTTCCCTCCTTTTAAATCTCACATTTGATGATGGACCACAGGTTCTCAATGGGGTTCAGATCAGGTGAACAAGGAGGCCATGTCATTAGATTTTCTTCTTTTATACCATTTCTTCCCAGCCACGCTGTGGAGTACTTGGACGTGTGTGATGGAGCATTGTCCTGCATGAAAATCATGTTTTTCTTGAAGGATCCAGACTTCTTCCTGTACCACTGCTTGAAGAAGGTGTCTTCCAGAAATTGGCAGTAGGACTGGGAGTTGAGCTTGATTCCATCCTCAACCCGAAAAGGCCCCACAAGCTCATCTTTGATGATACCAGCCCAAACCAGTACTCCACCTCCACCTTGCTGGCTTCTGAGTCGGACTGGAGCTCTATGCCCTTTACCAATCCAGCCACGGGCCCATCCATCTGGCCCATCAAGACTCACTCTCATTTCATCAGTCCATAAAACCTTAGAAAAATCAGTCTTGAGATATTTCTTGGCCCAGTCTTGACGTTTCAGCTTGTGTGTCTTGTTCAGTGGTGGTCGTCTTTCAGCCTTTCTTACCTTGGCCATGTCTGAGTATTGCACACCTTGTGCTTTTAGGCACTCCAGTGATGTTGCAGCTCTGAAATATGGCCAAACTGGTGGCAAGTGGCATCTTGGCAGCTGCACGCTTGACTTTTCTCAGTTCATGGGCAGTTATTTTGCGCCTTGGTTTTTCCACACGCTTCTTGCGACCCTGTTGACTATTTTGAATGAAACGCTTGATTGTTCGATGATCACGCTTCAGAAGCTTTGCAATTTTAAGAGTGCTGCATCCCTCTGCAAGATATCTCACTATTTTTGACTTTTCTGAGCCTGTCAAGTCCTTCTTTTGACCCATTTTGCCAAAGGAAAGGAAGTTGCCTAATCATTATGCACACCTGATATAGGGTGTTGATGTCATTAGACCACACCCCTTCTCATTACAGAGATGCACATCACCTAATATGCTTAATTGGTAGTAGGCTTTCGAGCCTATACAGCTTGGAGTAAGACAACATGCATAAAGAGGATGATGTGGTCAAAATACTCATTTGCCTAATAATTCTGCACTCCCTGTATTGATAGATCAACTTAACATCATTGAAAACTGAACATAAGGGTAGTGGTTAAATAAGACTCTTAATTCTGTATGATGGAGGCTGAGTCAAGTCAACAGTGCATCACTATAGACATAATACAGTATATCATTATTCCTAGCTTAGCTGAATCTCTGATTAGGAAATTATTGAAGTGGTTCCTAAAGGCTATTGAGTAAGCTGAAATTTAACCTGTTTGTATATGATCAAAAACATATAAGCTGGAAATATGAGCCATATCGAAACTTATTTCCTTCTGGTCAATCCCCCTACAGATACCTCCATCAGACCAGATGGTCATCATTAATATCCTACTAAAGGAAGTGAGCTTAACACCATATTCTAATAAGTTACATGCCCATGAGAACTGATAGGAGAAGACCCTCTCGAAATTACAGTAGCAGTGCATACTTTTTTTATATAATTTATGCCAGGGTTTGTGATACTTCTCTCTTAACTGTACAGCAAAACACTTCATCTGCAGCAAGCAAATAGAATATACCTGTGATGAATACAGCATATACGTATTAGAGTCTACTAATTGTTATTGATGTGTAAAACTGAGTATCAGAAATTATATAACCTGTGTTACTAGCTTCAGCTGCTAACTACTTTTGATTGCGCTCTCATAATTGGGAATAATTAGATTCCAGCGGCCACTTCAGGGTGTCTAAAAATACTGAAACCCATTGTTGCCCATGGGCAGCATACTACAGCGCAACCCACTATAATGTTATCTGTTATTTGCCTAACCAGGCTTAGTGGCAATACCTTAGAACTAATGCGCTTTTATCTGTTAGGAGGTTCAAAGGGCGCAACATATACCTATAACTTCGCTCTCATTAACATATGCTATAATAGATAAGCCCACACCTACCCACTATCTCGGCCGCAGACAGCAGGAGAGCAGCATACTAGAAAGTGTCACATAGGTAGAAACCAAGCACTATTAATTCACCCTCTAAACTCCATCTATAACACACAGGATGCAGTGCTGAGTAAGAAGTGCATATTGAAACAGGTACTTTGTCTATTTGTCGGATAGTGGCAGTTCCAAAGAAAACATATCTAATAAAATGTACAAGCATAATTTCTAGAGTAGCACATTATTGCAAGATAAAAAAGTCTACCCCAATCCCGCACAGTTTCGCCAGCACTCCAGTGAGAAATAAAGTAACTAGGCTGTAAGTGGTTGTGCCTTGATAAGAAAATTGCGTAGCACCATAAGGCTGTAAGTGGTTGTGCCTTGATAAGAAAATTGCGTAGCACCATAATGAGAAACAGCAGAAAAATAAGGCTAGTTTTTGTAACGAGGAGCCAAAAATTACTTTAAAAAAAACAAACAAAAAAAACCCTGAAAAAAAACAAAAAAAAAACCAGGCAAATAAACAATCTACTTCCATAAGTCCCATAGCAAGTGTCTCAGGCTGACAGGCCGTCATTAGATTATGTGTTGCTAGTGCATACTAGTAGGGCATTTCACCAAAACACATTTACCCTACTCCAGATCTATGGGAACAGTGTCTCTGTAAATCAGGTAAAGGGACAGGTATCTTCCCTATCCAGTAGTCTACATTGTGTAGGTTAAGCACCCCTGGAGTATCCATCTGCTGGTTCCATATGTTTAGATAGTCTGACAGCATCACCACTGCTGGATCCTCACGGGCAAGGGAAGCACCCAATCCAGGGGCATTTGGCATATGGAGAGATGGGACACTGTCTATGTGACCAGCTTGAAGTGTCTCTGACCTAGCTCTGGAGCTATGCGGGATTACTCCTGTTCCATTCTGATCAGGTATGTCTAACTGGCCAGTCCGTCCCTCGGGCAGGTTCCGGCACTCCAGATCTATGTATTTTTGTAATAATGGAGAAACCAAGGCCCCTGTGGTGTAGGACCGCTCGACTGTCTCTAAATTATGTTGTGACAGCTCCACAGTGGCAGCTTCTTCATATAAGTAATTCTCAGGAGCAGCTTTTTTGTTGTTTTTAATCACAGACTCCATAAGAGCTTGGAGCCGATTGCATCTGGCAGCCATCTTTAGTTCCTGCTCCCTTAAGAGATTCTGCATGGCTATGTAAATCTCCATTTTCAAAGAAAATAATGCTGACGGCAAGTCTCTAGTGTTACCACGTATGAGGGAGCAAAGCACACTGTTCGCTACATCCCAGAACCCAGCCCTGTGACACACTCGGTAGCTTAGCTCCGCTTCCCCTCAGCACTCATTGTCTGCATAGCCTATGTAAAGCCCCATGTGGGTCCGAAGATGGCCACTCTCTCTCTGCATGCGGGGGTAAACAGTGTATAGGGAAACAAAGGTTTTCTGTTAGCCGGTCACAAGCCTCCTCTTACCAGCGAACCCTGGTGCCTTGCCTCTCACTCTGGTAGCCACAATTAGCTAAAATCTTGACTCCTTCATTATTTTAAACACTTTTTTGTCTTCTTTTTCTGCAGAGCTCTGTCTGTGTGCGACTGCTCTAGTCGGCAGGTAGCCCTGCCCCCTTTCAGATTGCATTTTAACAGTTTTTCACCATTAGAGGGTGTTAGTTCACGTATTTCATATAGATAACACTGTGCTCGTGCACGAGAAGTTATCTGGGAGCAGGCACTGATTGGCTAGACTGCAAGTCTGTCAAAAGAACTGAAAAAGGGGCAGTTTGCAGAGGCTTAGATACAAGATAATCACAGAGGTTAAAAGTATATTATTATAACTGTGTTGGTTATGCAAAACTGGGAAATGGGTAATAAAGGGATTATCTATCTTTTAAAACAATAAAAATTCTGGTGTAGACTGTCCCTTTAAGTGGGAGATATTACTTTGTTTTTCATAAGTCATAATAAAGTCTGTATATTGAGTGAAATCTGCAATAATGAAATGACCGTGAACTATACGCATTAAACAACCCTAAATTATATGCCAAGGCAGCTGTGTGAGTAGTTTTCTTGTCACAGTAAAGCTGCTGCCAGAACAAGGAACTGTAGCTTCAACTGGTTTTCAGCATCCAGCATGCTTCGATATCTGCACTCTATGATAAAACTTAAAATTGGTTACCTTTGTCATTTGCATGCAGTGATATATAAGTGACCTATACTAATTTATCCCCCTCAAAAAATAAACGATTATATAAAAGCAGATAACATGAATTACATAGTATTTATAAGACAATAATTTAATAGATGCACCAATAAAAACAATGGTGAGAAGATTGAGCACAAATATATCACTATCGTTAAATGCTGGGTTTCTGAACTATAACTAATAGAAAGAGTCTATAAATTATGCTTTCATAACTGCAGAAAAAACATAATTTATGTAAGAACTTACCTGATAAATTCATTTCTTTCATATTAGCAAGAGTCCATGAGCTAGTGACGTATGGGATATACATTCCTACCAGGAGGGGCAAAGTTTCCCAAACCTCAAAATGCCTATAAATACACCCCTCACCACACCCACAAATCAGTTTAACGCATAGCCAAGAAGTGGGGTGATAAGACAAAAGTGCGAAAGCATAAAAAATAAGGAATTGGAATAATTGTGCTTTATACAAAAAAATCATAACCACCACAAAAAGGGTGGGCCTCATGGACTCTTGCTAATATGAAAGAAATGAATTTATCAGGTAAGTTCTTACATAAATTATGTTTTCTTTCATGTAATTAGCAAGAGTCCATGAGCTAGTGATGTATGGGATAAAGAATACCCAAGATGTGGATCTTCCACGCAAGAGTCACTAGAGAGGGAGGGATAAAATAAAGACAGCCAATTCCGCTGAAAATAATCCACACCCAAAATAAAGTTTAAATCTTATAATGAAAAAAACTGAAATTATAAGCAGAAGAATCAAACTGAAACAGCTGCCTGAAGTACTTTTCTACCAAAAACTGCTTCAGAAGAAGAAAACACATCAAAATGGTAGAATTTAGTAAAAGTATGCAAAGAAGACCAAATTGCTGCTTTGCAAATCTGATCAACCGAAGCTTCATTCCTAAATGCCCAGGAAGTAGAAACTGACCTAGTAGAATGAGCTGTAATCCTTTGAGGCGGAGCTTTACCCGACTCGACATAAGCATAATGAATCAAAGACTTTAACCAAGACGCCAAAGAAATGGCAGAGGCCTTCTGACCTTTCCTAGAGCCGGAAAAGATAACAAATAGACTAGAAGTCTTTCGGAAATTTTTAGTAGCTTCAACATAATATGTCAAAGCTCTAACTACATCCAAAGAATGCAACGATCTTTCCTTAGAATTCTTAGGATTAGGACACAATGAAGGAACTACAATTTCTCTACTAATGTTGTTAGAATTCACAACCTTAGGTAAAAATTTAAAAGAAGTTCGCAACACCGCCTTATCCTGATGAAAAATCAGAAAAGGAGACTCACAAGAAAGAGCAGATAATTCAGAAACTCTTCTAGCAGAAGAGATGGCCAAAAGAAACAAAACTTTCCAAGAAAGTAATTTAATGTCCAGCGAATGCATAGGTTCAAACGGAGGAGCTTGAAGAGCCCCCAGAACCAAATTCAAACTCCAAGGAGGAGAAATTGACTTAATAACAGGTTTTATATGAACCAAAGCTTGTACAAAACAATGAATATCAGGAAGACTAGCAATCTTTCTGTGAAAAAGAACAGAAAGAGCAGAGATTTGTCCTTTCAAGGAACTTGCAGACAAACCTTTATCCAAACCATCCTGAAGAAACTGTAAAATTCTTGGAATTCTAAAAGAATGCCAAGAAAAATGATGAGAAAGACACCAAGAAATGTAAATCTTCCAGACTCGATAATATATCTTCATAGATACAGATTTACGAGCCTGTAACATAGCATTAATCACAGAGTCAGAGAAACCTCTTTGACTGAGAATCAAGCGTTCAATCTCCATACCTTCAAATTTAAGGATTTGAGATCCTGATGGAAAAAAGGACCTTGTGATAGAAGGTCTGGTCTTAACGGAAGAGTCCACGGTTGGCAAGTGGCCATCCGGACAAGATCCGCATACCAAAACCTGTGAGGCCATGCTGGAGCCACCAGCAGAACAAACGAGCACTCCTTCAGAATCTTGGAAATTACTCTTGGAAGAAAAACTAGAGGCGGAAAGATATAGGCAGGATGATACTTCCAAGGAAGTGACAATGCATCCACTGCCTCCACCTGAGGATCCCTGGATCTGGACAGATACCTGGGAAGCTTCTTGTTTAGATGAGAAGCCATCAGATCTATTTCTGGAAGTCCCCACATTTGAACAATCTGAAGAAATACCTCTGGGTGAAGAGACCATTCGCCCGGATGTAACGTTTGGCGACTGAGATAATCCGCTTCCCAATTGTCTATACCTGGGATATGAACCGCAGAAATTAGACAGGAGCTGGATTCCGCCCATTCCAGTATTAACTGATACCGCTCCTGTAGGGGAAGGATCAGGCTTTTGTTCCTTATTGTGACAAAAGGAACGAAAACGATTATTAGACCTAAATTTACCTTTAGATTTTTTATCCTGTGGTAAAAAAGTTCCTTTCCTCCCAGTAACAGTTGAAATAATAGAATCCAACTGTGAACCAAATAATTTATTACCCTGGAAAGAAAGGGAAAGCAAAGTTGACTTAGAAGACATATCAGCATTCCAAGTTTTAAGCCATAAAGCTCTTCTAGCTAAAATAGTTAGAGACATATACCTGACATCAACCCTAATGATATCAAAGATGGCATCACAAATAAAATTATTAGCATGTTGAAGAAGATTAACAATGCTATGAGAATTATGATCTGTTACTTGTTGCGCTATAGCTTCTAACCAAAAAGTTGAAGCTGCAGCAACATCCGCTAAAGATATAGCAGGTCTAAGAAGATTACCTGAACATAAGTAAGCTTTTCTTAGAAAGGATTCAATTTTCCTATCTAAAGGATCCTTAAAGGAAGTACTATCTGCCTTAGGAATAGTAGTACGTTTAGCAAGAGTAGAGATAGCCCCATCAACCTTAGGGATTTTGTCCCAAAACTCTAATCTGTCAGATGGCACAGGATATAATTGCTTAAAACGTTTAGAAGGAGTAAATGAATTACCCAAATTATTCCATTCCCTGGAAATTACTTCAGAAATAGCTTCAGGGACAGGAAAAACTTCTGGAATAACTACAGGAGATTTAAAAACCTTATTTAAACGTTTAGATTTAGTATCAAGAGGACCAGAATCCTCTATTTCTAATGCAATTAAGACTTCTTTAAGTAAAGAACGAATAAATTCCATTTTGAATAAATATGAAGATTTATCAGCATCAACCTCTGAAACAGAATCCTCTGAACCAGAGGAATCATTATCAGAATCAGAATGATGATGTTCATTTAAAAATTCATCTGAAAAATGAGAAGTTTTAAAAGACCTTTTACGTTTACTAGAAGGAGGAATAACAGACATAGGGCTCCATGTACGAAGCAGCGTAAGCTGCTCCGGAGCCTTTGCGGGGCAGGTTCGCATATGCGAGCCTGCTTCCCGCAATGTAAGAAGCAGCGGTCATTAGACCGCTGCTTCCTACACCCTACGCCACCTCTTAGGTGGCGAAGCAAAATCACCGAGAGCTCGCTCGCTCTCGGTGATTGACAGCCCCTTCAGTCGCGTGATTGGTCGCGCGACTGAAGGGGCGGGCATTACACACTCCGCTGAGTGTGTAATGATACATACGGGCAAGCGGATCAATAGATCCGCTGCCCGTGAGTAGCGGAGGCGGGCGGACAGCTTTGCGAGTTAAGAAGCTGTCCGCCCGCCTCTTAATACATGGAGCCCATAGCCTTCTTAATGGATTTAGAAACAAAATCTCTTATGTTAACAGGAACACTCTGAGTATTAGATGTTGATGGAACAACAACAGGTAATGTAACATTACTAAAGGAAATATTATCTGCACTAACAAGTTTGTCATGACATTCATTACAAACAACAGCTGGAGGAACAGATACCACAAGTTTACAGCAAATACACTTAACTTTGGTAGATCCAGCATCAGGCAGCGATTTTCCAGAAGTATCTTCTGATTCAGGGTCAATCTGAGACATCTTGCAATATGTAATAGAAAAAACAACATATAAAGCAAAATTGATCAAATTCCTTAAATGACAGTTTCAGGAATGGGAAAAAATGCCAGTGAACAAGCTTCTAGCAACCAGAAGAAAATAAACAATGAGACTTAAATAATGTGGAGACAATAATGACGCCCGTATTTTTTAGCGCCAAAAAAGACGCCCACATTATTTGGCGCCTAAATGCTTTTAGCGCCAAAAATGACGCCACATCTGGTAACGCCGACACTTTTGGTGCAAAAAACGTCAATAATGACGCAACTTACGGTGACAAGTATGACGCCGGAAATAACAAAGAAAATTTTTTGCGCCAAAAAAGTCCACGCCAAGAATGACGCAATAAAATTAAGCATTTTCAGCCCCCGCGAGCCTAACAGCCCACAGGGAAAAAAAGTCAAATTTTAAGGTAAGAAAAAAATGATCATTCAAATGCATTATCCCAATAATGAAACTGACTATCTGAAATAAGGAATATTGAACATTCTGAATCAAGGCAAATAAATGTTTAAACACAAATATTTAGAACTTTATATAAAAGTGCCCAACCATAGCTTAGAGGGCCACAAAAATAAGACTTACTTACCCCAGGACACTCATCTACATGTAGTAGAAAGCCAAACCAGTACTGAAACGAGAATCAGTAGAGGTAATGGTATATATAAGAGTATATCGTCGATCTGAAAAGGGAGGTAAGAGATGAATCTTTACGACTGATAACAGAGAACCTATGAAATAGACCCCGTAGAAGGAGATCATTGAATTCAAATAGGCAATACTCTCTTCACATCCCTCTGACATTCACTGCACGCTGAGAGGAAAACTGGGCTCCAACCTGCTGCAGAGTGCATATCAACGTAGAATCTAGCACAAACTTACTTCACCACCTCCACGGGAGGCAAAGTTTGTAAAACTGATTTGTGGGTGTAGTGAGGGGTGTATTTATAGGCATTTTGAGGTTTGGGAAACTTTGCCCCTCCTGGTAGGAATGTATATCCCATACGTCACTAGCTCATGGACTCTTGCTAATTACATGAAAGAAATACTATATCTGCACTTATTGAAATATAGCACATAAAATAATGTTAGAAGATTATTCATCCTCTGCTATTTATTTCACTAATCAATGACTGGAATGACTAAAGGACTAAAGAAACTGCAAGAATGTGAAAGGAAAGGGGTAGTATAAGCAAGAGTAGTTGATCATTTGAAAGTTGGAATCTTATGTAGTATATTAAGGACTAACCTCTTAATTAAAAGCCGTTTACTTAGCTGGTTTAAGTTATAAAAACAATTATGATACTGAATATTACACAATTAGTTTGAACTGACCTATACCTGGCACTCCTGCCCTGCTCCGAGTCCGCTCCAGCCTCTGGTCCAGAATGACTCTGCAGTTGCCACTGCCAAATGCCAACAAGCAACGCGCGGCGCCCTCACACTGACTGAGAGAGCCGAGTCGCGTTACGCAGGAAAAGGAAACTATACTTCCTCCCACGCTGTTACTAGTAACTGCCTCTTCCTCATGTCAGTGTGTCTGCCGCCCAATGCGCACATTGCCAAAAAAAAACTTCCGGGGCCAAAAAAAAAAATTGCGGCAAAAGAGAATTTAAAAAAAAAAGTCAGTGCAACAATTTTATTTTTTACATTTCATTTAAAAAAAACAGTTTGCACCAGCGTGGCGGGGCCCCCCTAACCGCGGGGCCAGAGGCCGGCCCTGCGTCCACAAAGGCAGTGTGCAATGCCAGTTCCAATGACAGTGAACCCACTGCACAATAACGATCAAAAGAAACAACGTCCAGCAGCACAGCAGTGGGATAGAAGAAAAAATAATTCATTTCAACATGTAAAAAAAAGAGTACAAACCATGGACAAGAAGGCCTGATGCGTTGCGCGCCCCCTAGTGGCGCTTACTGATAGTCTATGAATAAGCGCCACTAGGGTGCGCGAAAGGCGTCACAACTTTTTGTATTATTGATCTTAAATGGACAGTCTACACCTTAGTCATCTTAAAGTGCTACTTTAGATTAAGCTGCAAAAAGCCTCCTGCACCCTTTCTATATCATGCAGCAGGAACAGTAATAAAAAGTTATTTTAAAATGAAAAGTGTTTCTGGCCAACTTGAAATGGCTCCCAAGCTCAGCCCACTGATGACATCACAGTCATCTGTGATTGGATGCCATTGGATGCCATGCTCAGCCCAGATTATGATGCCATCAGTGGGTTAAGCTTGGAAGCCATTTCAAAGTGTACACAGGAAATCACAAATGGGGACAGCACTTGTTATAGGAGTGCACAGAGGAGTCTTACCAAGTCTCAAATAACCATAAAAAAGTAAGAAAGTCCTCCAGCTCCTCAAGTAAAAAAGACCTTTATTAGTATTCCATCTGGGTCAAATAATCAACAGCAACGTTCCGGGCCTAGCTCAGCCTTTCCTCATGCATACTAAACCTTAACAATCCCTTTCTTTAAATAGTCTTATGCACACCTGTGTCTCACAAAGATATCATGCTTTAGCCCTACCTAGTGGATACCTGTAGTATAACAATGTTTATATAAACTTTATATACAAAAGTCAAAGAATAAATCATGTGTATTAATACATACAATATAAAATTATTAAAAAGTTAAAATCAAATACAACAACTTCATATTTCATATTGACATGAATTGCAAATACTATAATTCATGTCAATATGACATATGAAGTTGTTGTATGGGGCCGATTTAACAAAGTGTGAGCGGACATTGATCAATCAGTTCTGGTGAACTGCTTGTGCAATGCCGGCCCCTGCAGATTTGCGACCAATCAGCTGCTAGCAGGCGGTGTCAATCAACCCGATCGTATGCGATCGGGCGGATAGATATCCGCCGCCTCAGAGGAGGCGTTCAAGTTAAGGAGCAGCGGTCTTAAGACCACTGCTTCTTAACTCTTGTCATTCAGGGCCATTCAGCCCTTGTTAAATTGGCCCCTATCCCTTTAACCCTTTGAGTGCTAATGACGGCTCTGAGCCATCACAGAGTTTCTCACTCTGGTGCTAATGACGGCTCAGAGCCGTCATGAGCACTCTCCCACCTTGAGGGAGATCTGGGGGCTTCTAACTGCTCCTACCCCAGCAATCGTGCCTGTAGAGTGACAAGCATCACTGGGGCTTCACGTGATACGCGGTGACGTCACGCGCAATGACGTGATGATGTCACCGCACAACTTTATTTATACTTAACAATGTTAAGTATAGGAGGAGGGGGCATGCTGCTTAGAAGCCTGTATTTCAAGCATCTAAGCAGCTACAGACCCCCAAGACCCACTGTTGGAAAGGTAATTGCCTAACCTTTCCAACAGTGTAAGTCTTGGGGGTCTGTAAAAAAAAAAAAAAAAATTCAAAAAATTCTAATTTTTTAAAAAACCTTAGAAAATATTAGCACCCAGGTGGGAAAGTGCTTATCACTCAAAGGGTTAATAATGCAGTTTTAAAAGGCATTTGTTCTTCTGAGCATTTGTGTATTAGATTTAAAAGGTTCTAATTATAAATGTATTGTATCAATCTCTTTACCCAATGTTTCAACCAATGATTCTAATGAAGGAAAACGAGGAATGTGGACCATTAGACAGCTAGCAGAGAAATAAAGAGATCTGCTTACCTTGCATCTAGGTTTTGGTGCCCTACATTTGTGGGTAAGCTACATTTTCAAGACAGATTTGGAATTTAGTAAATAGTATACACTATGTGGCCCTCTTCTTTGTATTTTCCAGACAAACCAGAGAAATGTGAAGTGCTTACTAATCATTTTCTACAATTAATTGAGCAGGAAGCATTTGTAGCTGTTCAGGGATATTGCTTCTTGATGTCATCTAATATTCTAGCGCTACATTCGAAACCTTTTTGGGGAACCTGGTAATAGTTTAAAAAGCAAACAGACAGCTCGGGCTGTGCAATTCAATGCAAGGATCAAAAGCAAAAAATAATGTTAAATGAGCAGCACATTATATTCGTGTGTGCTAGCTGAGACAATGTATCGCTTTGTCCAATTATGAAACAATTGTAGTAAACCTGTGTTGATTGTTGCAATTGATTACCAAGACCGTTAACCCCTTACATTCGCAAGACTCATCGTTATAAATAAAACATAAAGCTCTGATGAAGTGCCCAATAGGGCAGGAAACGCGTCAGCGGTAGTCAGGTCTGTGTGCTGTGCCTTTGTTTTTTACTCACGGAATTTCAATTAAAGGTGAAGTTTTAACACTTATTTCATCAGCCTTTCTGTTTTTTCGATTATTGGGTTCTATTTTTGTTACAATCAGAGGTGTTGAACTAATTTCTGAATAGTTTAAAAAGTGTTTATGGGGGTTTATCAAGTCATTTTAGCTGTGGAATTTGATATGCTAAGAAATGGCTCTTTAAGGGCTTGATTACAATTACAGCGCAAAATATCGCTTTCACAAGGGCAATATTTGCGCTCCATTTAGTAATACCAGCGCACACAAATGTGCGCTGGTATTACAAGTTAGCCACAATGTGAACGTAACACGGCATAAGAACCTAGTGCAGCGAAGGGGCTAGGTCGCGCAGGGATGGGCACTAAATGTTAAATATAGATGTATATGAATATATACATATATACAGGTAGCCCTCAGTTTACGCCGGGGTTAGTTTCCAGACAGAATGGTTGTAAATCGAAACTCTTGTAAATTGAAACCCAGTTTATAATGTAAGTCAATGGGAAGTGAGGGAGGTAGGTTCCAGTCCCCTCTCAAAATTGTCATAAGTAACACTTAATACATTATTTTTAAAGCTTTGAAATGAAGACTTTAAATGCTAGACAGCATTATAAACCTAATAAAATAATCACACAACACTAAATATATAATTAAACTAAGTTAAATGAACAAAAACATTTGCTAAACAGCATTATAAACCTAATAAAATAATCACACAACACAGATTTCACTTGCATTTTTCTGCAAACAGTTCTTTCTATGCATTCCAGTCTGGACTGATTTATAGACAGGAAGATCCTGTTCTTTTGAAATCTGCTCGATAGCTCAGGTCTGGTTAAACTGATTAATTTCAGCTTGCTTGGCTTTGCTGCAACAGAAGCGGACAGCTCCACCTACTGGCTATTTTAATAAATGCACTGCTTCTCAATGTTTTTCAATAGCAGTCACATGACTGGAAAAAAAGGTTGTTATTCTGAAACGGTGTAAATTGAACCGTTGTAAAATGAGGGCCACCTGTATTTATATGTTTATATGTGTATATACACATATTAACACATAAATATATATGTATATAAGCATGTACATATATATATATATATATATACAGAGAACCACAGTTCCCCATGGACCGCAATATAAAGGAACTTTTCAGTGCCGTTTTTTTTCCTAACATCCCACACCCGCCATCTTTATCCCCTAAAAACAAATTTGTGCTATTTTTTTTTTTTAAACAAAAAAGTACAATATACTTTATTTTGGGCCCAATTGGGGCACTTTAGGAAAATTAACCAGAGATCTGATCTCTGGGTAATTTTCGGAGCGCTAAAATGGCTGGTTATTTATTGCGTACTTGTAAACGAACAAATTTGCCTGTTTACGGTCGGGTGATAAATTAGCGCTCCACTTGTAATCTAACCCTAGATTTATTAATAAGTATCAAGAATTTGAATTGTTATCAGAACAAAGAGGACTGGCACAGGTTAAGTATGGTGATATCTTTAAAAAATTATAATGTAAAAAGTACTTCCAATAAACTATAAAAATGGTTGATTGTAATTGTGTCAACATCATGGGGCTATTTAGCGATTTTGCTTGAGATTTAGCACTGCCAGAAGTAAATTTTTTGTGTGAGTGGGTAAGCACGTGCATTACAAGTGAAAGTAAAATTTTTGTGCGTGAGCAATACCCGACGAGCATTAACTAAGGGACTTCAAACCGCGTTAACTTATTCTCCCATAGACTTCATAGACTTCAAAGGAGCACACTATACCGACGAGAGAGAGAGATTTAAAAATAAAATTATTTTTTTTTCTCTGTGAAGAACATTGTAATGTGGAATATGCGTAACGCTTCGGGTTTCACGCTGTAGGTCTAAATATCAAAAAATCTTCTTAAAAAAAAAGCAAAAAACACGATTTTTAAAATAATAAAAATAGTTAAAATACATTTTTTAACATTATCCAATATAATATTTAGAAATAAAACATTGTATACATATGTACATTATACCCACGTTCCCACAGCTCCTATAGGTTTAATAGTAAGGTGTGTGTTTTTTTGGTCTTTATTAACAATAGTGATTGCAGATATAATGAATATATAGGTGTTCGGAAGGAGTTTCATCAGCTTTCCATGGGAGTAACCTGTATTTTAATGGGGTAATATGCCTGTGAGTTTCTAATTTTAAAAGCACTGCCCTCCACCTTAGATGCACTATTTCAGCCATATCATTCTCACTATTCAAATATAAAATAAAATGACAAGGTGCAAAGCTAATCAAATTTCCTTTTCTTTGTGGGGGGGACGCTGCCTGCCTCAGTAACTCCATCACCATAATAGCAAATCGATTTAATAGCAAATTTAGTTTGTGCTCGTGCGGTTGCATTTACTTTTAACTTGTAATATGAGCGATAGTTAACTCTAATGATAGCACGCCACTTGTAATCTAGCCCTTAGTATGTCATATTATTGTCCTATCTTATCATTGGCTGTCCAATACACGTGACTACTTTTAGATCACATGATAAACTCTATCTATTGACAAACCTAAATGGGAACTGAATTTGAGCACTACTTGTTTGAAGACTGCTGAAGTAAATTATTGGTGATGGGTCGCTGATAACGTGATCGGACCATTATGGGTTTAGCTAAATAAATTGTATTAAAATGGATTCAATGTAATAAATTGTATTAATCTTTCCCGACTACATATATTATTATTAAATGAAAACATACAGTGTAAGATTGTACACGGTTTATTGTGGTGGAATGAAAGGAATTAGAACATGTTTTTATTTTATAAGAATCAGTTTTGATATTTTGATCAGAGGATTTACATTTTTGAAGACAATTTTAATATTAAGGTATCAAGTGAAGAATGTGTAAACATTTTATTCATTTACTTAATTTAGTTATTTGGCTCTCCTAATACTTAAAGGTATTCCCATCACAATAAACAGTGAGGATAACTTGATGTAAACCATTTTCACAAACCTGTTCGCAAGAGTGGTTTTCGATTGGTGAGCAGGATTTGGGCTATATAAATGCGTTACAAGGCTTTTTACAGCTCTTTTAAGTGATTTTATTGCTTGCTCTTGAGAAATGCGGTATAGCCGCTGAAACTTGTAGAGCTTTTTAAATAATACATTTTATTCGGCTGTGATATGCTACCTTCTTACTAAAGTCATGTGAAGCAATACGTTTTTTCTATTTCACCCATGAACACATTCCATTTAGTGTCACTGAATGTTGAGGTGTTACAGTATATTTGGCTCCTTTCCTTGAGGTGTTCCTAAGTGGGAAAGGTCCAGTGGAATCGAGAGGGGTGATCTAGTTCAACATATCCAAAGCCATTCCCCTGGGAGGTACATTGCTGCCTTTACAAAATCGCCAGCTATTTAGCAGCGAGAATTCCCATTGTGAGAAATCTAGTGAATGTACAGTAAAACTGAATTTACATATCCATTATTTGAAGTGTTACTACACAAAAAAATGTTTGTTTTAGCAAACGCACAGTCTATGTTGTGTAAACATACTTTAAATACAGCCTCCCCCCCAACCGAGATTGGAGATAACTGGTGATGTTGGCTGACTTTTACTGAAGCTGCAATCCCTTTTATTTCCTATAGGAGATGCATCACCAATTGTCAGAACAGAGAGGCTCAACTCACTTTCTTTGAATATGTTGTCGGGCATGATACTTTGATTATCAGTGCCATAGAGAGAGATAAAAAAGTCCAAACTTGATAGATAGATAGATAGATAGATAGATAGATAGATAGATAGATAGATAGATAGATAACTAATAATAGATACAGACAGACTAATAATACATACAGATGTATAGATAGATAAACAACAAAAGTTAGTTGAATAAATATTCATGATTAAACAAAAAAAAGTTTTTGTCTTACAAATAATAGAACTAAGTTCCCTCGGGGTTCTCATTTTAATAGTGATAGTCGCTTCCAAACATAATTAATGGGGAAAGCATTTACCTTTCATTTTTTCAAATTATGAAAATGGTTCTAGTGTTATCTTATTGCACATAAAAAGTATGTATGTAATTAACTTCAACTTTCCTAATTTACTGCTGTGGCATCTGAAGCTTGAAATATGCAATGAATATGCTTGTATACTTCTAAAAAAGCGTTATCTAAATAACTGCACGCACTGTACCCTCCCAGACATTCTAAACTGCTCTATTGAGCTATAAATTAACTTGTTATTGTACATTTAATTAAAACTGCTTTCGTTTATAAAAGTAGAGTTATTGGCTCGGAGGACCACCCTGTAATTTATGGATTATTTTACAGGCTGGTGAGAACATTCTCATTAAAATATTAATCAGATTGAAAAAAAAAAAAAAATACGATTACAATAGTTCCCAGATGATTAGTTATTAAGCTACATCATTTTCCCAATTTTTGCTTACACTTAGGCCTAGATGCAGATACATATGAATAAATGAATCACACTCTGTGTGGTGCAAAACAGGAGATGAAGTGGATTGTTTATGGGATGTGAAACTGTGGGCTAGTTACAAAGGACTGGTACAATACAAGGTGCCCTTGAGCTAAACAAGCTTAATATTATGTACATGGAGGCATTTCATGTTATTTGCTTTTTTTCGCAAAAGCTTTTTTAAAGGAACATAAAACTCCAAATTTTTCTTTCATGATTCAGATAAAGCATATAATTTTTAACAGCTTTCTAATTTATTTCTATTACCTCATTTTATTGTTATCCTTAGTTGCAAATCAGGGATGTAAGCTCAGGAGTGGGCACATGTCTGCAGTACTATATGGCAGCAGTTTTGCAACAATGTTTTACATTAGCAAGAGCACTAGATGGCAGTGCTATTTCCTGTGATGTAGTGCTTCAGGCATGTGCACGCTACCTATCTAGGAATCTCTTTAATAAAGAATAACAAGAGAAGGAAACAAATTTGATAATAGAAGTAAATTGGAAACTTTTTAAAAATTGTATTCTCTATATAAATAATGAAAGAAAATGTTGGATTTCATATCCCTTTAAGGGACATTATGCAGATTGAGATTGTACTAAAACAATGTATAAATATATGGGTTTAATCAAAAATAGAGAAAATGTAGTACTTATAAATAGCACTCTTGCCTCAAACAGAATCAATTTAAAGGTTGGCTAAATGTGAAATACAGCCACCCACACTCAAAATCAACAAGAAGAATATATTACATTTTCACATAGATTTATTGTGTTCCAATATTTAAATACACAGGGAAAACCCATATGTTGAAGATCAAGTGTATTGCACAATCACAAACAAACAAATTGATTAATAAATAAATGCAAAACGTCCCCTTGTCAAAGGTGTGTTCTGTAATCCATAAAACAGACCTTCCTTATTAGTTACTACTTAGAATGTCCTGTAATAATGTCATACAGCTGAGCCGTAATGTATCAACAAACGGCTGTGTCCAGAGATACAAATCCGACTTTGTGTGGATCCAAAGACGCTGAAAACAATCATTCAGTGGTAATACACCAATCTAGGCTTATCGAGCAGTTGTAGGTATAGAGAGTGGGTTACGAAAGACAGAGTGCTGCAAACTACGTTTGCCAGGTGAATATAGGCTAAAGATAAAGAGCTACCTCACTAAATAACCATAAGCAGTGGACTGTACTATCAGGTATAGCTCTTCTACTTACACTGCGGGTCTAACAGTAAAACCGTCAGTCTAAACAGCTAAGAAGCCAGAGTGCTTCCGGTACGCATAAACCTGTAAATACTAAGTTCCAAATGCTGTAGTAACGGTATAATAAAAAGCGGGTAGTAAGCAAGCCTTAGGAGTACCTGATATGCACCTGTATTTTCAAACTCCGCAATCCCTGAAGGTTTTCTCTCAACTGGTCGTGCTGTGATTGACATTTAGACAGGGAACAATAGAAAACACCAACGATCGTTTCACCTTGTGGCTTCATCAGGGTTAGTGTTCCGGCATCAACTAGAGCTTCCTTAAATAGCAAGATTTGTTGCAATCACCAGGGAATCCTTTACATGAATTTTGGTTCCTTCTATATACAAAATTGTAACATTGAGGATTGTAACAATATACTTATTAATACTTCATAAATCTTACTGATATATGAAATATCACTAGTAAACTTATGAAATAAAAGCAGCTAATCATAATACGTTCTATTGAACCCAAAATACTCTGTCAATATTGAAAATATGGTTGTTAACCATAATGGCTTTCACAACTGCAGGATATGCTCAATATTGAAACAAACATTGAGATTATCCCACTGTATTCACTTTAGAAACAACATGGATATTGTGTAGTTGAATAATAGCAGATTGAAATCTTGCCGTCTTTATAATATGGCTAAACTACCAATAATCCTGCTCAATAGGTGTATACATTAGTCACAATAGTAAATGGTCAATAAAACCTGGTATATGTGATAGCTGCTGATTGTGCTGACTATCAAGTAGTTTGTAACCTCAATATGAGCATTGTTCAGCCAAAAATGATATACTGTAGGTGAAAGAGAATGGGTTGCTTGAGCCCAAGAATCGCCACTGCTTATTCTTAATACAGGATATGTGCTTATATCTGTTCATATCTGGAAATCTATAAAGTAACAATAATGCAGCACCAAGTGTAGTTGAAATGTATAACGATATAGATTGAGCCGATATAGTAACTAGATTTATTGGCTAAAACACAGGAGCTCCTAGGACTCCTCACCAGTACCTTAACGTTCCTTACATGTTTCGCCTGAACGGCTTTCTCAAAGGGATCCTTGTGTTTTAGCTTGCCTTAGGTTATTTTTCTTAATGTAGTTCACTTACTCGTTAATATATTGCAGTATTTGACCGCAAAACCAGTAACATTCAAACTACTGGGAAACTTGTTTTAAACCAGTAAATCTAGTTACTATATTGGCTTAATCTATATCGTTATACATTTCAACTACACTTGGTGCTGCATTATTGTTACTTTATAGATTTCCAGATAGGAACCGATATAAGCACATATCCTGTATTAAACGGACAGTCAACCCAAAATTTCAAATAGGTAATTCCTATAAACTTGCTAACGATTATTATTTTGAACTATAGCACAGTTTAGTAGCCTTAGAAATGCTTTAGGCTACTAAATTGGGCTATAGTTCAAAATAATAATCGTTATCAAGTTTATAGGATTTACCTATTTGAAATTTTGGGTTGACTGTCCCTTTAAGAATAAGCAGTGGCGACTCTTAGGCACAAGTAAGCCACTCTCACTTACAGAATATAATTTTTATGCTAAACAATGCTCATATTCAGGTCACAAACTACTTGATAGTCAGCGCAATCAGCAGCTAGCACATATACCAGGTTTTATTAACCATTTACTATTGTGACTAATGTATACACCTATTGAGCAGGTATTATTGGTAGTTTAGCCGTATTATAAAGACTGCAAGATTTCAATCTGATATTATTCAACTACACAATATCCATGTTGTTTCTTAATAGAATACTTTAAGTATTTGGTTAATTGCTTTACCATTATGCCTAATACATCTACTCAAGTAACCTAAGTGTTATTTTAATTTATACTTTCCTATTTTAAACCTGTGTGTTTTTTTTATGATAAAAGTTATGTTTTAAAATTCAGCCCATCCCCTCTCCATTTCACATTGGTGTCAATCTTTTCCTGGTTTTCCCAGTATAATCACAAGGTGCATGTGTGTTACACCAGCAGTGTTTAACTGCTATATCCAAATTAACCATTTGAGTGCTATATATGTAGTCATTTTAAAGAGTAGGTATCTTTACCTATCTTTATTTCTCTATCAATTGTAGCCAACTACATAGCACCTATATCCAGGATCATTAGGGTTAATTATACAACACAGTAGTGCCATTGGCGTTTCTATATTTTGTATAAGGTGTAATAGTTATTGTTTAGTATTTAAGTATTACAAAAATGGGGAAAACAAAAGTTCTTCATTTAGCCCTCCTGGGGAAAGGGTATCTAGATTGAATATCCAACGGCTTTCATGTTGTACAATATTTTTGTCTAGATTGCCACCCAGTTTTACTTTCTCAATCCCTATCAAACTTAAGGTTTTAGGTGAAGAATTATGAAAATCTTTGAGATGTTAGGCTATACTTGAAGTTTTTTCTTCATTTTCTATATCACGTAGATGTTCTAATGTACAGTCAGGTGACAGCCACATTTTGCAACGTAAATTAAACCCTCTATCCTGCAAGTAATTTTGACCCTAATTTTGTAGATACGTCCTGTCTTTGAAACAAAATATCTAGCTTTTTGTATGTAATTACAAGCCTTACAACATTTACAGGGATAACACCCTGGTTCATGTTTAGTCTACTGTAACCAATTAAGTTCTGCAGAGGGTTTGATATAAAAACTATTTACTAGACTGTCCCCCAAGTTCGGAGCCCTCTTGGCTGTCATTAGTGTATAATCTCCCAACGTTTTGTTTAAATCCTCATATGTTTGTAAAATAGACCAATGTTTTTTTAGTATACACTGTAAGTCGTTCCAACCCTCACTGTATTGGGTAATGAATCTAGTTCCCTTTTACTTGGTGAGGCACAATAAAGAATCTCAGTTTGACTAATATTATTGACCTTTTGAAAGCCCTTTTTAATAACTTTATTTTAGTATCCTCGCTCTTTAAATCTCTTACAGCTAGATTACAAGTTTGTGCATTCGTCTTTTAACGCTGAAAATATGGTATTTTCAACGTTAAAACAGCTCCGCAGCCATTACAAGTCTTGTCGGTATAGGTGTACCGCAAGCCTTTTAGTCTGTAACGCAACGTCAGTACCGCACTCCTAAAAATGACATTTTTTAATGGGATTACCATAGCGCTGGTTTTACGAGTTTTGCAGTCTGGCTAAAAAGCGAGCGTTATAGCCTAAAACGAAAAGATCCGTAACGCCATCTAAAGTCAGTAGTTATGAGTTTTACGCTACAAAGCTGTAACATAAAACTCATAACTAAAGTGTTACAAAAGAACACCAACTCCCATAAACTACCTATTAACCCCTAAATCGAGGCCCTCCTGCATCTCAAAGACTATATTAAAGTTTTTAACCCCTAATCAGCCGCTCCTGACATCGCCGCAAATAAAACATTTTACTAACCCCTATTCTGCTGCTCCCCGACATCCTCACCACTATAATAAACTTATTAACCCCTAAACCACCGTCCTCCCACCTCACAAACACTATTTAAATATTATTAACCCCTAATCTGCCATCCACCCACATCGCACCCGCTATACTAAAGTTAATAAGCCCTAAACCGCAAGCCACTATAATAAACCTATTAATCCCTAAACAGCAAGCCCCCCACAACAAAATATACTAAATAAAACTATTAACCCCTAAACCAAAAGCCCCCAACATCGCAATAAACTAAATTAAACTTATTAACCCCTAAACCGCCGCCCTCCCACATCACAAACACTATTTAAATATTATTAACCCCTAATCTGCCATCCACACACATCGCACCCGCTATACTAAAGTTAATAAGCCCTAAACCGCAAGCCACTATAATAAACCTTTTAATCCCTAAACCGCAAGCCCCCCACAACGAAATATACAAAATAAAACTATTAACCCCTAAACCGAAAGCCCCCAACAGCGCAATAAACTAAATTAAACTTATTAACTCCTAAACCGCCATCCGCCCACATCGCAAACACTATTTAAATATTATTAACCCCTAATCTGTTGTCCACCCTCATCGCCTCCGCTATACTAAAGTTAATAAGCCCTAAACCGCAAGCCACTATAATAAACCTATTAATTCCAAAACCACATGCCCCCCCCCACAACGAAATATACTAAATAAAACGATTAACCCCTAAACCGAAAGCCCCCAACATTGCAATAAACTAAATTAAACTAGTAACCCCTAAACCTAACGCCCCTAACTTTAGATTAAAATTACAATTTCCCTATCTTAAATTGAATTAAAAATTTCCTGTCAAATTAAAAAAAACTAAATTTAAACTAACAATTGAACTAATATAATTATTACTAACTAATTAAATAAAACTAAACTACACACTGAAAAAATTCTAACACTACTTTAAAAATTACAAAGTATCTAATTACAAAAAAAGAAAAAATACTAAGTTACAAAAAATAACAAACACTAAATTACGGAAAATAACAAACAAAATTATCCAAAATAAAAAAAAAAATACACCTAATCTAATAGCCCTATCAAAATAAAAAAGCCCACCCAAAATAAAAAAAAACCCTAGCCTACAATAAACTACCAATGGCCCTTCAAAGGTATCAGCTCTTTTACCTGTAAAATAAAATACAAAGACCCCCCCCAACAGTAAAACCCACCACCCAACCAACCCCCCAAAATAAAAAACCTAAATCTACAAACACATAAGCTACCCATTGCTCTGAAAAGGGCATTTGTATGGGCATTGCCCTGTAAAGGGCATTTAGCTCTTTTTAGCTATTTAGCTCTTTTACTGCTCAGACCCTAAACTAAAAATGCAGCTCATTCTATTGGCTAATTCGAATTAGCCAATAGAATAAAAGAGCTGCTTAAATCATATTGGCTGATCTGAATAGCCAATAGGATTTTAGCAGCCCTAATTCCTATTGGCTGATTCAAAATTTGCAGCCAATAAGAATGCAAGGGACGCTATCTTGAATCGTGTTCCTTGCATTGAAGATTCAGTGTACGGCGGCGACCATATGAAGAGGATGCTCCGCGCCAGATGTCTTCAGGATGGACCCGCTCCGTGCCGCCGGGATCAAGATAGAAGAAGCCGTCTGGATGAAGATGGAAGAGGCCGTCTGGATGAAGACTTCTCGCTGCATGGATGAGGACTTCAACGCCGGGATGAAGATCATTCAAGCGGGACTTCAAAAACTGTAAGTGGATCGTCGGGGGTTAGTGTTAGACTTTTTAAAGGGTTTATTTTTTAGTTTAGTTTAGGGTCTGGGCAGTAAAAGAGCTAAATGCCCTTTTAAGGGCAATGCCCATACAAATACCCTTTTCAGGGAAATGGGTAGCTTAGGTTTTTTTAGATAGTTTTTTTTTTTATTTTTTTGTGGGTGGGGGTTTGTAATGTAAGTTGGTCTTTGTATTTTTTTTTTCACTAAAAGAACTGCTATCTTTAGGGCAATGCCCTACAAATGGCCCTTTTAAGGGCCATTGGTAGTTTATTCTAGATTAGGTTTTTTTATTTTGGGGTGGTTTTTTTATGGGTATTACAATAGGAATATTTTTTTATTTTTGATAAAAAAAATTTTTTGTGTAATGTATATTTTTAGGGGGTGTTTTGTTTTTTTTAGCAAAAGAGCTGTTTAACTTAGGGCAATGCCCTACAAAACGCCCTTTTAAGTGCCCCCCAAAAGGCCATTTTAAGGGCCCTTGGTAGTTTATTCTAGATTAGGCTTTTTTTATTTTGGGGTGTTTTTTTATTTTTAAAAGGGTATTAGTATAAGAATAATCTTTATTTTTTTGGATAATTTTGTTTGTTTTTTTTGTAATGGTAGTTTTTAGTGTAAGGTAGTAATAATAACTATTTACTAACTAGTCTACCTAGTTAAAATAAATACAAACTTACCTGTGAAAAAAAAATAAAACCTAAGCTAGCTACAATATAACTATTAGTTATATTGTAGCTATCTTAGGTTTTATCTCACAGGTAAGTATGTATTTAGTTTTAAATAGGAAATATTTAGTTCATAATTGTAAATTTAATTTAGATCTAATTTCATTATGTTAAAGTTAGGGGGTGTTAGGGTTAGGATTAGGGTTAGGGTAACGTTAGGGTTAGGTTTAGGGGTTAATATAGTTTAATTTAGGTTGTTGCGATATGGGAGGCTGGCGGTTTAGGAGTTAATAGGTTTATTTAATGGTAGTGATGTGGGAGGCCAGAGGTTTAGGGGATAATAACCTTATTTAGTTGTAGCGATGTTGGGGAGCGGCGGAATAGGGGTTAATAACTTTAGTATAGTGGTGGCGATATCGGGAGCGGCAGATTAGGGGTTAATCATTTTATTTAGGAAGCGGTGATATCGGGAGCGGCAGATTAGCGGTTAATAACTGTAGGCAGGCGTCTGCGATGTCAGGGGCAGCAGATTAAGGGTGTTTAGATTCGGGGTTTATGTTAGGGTGTTAGGTTTAAACTGTATTTACTTTTTCACCATAGATATCAATGAGGCTACGTTACGGAGCTTTTGTTTCTGCAATCGCAGGTGTTAGTCTTTTTTTTTGCCGGCTCTCCCCATTGATGTCTATGGGGTAAGTGTGCATGAGCACGTCAAACACAGCGCTTGTTTTGGGTGCGGTATGGGGCTTAAAATCTCCATATTGCACACGCAAGCCGTGTTTTTCAAAACTGGTAATGGCAGCGCTATAGTGAATTGAATAACGCAACGTTAATTTCGTTAATTTCCCTATAGCGCTCAAAACTCGTAATCTAGCTGTAAGTTAATAGTTTTGATTCTTTTTTTAAATCCATATTGCTAGTACAATTTCTTCTAGCTCTCACAAATTGTGAGACTGAAATTCCATTTAATAGTGAATGGGGATGATGACTTTTAGCTGTAAGCAGACTATTTGTAGATGTAAATTTTCTGTAAATGTTGTTTTGTAATTGATCCATATGTCTATAAATAGTCAGATCCAGGAACTGAATTTTATCTCTATGATAATTTTTGTGAATTTAAGATTCAGTTCCTTATTGTCTAGTCTCTGGACAAATTCTTTTAATTATTTTTCTGAGCCCTCCCTGATCTACAGCACGTTATCAATGTAGCGAAGCCACAAGCTGACATGCTGCGTACCTGGGAGGTCGTTGTCAAAAATATATTTGGTTTCCCAAAACCCCAAGTAGAGGCACGCATAAGATGGGGCAAATTTATTCCCCCATTGCAACGCCTCTAATTTGAATATAACATTTTTCGTCAAAGACAAAGAAATTGTGCTTCAGGGCAAACTCTAAAATTTAAATTATAAAGTTAGTGTGTATGTAGGGCTTTTCCCCTTTGATTGAGATAGAAAATGAACTGCCTGTATACCCCTGCTGTGCAGTATGCTGGAATATACAGAATCCACATCTATTGTGGCCAAAAATGTATTGTCAGTGATTGTAATATCTTGTTGGGACTCTAGGATGTGTTGGTAAAAGAAAATTGAATTCTGATTAACTTATAACCTGATCATTTAAAACTTTGAATAATATTTTTTCCAACTTGGTCATTATGCTGTTAAATGGACTATAATCTAGTTTTAGATAATGATGGGGGACATTTAGTTGTCGACAACATTCTTTATGGTATTTAATTGTGTCCTGTATCACTATATTGCCCCTTTATCGGATGATTTCTTTGTAATTTCAGAATTCATTTGTAATTCAAAGATGGCTTGTCTTAATGTATAACTATATGTAGTAAACCAAACTTTGCAATATTAGTTCATTACTTATTTTGTCACATTTTCTTGTACTTGAAAATTATGATTTTTGAAGTGCACATAATTTTATGGCAAAGTAATTGGCTGTACATTTATTTACAAATGAACTGACATCACTGGGTATCTTGGCATGAGCTGGCAATGGGGACTTTTCATTCTGTACCACGGAAATCTTAAAGATTTGTTTTACACATCTCCAACAGTCCCTATTTAGAGGGACAGTCCATAATTCTGAACTCTGTTCACTGTCCCTCTGAGAAAGCCATATGTCTGGATTTGCAGAAGTTCCCTTGACCCAACCCATAGACCACATAACCACAAACAAACCCACCCTGCACCTATGACTCCACCCCTCATGCCATGGTTCTGTCCACAAAACGGTAATGCCCCCCAACCTCCTGTTTCCCTACTACCTAGTCACAAATGTTGGGAGTTATATGATTTGAAGGGGCATCCCCAAGGAAGATGACACATAGCTGTCCTCAAATGAGGATAGAATTATCTGCAGCACCCCCTACAGGTTGGAATATAAGAAAGTTTGCAACATTATTAAACAAAGTCTTCCAATTTTGGCAGGGGACCCTAGTTTAGAACATATAGCTCTGGGGGTTGCAAGTTTGTAGCCAAAAAAGGAAAAACAATAGGCAATATTCTGGCAACATCTGACCTTTAAAGCAAGAATGTAAAAACATGGTTACCCAATAGATTAGGCTGCTATAAATGTAGGGCTAATCGGTGCAAAGCATGCAGCCACATTAAAGAGAGAACACATTTTGCATCCACGGTAACACAAAAATCATATGACATAAGATTTAATTTAAATTGCAAGTCAAACCATGTAATCTACCTACTCACCTGCAGGGGGTGCCAGATCCAATATGTTGGAAAAACAAAACGCCTTCTGAAAGATAGGGCTTTAGAACATTTTAGAGACATAGAACACCCGGAAACTTTTACCCCTGTAGCAAGACATTTTAAAACATTACATGGAGGAGATGCCACTCTTCTTTCCATTCAAGCTATTGATCAAGTCCCAGCTCATAAAAGAGGAGGGGACAGGGAATACAAATTAAATTATAAAGAGGCAAAATGGATTTTTGAGCTTAATACTAGATTTCCCAAAGGGATTAATATGGAAAGTGATGTTAATCTATTAATTTAGCTAGAAACTCGAATTGCTCTGTACACAGGAAGGGTAAAATTTCTGCAGTGTTAGGCTCTCAGAATATTTATATACATAGGCCTCTAGTTATGAAGCTCCGTATTTTGCTGCATTCGCCGGCCCAATACGCTCGCCTAACATCGCTGCCGTGGACCTAAATACGTTCGTCAAAGTTATCAAGTAAGCTGTCAAGAAGCCGCGCACCAAGTATGGAGCGATGAGCAGCGTACTGTTGTTATCTGACAGTCATCGATCTCGCTGCTCATCAGCTTCTTCGCAGTTTTCTTGCTAGCCTGTCACTAAACACCCACACTATAAAATACTGTTTTTCCCCCTAAACCGCCACTCCCGGAGCCCCCCATACCTAAATAAACTTATTACCCCCTAAACCGCCGCTCCCAGACCCCGCCGCAACTATAATAAATATATTAAGCCCTAAACCGCCGCTCCTGGATCCCGCCGCCACTATAATAAATATATGAACCCCTAAATCGCTGTTCCCAGACCCCACCGCCACCTACATTATACCTATTAACCCCTAATCTGCCGCCCCCTATACTGCCACCACCTACATAAAGTTATTAACCTCTATCCTGCCGATCCCGGACCCTGCCGCAAATAAATTAATTTTTTAACCCCTAAACCTCCGCACCCAGAGCCCTCCGCCACCTACATTACATTTATTAACCCCTATCCTGCCCCCCCTACAATGCAGCCACCACCTACAGTACATTGATTAACCCCTAATCTACCCCCCTACACCGCTGCCATTATATTAAATGAATTAACCCCAAAACCTAAATCTAACCCTAACCCTAACACCCCCCTAAATTAAATATTATTTAAATTATCCTAAATAAATATTCCTATCATTAAATAAATTAATCCTATTTAAAACTAAATACTTACCTTTAAAATAAACCCTAAGATAGCTACAATATAATTAATAATTACATTGTAGCTATTTTAGGGTTTATTTTTATTTTACAGGCAACTTTGTATTTATTTTAACTAGGTACAATAGCTATTAAATAGTTCATAACTATTTAATAGCTATCTAGTTAAAATAATTACAAAATTACCTGTAAAATAAATCCTAACCTAAGTTACAAATACACCTAACACTACACTATCAATAAATGAATTAAATAAATTAACTACAATGATCTAAAATAAAATACAATTAAATAAACTAAACTATAGTACAAAAAACAAACACTAAATTACAAAAAATAAAAAAAATATTACAAGAATTTTAATCTAATTACACCTAATCTAAGCCTCCTAATAAGATTAAAAAGCCCCCCAAAATAATAAAATTCCCTACCCTAAACTAAATTACAAAAGTAATCAGCTCTTTTGCCAGCCCTTAAAAGGGTTTTTTGCGGGGCATTGCCCAAAAGTAATCAGCTCTTTTACCTGTAAAAAAAAACAAATACAATACCCCCCCAATATTACAACCCACCACCCACACACCCCTACTCTAAAACCCACCCGATCCCCCCTTAAATAAACCTAACACTATCCCATTGAAGATCACCCTACTTTGAACCGTCTTCACCCAACCGGGCCGAACTCTTCATCCGATGCGGGCACAAGTGGTTCTCCAGCCGGGCAGAAGTCTTCATCCGATCGGCGCAGAAGAGGTCCTCCATCCGGCAGAAATCTTCATCCAAGCGGCATCTTCTATCTTCATCCTTCCGGCGATGAGCGGCTCCATCTTGAAGACCTCCGGCGCGGAACATCCATCTCTGCCGACGACTACCCGACGAATGACTGGTCCTTTAAATGTCGTCATCCAAGATGGCGTCCCTCGAATTCCAATTGGCTGATAGGATTCTATTAGCCAATCGGAATTAAGGTAGGAAAAATCCGATTGGATGATATAATCAGCCAATCGGATTGAAGTTCAATCCGATTGGCTGATTGGATCAGCCAATAGAATGCAACATCAATTCTATTGGCTGATCCACTCAGCCAATCGGATTGAACTTCAATCCGATTGGCTGATTACATCAGCCAATTGGATTTTTCCTACCTTTCCTACTCAGACATCCCTGGGCAACTAATGAACCTGCTAAAATTTGCTGACACGCTCATGCCTGGAAAGCTGATAACTGATGACGATAACAATTTTAGCAGGTTGGTTAGTTGCCCAGGGATGTCTGAGTAGGAAAGGTAGGAAAAATCCAATTGGCTGATGTAATCAGCCAATCGGATTGAAGTTCAATCCGATTGGCTGATTTGGATGGTTTGACATGGTTAGATGGGGTGAAGATCACTTTGGTGTATGAGACAGTCCAGGAGTCCCCACCCCCCACCCCGATCTCCCACACAGGCACGGTTCCAGTTGATCTCCCATCTAGTAGTGGATACTCCTGAGCTGCATTTGTTGATGTTATCGACCGCTTCCTGGCCACTTAAACAGCAACGTTATCATAGAGAGTGTAGCCCTTCTTCTTAGATCTTGCCATGCAGTATGTCGGTTGTAAAGCAAGCGGTAAAAGCCTCTGTGTGTGTAGGCACCATTGGAAATCCAGCAACTTCAGGCTTGTCTTGTGCAGGAGCGCTCTGTCATCTTTATACCCGGGCATCAGTCGGAACAGAATGACTGTCAGACTGGGTCACTGGGAGCCATGATGGTGCCAGTGCACAGCCCGAGTAGCCCGGAGTCAGCAAACATGTTCAAGAGCAGAAGTCTAGCGTAACCTCTCTTAACATCCGGGTTTACTAAGTATTGAAGGTGAAATCTGAATATACCCCAAGTTGTTCAGTTATATTTTACCTACTGTTATAAAAACACTTATTTTTATATTATACTTAGCAATGTTATAATCATAGGGGTCAGATATCGCAATTGTTTTTATAAAGCTCTGCAGTGTGTGCAACTCTATACACTTAGTTTTGTGATACAACAGTGTCTACAATTTTTTTTATTACTGCAACATACATTTGCCCCTTATTGATAGTTTTTAATTTATTAAGAAGCATCTTGTAGATATAGCTCTCTTTCTCCCTCCCCTCTATAAAGTATTAGATTGTGGGATCTTTGTCATATCAGTCAGCCATGAGATTGATGAAAGGAACTGCATGAAAGGAGCGCGCAGGGATGAGAGGATCCTGTACTAGTGCTGCAGTTCAAGCTTTTGGGAGATGTCAGAGAAGGAGGAGTCAGGTGGCCATTTCAAAACAGCCAGATGAGATCTAGTAAGTGTATTTCCTGCCAAAGTTTATTTAGATGAAAATTGGGCTAGAGTTTGATGTAAAGATTGTTAATTAACTAATCTAAATAAGTAACAGTAATTTTTGGGTTGACTGTCCCTTTAATTGTATTTTATTATAGATAATTGTAGTTAATTAATTTAATTAATTTATTGATAGTGTAGTGTTAGGTGTATTTGTAACTTAGGTTAGGATTTATTTTACAGGTAATTTTGTAATTATTTTAACTAGGTAGCTATTAAATAGTTATTAACTATTTAATAGCTATTGTACCTAGTTAAAATAAATACAAAGTTGCCTGTAAAATAAAAATAAACCCTAAAATAGCTACAATGTAATTATTAATTATATTGTAGCTATCTTAGGGTTTATTTTATAGGTAAGTATTTAGTTTTAAATAGAATTAATTTATTTAATGATAGGAATATTTATTTAGATTAATTTAAATAATATTTAAGTTAGGGGGGTGTTAGGGTTAGGGTTAGACTTAGGTTTTGGGGTTAATTCATTTAATATAGTGGCAGCGGTGTAGGGGGGTAGATTAGGGGTTAATCAATGTACTATAGGTGGCGGCGGTGTAGGGGGGGCAGGATAAGGGTTAATAAATGTAATGTAGGTGGAGGAGGGCTCCGGGTGCAGCGGTATAGGGGTTAAACAATTAATTTATTTGCGGCGGGGTCCGGGATCGGCAGGATAGGGGTTAATAACTTTATGTAGGTGGCGGCGGTATAGGGGGCGGCAGATTAGGGGTTAAGTATAATGTAGGTGGCGGTGGGGTCCGGGAGTAGCGGTTTAGGGGTTAATAAGTATAAAGTAGGTGGCGGCGGTGTAGGGGGGGGGCAGATTAGGGGTGTTTAGACTCGGGGTACATGTTAGGGTGTTAGGTGCAGACATCTCCCATAGAAATCAATGGGATATCGGGCAGCAGCGAACATGAGCTCTCGCTGCTGTCAGACTCCCATTGATTCCTTTGGGATCCTCCAGGGCGGCGGATTGAAACCAGGTACGCTGGGCCGGAATAGTGGCGAGCGTACCTGCTAGTTCTTTGATAACTAGCAAAAGTAGTCAGATTGTGCCGAACTTGCGTTCGGAACATCTGGAGTGACGTAACCATCGATCTGTGTCGGACTGAGTCCGGCGGATCGTATGTTACGTCACTAAATTCTACTTTTGCCGGGCTGTAGGGCTTGATAACTACAGCGAATCAGCCTCACCACAAATACGCTGCGGAATTCCAGCGTATTTGCGGTTGACGGCTTGATAACTAGAGGCCATAGTCTTGAATCTGATTTCTTGTAAGCTAACTAACAATCTAACACCTCTGCGCAATTATAGCAGCTCATACATAGTACTATAAGGAGTCAGTTGATGTGATTATCACCCATATATTGCAGTGGAAATTTATTATTTTACATATAGTATAATAGGCACTCAGGGGTTAACCACTTGTCAATTGTTTTTAATTATTTTTATTAGGTTATTAGGTAATTGTTCCTTGCCTCTTTAAATAGAGGTATCAGCTGAGGCATTAGTTAGCAGTGAGCAAGTGTGGCAGACCCACACGAAACATGTCTGCAGTTTTTAGCCTACGCTGAAATCCCCCTTTGTACCATTGTGAGCTGATGGCTCACATTTGTTTTTACACGCTGTTCCAATAAAATATTTGTTTTTACCTTAATCTTGGACCCCCTGCAAGTTTGTGTAACCTGATTCCTTGTGATGCCCGGAAGCGTTCTCTTTTTTACATCTTACTACATGGTGCTGTGACGTAAGCACCAGCTTGTTTTGAGTCACGAGCGAGGAGACCGGTGCATTCGCTGAAGACACGCTGCCCTCAAACACACAACCCCGGAGGCTGGAAAGCGCCACTTGTCTGTATATATTCTAGTTGTCCTCATACTCTGGGACTTTGTGTAGAGGATTAAAAAAAAAATCTTAAAAAAAGATTGTGATCTATCAGAATCATGAATGCTTCTTTAAAGGGACAGTCTACTTGAAAATTATTATTGTTTAAAAAGATAGATAATCCCTTTTTTACCCATTCCCCAATTGTGCATAACCAATACTGTTTCTATTAATATACTTTTACCTTTGTGATTACCTTGTATCTAAGCCCCTGAAGACTGCCCCCTTATCTTTTTACAAAATTGCATTTTAGCCAGTTAGTGCTGGTTCCTGCTTAACTCCACGGTAGTGAGCACAATGCTATCTATATGGCAAACATGAGCTAGCACTGTCTTGCTGTGAAAAGCTTATGAAATGCACTGAGATAAGAGGTGGCCTGCAGGGACTTAGAAACAGGCAGAGATTTAGAAACTATAAAGTATATTAATATAATAATGTTGGGTGTGCAATGCTGGGAATGGGTTGTAAAGGCGTTATCTATATTTTGAAACAATAAAAAAAAATTAAGTAAACTGTCCCTTTAATGGGATTTTTTAGAACACGCCAGAGTGTGTTTAACTTTAACTTCACTGGCTGGACTGAGGTCAGATTGGGTGACTTGGAAGTGCCGTGTTCTCACAAAACATTTTGATTTAAAAATGTTTCAAAGTGAAACTATACTGCAATATCAATAAAAGCAGCACTTGACAAACAAAAAGCATTTAATACAATTCATTAATGTTAAAAGCAAATCAGCAGAAGCAGTGGTGCCCATGAATATTTTAAAGGATGCACTGTGAATATACAGTTAGGTCCATACGGATCTGAAAATTAATAAAGATACTCGGCTAGATTACGAGTTTTGCGGCATGAGTGAAAAAGCAGCGTTAAGGCTCTTTTTCACTACCGCTGGTATTACGGCTGGTATTACGAGTCTTGCAGGTTTAGCTGCACCGCACACTTTTTTGGCCGGAACGCAATGTAACTACCGCAGCTTTCAAAAAGTTATTTTTCAATGGGACTTCCTTTGCGCAGGTATTATGATTTATGAGCTTGCCTGGGAGGCCAAAAAATGAGTGGTACAGTCAATACCATCAAGATCCATACCGTAAACTAAAAGTCAGTAGTTATGGGTTTTATGCTACAACACTGTAACATAAAACTCATAACTAAAGTGCTACAAAGTACACTAACACCCATAAACTACCTATTAACCCCCTAAACCGAGGCCCCCACGCATCGCAAACACTAAAATAAAATTAACCCATAATCTGCCGCTCCAGACATCGCCACCACTATAATAAACATATTAACCCCTAAACCGCCGTACTCCCGCATCGCAAACACTAGTTAAATATTATTAACCCCTAATCTGCCGCCCCCAACGTCGTCGCTACCTACCTACACTTATTAACCCCTAATCTGCCGCCCCCAACGTTGCTGCCACTATACTAAAGTTATAAACCCCTAAACCTAACCCTAAGTCTAACCCTAACACCCCCTACTTTAATATAATTAAAATAAATCTAATACAAAATTACTATCATTAACTAAATAATTCCTATTTAAAACTAAATACTTACCTGTAAAATAAACTCTAAGCTAGCTACAATATAACTAATAGTTACATTGTATCTGTCTTAGGTTTTATTTTTATTTTACAGCTAAGTTTGTATTTATTTTAACTAGGTAGACTAGTTAGTAAATAGTTATTAACTATTTACTAACTAGCTAAAATAAATACAAATTTACCTGTAAAATAAAACCAAACCTGAGTTACATTAATACCTAACCTTACACTACAATTAAATATTTAGCTATTTTTCAGTGCCCAAAACCCCTAATCTAAAAATAAAACCCACCCAAAAAACCCTTAAAAAAACTAACACTAACCCGGAAGATCCACTTACAGTTTTTGAAGACCCGACATCCATCCTCAACGAAGCGGCAGAAGTCTTCATCCAAGCGGGCCAAAGTCTTCATCCAATCCGGCAGAAGTCTTCATCCAGACAGCATCTTCTATCTTCATCCATCCGGCGCAGAGCAGCTCCATCTTCAAGACATCTGGCGCGGAGCATCCTCTTCTTTCCACGGCGACTGAAGAATGAAGGTTCCTTTAAGTGACGTCATCCAAGATGGCTGCCGGCTTCGATGAGGACTTTGGCCGCTTCGTTGACGATGGATGTCGGGTCTTCAAAAACTGTAAGTGAATCTTCGGGGGTTAGTGCTAGGTTTTTTTAAGGGTTTATTGGGTGGATTTTATTTTTAGATTAGGGGTTTTGGGCACCGAAAAAAAGCTAAATGCCCTTTAAAGGGCAATGCCCAGCCAAATGCCCTTTTCAGGGCAATGGGGAGCTTAGGTTTTTTAGTTAGGATTTTATTTTGGGGTTTTTGTTGTGTGGGTGGTGGGTTTTACTGTTGGGGGGTTGTTTGTATTTTTATTTACAGGTAAAAAAGCTGATTTCTTTGGGGCAATGCCCCGCAAAAGGCCCTTTTAAGGGCTATTGGTAGTTTATTGTAGCCTAGGGTTTTTTTTATTTTGGGGAGGCTTTTTTATTTTGATAGGGCTATTAGATTAGGTGTAATTAGTTTAAATATTTGATCATTTCTTTTTTATTTTGTGTAATTTAGTGTTTATTTTTTTTGTAATTTAGTTAATTGTATTTAATTAATGTAATTTATTTAATTGTAGTGTAAGCTTAGTTGTTAGTGTAACTCAGGTTAGGTTTTATTTTACAGGTAAATTTGTATTTATTTTAGCTAGGTAGTTATTAAATAGTAAATAACTATTTACTAACTAGTCTACCTAGTTAAAATAAATACAAACTTGCCTGTGTAATAAAAATAAAACCTAAGCTAGATATAATGTAACTATTAGTTATATTGTAGCTATCTTAGGGTTTATTTTACAGGTAAGTAGTTAGTTTTAAATAGGACTTATTTAGTTAATGATAGGAATTTTTTATTAGATTTATTTTAATTATATTAAAGTAGGGGGTGTTAGGGTTAGGTTTAGGGGTTTATAACTTTAGTATAGTGGCTGCGACGTTGGGGTGGCAGATTAGGGGTTAATAAGTGTACTGTAGGTGGCGGTTATGTCAAGGGTGGCAGATTAGCGGTTAATAAGGGGAATGTAGGTGTCGGCGATGTCGGGGGCAGCAGATTAGGGGAGTTTAGACTCGGAGTTCATGTTAGGGTGTTAGGTGTAAACATAACTTTTGTTTCCCCATAGGAATCAATAGGGCTGCGTTACGGAGCTTTACGCTCCTTTATTGCAGGTGTTAGGTTTTTTTTCCGCCGGCTCTCCCCATTGATGTCTATGGGGAAATCGTGCACGAGCACGTAAAACCAGCTCACCATGGCGCTGATATTGGAGTGCAGTATGGAGCTCAATTTTGCTCAACGCTCACTTCTTGCCTGCTAACGCCGGGTTTTTGTAAACCTGTAATAGCAGCGCTGTAGGGAGGTGAGCGGTGCAAATAACTTGCTAGTTAGCACCGAGCAGCTCTTACCGCAAAACTCGTAATCTAGCCGACTGTTATTTTATCTGTTAGAAAACAAAGATTGGAGGTGATTTGCCCTCCATAGGAAAGTGTAGAGCTCACTGCCTTTAATCATTCTGAGCACATTGCTAATAAATGTGAATCTCAGCAGTGTGGAGGAGGCATATATATATATATATATATATATATATATATATATATATATATATATATATATATATATATATAAATATAATCCCAAAATAATAAAGCAATCTCTATACTATCAAGGAGAGGATACAATGTTTGCTCCAAATAAAAACATAATTAATTAAATAATAAATCAATCAATGGTAAAACCACAAGAACTAAAAATATCTTGATATAGAAAAGAAGCTGTTTCCATACTTTGAGAACAATACAATGATAAAACCACCACTTGGGGGGCGGAGTCTACTCTCAAAGCGGCAAGATGTGTCTCAATGAAGCTCTCTGAGTTTAAGCTATTATTTTGCAGTTTGTTCATACCAAAACCTACAAAATCTTGTCTTAATTTATCAGACTGCATTTCTATATGCTTGGAGTCTAGATTTACCTCAAGAGTGGATTCTCTGACTATATTATTGCCTATGCTCTTTGGGATCAGCTGCGTGACAGACATTCTCACAGGCCTGGAAGCCATATTGTAAGCAGCTGCATGTTACGAACATTAAGCGCTGTGGGAACCACGGAACGCAGGCCTGGGACTGCCGCATTATTACCCCCCCCCATTACCGGGGTTACGGGATCCTATAAAAGGATATTGAAAGCTGTTCTTTTCCCTCTCTATCTAACAGCACATAGACTCTAGGGGATATACTCTCATATCTTCTATTACCCGCCTAGACAACAGCACTATGACACCTAAGTGGCAGCACCTTGAGAACTCAATGGCGGATCTACTAGACAAGCATTTTCGGAACTTGTCGGATCTCATTGCAGACAGCTTTGGGACACTTTCACAGATATGCATAGCCATCAGAGAGAATCGGATGCATACAACAACTCCATTGGAGCGAAAACCCACTGTGCGGCCTACAAATCACTTTACTCTAACAGCCAGGCAGGATGATACTTCTCCCGCAGACCCAATGGGTGGAGATTACTTGATATCCCTGGTGCCGGGCTCCATAGCGGCAGATGACAACGGAACTGTCGCAGAGACCGACCGGAGTGATGCCTCTGGGGACTGGCGACAACCTTTGGCAGAGCGTCCCACATTGGAAGAAGCATACAGACCTGTAGTCTGCTCGGGGTCTCCTGAGTGGACATGCAGTGTTCTGGGGTTGAAACAGAGGGGCCTGGGAATCCCTGGAAGTGCCGTGAGTAGACAAGAAAAAAAAACGCTGCACTGTTCTGCCCCACCTTGCGACTCACCGGACCGACGGCATCCCACTGTTCAGCTACACAAGCTACCCACACTAGATAAGGCAGGGAGCTTGGAAAGTTGCGCTCCTCAAAGGCGATGGCCCTGTCGTTGGTTGAACCAAGACCGTCCAGATAGCCGAATACCGGTAACAGGGGTAGGGTAGAGCCTTTTCTTACCGGACTGATTTTCTAGCCTGGGACACTACTCTGTTTGCCGACAGAATTACTAAATACTTAGTACTGCCCTGCTGGTTGATCATACTAGAGACACAACCTTCTAAAGCATATAGACCTGGACTTTATTGATACGATCTGTAATTCAGGACACTTGGGAGGTATGGAGGCAACTTTACTGCTCCGGTTAAGAGTTTACTATATGGCTGTCTCCCCATGCTGGGAGACTGCTTACTGAGAAGCCTTTATTGATGACTTGTGCTAAATGTTGGGACATATAAGTGTTTCTGTTCAGTTTCACATAGGGAAGATAGATATATGAGAACATTTGGGTGTGAAATTAATTTTTATGTCTCACAGCGGCCTCATGAAACACTGTCTTGTGGCTTACGACTCCATGGACTCTCTATAGCAGCCAGCTCTATGAGACGCATGGCTGAACGGAGTGCTAGTGTGTTGTTTGTTCCTTAATGTGGAGTAACTTTTCGCTACCAACATAAATACTGTTTATAGTTCAAGGGCTCATAGCCTATCCTAACAAATGTTTTCCACCACAACCCCTTTACAGACTAGTATTATCTAGCATGAGAGGCCCTGCAGGGATGCAACACACGTAATTTCTCAGCAGACATATTTATTTTGATATGCCCAAAAGGTCTTTGGCCTGTTGAACTACATTCTTCCTAGCAATGCCAACTATTATATATATGTACATAACTAGACTGGATTGGTGTGCATTCCATTTCTCTCTATCACTTATTCGTGCCCTACAATAATATTTTCCTATGAGTACCTGTTACTTAGGCTATATAGACATATAGGGACTGGTACGACTGGCGACTCACAACCTTACTTGATTGGGCGTACCACTGCCAATATTAATTATTCTGCTCACAAAGTTGACAACTACCATATAGGCAAACAGTATTAGACAGGATATCTACATATCCTCTTTGTAATTACTACTCACAAGTGCGCCACATTTATATTTATATATCTCTACGTGTAAATTTCACTCAGGTTATATAGTCCTTTAAGGTCAGTGTGTGTGTCTCTCGCAAGCTTCATGCGAATTTGTTCCCATATCTGTTTACTTATTAACTAACAGTTACTCCCTTATTTCATATAATGACATCCTTAGAGTCTAAAGAATGTGCTATTTTGCTTACTGCTACTATGGTTATATTTGACTATGCTTATGTTATAATATAGATAAAACATGAGGTTGTTCAGTGGAGATCCAAAAGTGGTCTCCTTAGTTGGTGCATACCCCCAATAACATTGTCACATAAACTGGAGGTCCAAAAGTGACTTCATTTATCATTGTGGAGGTATATAGCATATTTGGTATACTACAGTATGTACATATTAAGTCCTTTTCTTCTTTACCTTTTTATGTAATGCATAACACCAATTTACAATGCTCTGCTCAATATTGTTTACATTACGATATGCTTACTATGTTACTCTATTATATATTCTATGTATACCTTCTCTTGAACCTCAAATAAAAATTTAAAAAAAAAAAAAAAAAAAAAACACCACTTGCAGGGCAATTCATAAGTACATTAAACTGTAGAATGTTTATATGGAATAAATCATAGTCCATGAAACTATGTAATTCCAGAAAATAATTGTGCAAAGTTCCCAAGCCAAGCTGGAAATGTCTTGGCCTCATAACACAATTAGTTTATATTAAAGTGAATGTAAATTTTGATGCTAAAGTGCCCGGTTTTTAAAAATTCGACTATAAACAGAGGCACTTTAATTCATCAAAATTTACATTTCCCACCTGTTGTGAAAAAAAACTTACCTTTTAAACTTGACAGCTGCTCCAGCTTTTCCCGGTCGTCGCAAGCCATTTCTGACGTCAGAAATGATGGATCGGTCATCCTCCAATCACGGCTTCCCCCCCGGGGGAATCAGTGTCTGATTCAACGCCGTGATTGGAGGAAGCCGTATTCATCATTTTAGACCCAGGAAGAGGCTTGCGATGGGCGGAGGAAGCTGGAGCGGATGTCAAGATTCAAAGGTAAGTATTTTTTTACAACAGGAAGGAAATGTAAATTTTGATTAATTAAAGTGCCCGTTTTTAATCAAATTTTTAAAAAGCGGGCACTTTAGCATCAAAATTTACATTCACTTTAAGGATAAACTCCCAAATAAGTAGCCTTGACTCAACAACTGCTACAGCCTGGAAAAATGCTGTATCCTTCAGACAATGGTTAGCTGACTGCCCTTGCCAAAACCAAACACCCTTACAGACTTTTTACCCTGTGTGTGTATATTAGGGATTCTTCCAGCTTTTAAAATCAACTTTGATGCCAGTGACTTTTATGTCATCCTTTTGATCTGCCCTGTACCTGCATCAGGAAGGTCTGAGGTTTGGTCCTTGTAAGACATTGGGGCATATTCTTTCAGGCTCGCCAGAAACACAAGTTATGAAGCAGCGGTTGCTCCATAACCAGTTCGCCTGCTTTGAGGCGGCGGACAGACATCGCTGGAAATCAACCCGATCCAATACGATCAGGTTGATTGACACCCCCTGCTAGCGGCCGAGTGGCCGCGAATCTGCAGGGGGTGGCGTTGCACCAGCAGTTTACAAGAACTGCTGGTGCAATGATACATGCCGACAGCGTATGCTGTCGGCATTTATCGGTGTGCTGGGGAATATCGGATCATGTCTGCTCGCACATTAGTAAATAGGCCCCATTGTCTTGTCCGAAATGAAAGGGATATAGTATATGATCAGGCGCTGGGGAATGGGAAGGGCTCAAATGTGAAGAATTTGACTACCTAAGCAGAGGTTTACAATACCTTTGTCCTAGAGCTCAAACAATAGCTAACATGAGTTTTACAGTGTGCAAGGAGGCAAGGATAAGTTTATTTATTGTCTATCTTTTAAAAACAATGTAATTAAAAAGAAAAAAATATGTTTATGCCAAAGTTCTCAATCAAACAGGGAATTACCTGATTTCAGCTCTCTTAAGGGATAATCAATAACAATCCCTTTATTTACCATTCCCCAGTTTTGCACAACCAACACTGTTATATTAATATACGTTTTACCTCTGTGATTACCTTGTATCTAAGCCTCTGCAGACTGCCCCCTTATCTCATTTCTTTTGGCAGACTTGCATTTTAGCCAATCAGTGCTGACTCATAAATAATTCCACGGGAGGGAGCACAATGTCGTCAATATGACACACGTGAACTAGCACTGTCTAACTGTAAAAAAAACACTGAGATAAGAGGAGGGATTCATCAGCTATTAGTTTATGAGCCTAACTAGGTGTAGCTTTTAACAAAGGATACCAACAGACCAAAGCACATTTGATGATAAAAGTAATTTGGAAAGTTGTTTAAAATTGCATGCCCCATCTTAATCATGAAAATGTAATTTTGACTTGATTGTCCCTTTAAATATATATTGAATTGGGAGCCTGACTGAGCTTAGAGATGGACGTGTAATCTCTGAGCTCCACGCTGCATCTAACTAAAGTTGGCAACAAAAACACCTTGCCGGGACAAAACCTATGCCTCAAGGCAGTCATATGAAGGCTGAATCTACGCTAACAAAAAAATCTTTTTTTCCCATGCCTTTTACCTCCAGTTACGGCTATAAGAAGCACTTCCTTACCCAGACTTGAGGACTCGCGCCAAAAGTTCTAAGGCCCTGACTACCGGGAGAAGTGCATTGAACTCATAGCAGTCACATCGTGACAGCAGATTATACCGCCACTCCGGACTGAAGCCCAAAGACACAGATTGCCTCCCGGTGACGGCAATACACGCACGACTCCTTCGGCTCTCTCCCGGCTACACGATGACACGCAGGTAGGCCGCGGAAGCGGACTAAAGTAACAGCCCGGTACCTCACAGGGGAGCAAAATTATAGCTGGGAATGAGAATCCCTAGAGGATATACCAGCCCTAGGTGAGCGAGACTCCATCATGAATGAACGCTACAAGATGTGCTCTAAATATATGGGGGCAGTGAATTAGCAGCAGCACTTATAATCATACTATATGTTATAAGGAGAGGGGAAAGAGAGATAAAAGTATGCAGTTTTATTTTTGATGAAGTGTGTGTGAGAAGGGGAAGAAATCTATAATAGAGTGAGCCTCAGAGAAAAGAATCTACAATAAAATAAGAAGGGGAAACGATCCTCTTAGGTGTACCCACATCCAGCAACAAAAAGGGAGACAGAAGCTTTTTTTCTCTCACTAGATCTAGCAACTGGTTATTACCCCTTTTATATAGCCTCAAAGACTTTTCAACATTTTCTAGGGGCACTACCGTCTCTCCCCAACACAGCTTACATAGAGACCTCTTGATTCAGAGAGGGGTCACCCTGCTCCTTGGGACTAATACTCATCCAACAATACATTCCCCTCTCCCCCAACTTCTACACTATAGATGCCATTAGCTTATCTACATTAAAGGGCTACACCACAAACTGCAACCACTTATACTCCCCTGACCCAGCTGTGTCAAAGATCCAACTTCTTGAGGATTTTCTGCTCTCCTAGCATGTCATCCAGAAGGCTAACTAAGGGAGAGAAGCCTAACAAGCCCGCCACTGTGAACACTTTCTTTAAACCTTCCAAAATCAATAAAACTACAGAACTGGTAGCAATGGATGCGGGAAGTGATTCAGAATCAGCTACCACACCCCACACCTCTGGGGAGGATATGACCCCTGTTACAAAAGCCGATCTAAGAGACCTGGTCTCAAAACATGATATTACCAGCAACTTTGATAGACTCTGGGAAAAGATCGACAACATGCACAATGCAGTCACCGCGAGCCTCTCTGATATTCGATCAGATATGGCCGACCTGGGAGGCAGACTCGACATACTAGAAGAACACAAAGACACAGTTACCGATGAATTAGCGGAGGCCTCTCAAACCATTCAAATTCAACAACAGGCCATTGCAGATCTACAGGACAAGGTCGACGATCTTGAAAACAGATCACGCAGAAATAATATAAGATTGAAGGGGGTCCCAGAAACCATTGCTAACTCAGACCTCCACACATACTTACAACAACTCTTCCGTGGCATCACAAGCGACCCGGAGGATTCTGAATTTGGGATGGAAAGAGCGCATAGAGCGCTTAAAGCGAAACCTAAAGGAGATGCTCCCCCTAGAGATGTCATTGTTAAACTCTCCTTTTTCCAAGACAAGGAGAAAATCCTTCAGGCCTCTAGATCCAAGCCGACCTACAAGTTTCAAGGATCTGTTATCCAGTTCTTTCAAGATCTTAGCATTCGGACACTTCAACAAAGAAGCTCTCTACGACCTCTAACTACTCTCTTGAGGAAACTCCAAATAAAGTACAAATGGGGATTCCCCTTTGCCCTATATATCCTCAAGGACAACAAGACCTATACAGTTCGAGAACAGGAAGAAATAGGTCCAACATGCAAACTTTTGGGTATTGATACTCCACTCATACCTTCTGAGGACCCACCGCAATCTCAATCTACCCTTATCAGACAAAATAAATGGACAAAGGTGACTCGCAAGGGTACCAAGAGATGATTCCTTACAAGAGAATTTGATTACATTGGATGTTATCCAACAATCTCTACAGGACTCGAAGCCCCTTACTTCTTGACCTAATGGGTCCTTGCAAAGTACCTACCCTTTACTATTACAGGACCTACTATAGAAATAACTCTCCCCATGCTCTCATGTGGAGAGAGGTTGGCACTGTCCACCCTTCCCTCTCTCCCTACACCGGAAAATGTAGCTGTTCACATGCTAATCTTCACATAATATCATATCTGTTCACCATATATGTTAAGTTTAATTGTTGCTGACTTTTTTAAGTTGTTTTCTTCTAATGATATAATAGCAGCTCTAATCCTGACACGGTAATGTTAATGTTTTTGTTTTATGTTCACCCACAAGATGGGCTGAAGCTGCACTGTTATGTAAATGTTTTCTCTTATTGTTTTCTGTTTCTTACTCTATCTCTTACTTCTTTCAAGGATGCCGGGATCACCTTCTCCCCCGACTTAGTAACCTTCACACCCAAGCAACCAATGGACAAGCCGAATTACCCCAGTCAGTATGTATCACACAGCTCTAGAGCTATTTTACTATTGCTAGGATTCCCTATCTTAACACTGTCATGACCCCTCAAATACACCTTATCTCTCATAATGTGAGAGGATTAAATACCAATATTAAACGTCGCACAGCAATGTCACAGTACCAACATATAGGAGCTAACGTTATTTTCCTTCAGGAAACACACTTTACACAGACTGTCATCCCTAAATATTGGGCTAAACATTTCACACAACATTACCATGCCACCACAGACTCCAAAAGAAGGGGGGTATCAATCTTGATCCACTCGGGCCTTCCTTTTGAACACGAATCTACCATAGCGGATAAAGAAGGGAGATATCTCATTGTTACTGGCCGTCTGCTTGATTCACATATCATCTTATGCAATATATATGCCCCCAATGAAAACCAGCACACTTTTTTTCAGAACATTTCCACCTTACTAACCAATTGGTCGCAACATAAGATAATTTTAGCAGGAGATTTTAATATCAACATGACCAAACACATAGAGGGCACTACTAAACTCACACCGAAACAACTCAGACACAATAGAATAGTCAACGCCATTCGGGAACACCTATCCCCACATGCACTCCTTGACTCATGGGTTACTCTGTACGGTCACACCACAGATCCTACCTTCTATTCATCAGCCCACAAAAGTTACACGAGAATCGATTATATTTTCACCAGCCAAATTCTTCAGCCGTTACTCCAGACATCGACAATCCATCCTTGTGTCTGGTCTGATCACTCTATCCTTACGATTCAGTTAAAAGGTCTAATAGACACACATAGAGCCAGAACCTGGACCTGCGACCCCTCACATTTCAAAGATCCAATATTCAAAGAAAAGCTCACCCACGCATTCACCGAATTCTGGGACACTAACAGAGGCTCTACATTAAATCCTATTTCCCCCTGGGCGGCACATAAGACATACATCCGGGGCCTGCTTATAAGAGAGAAAGCAATACGAAACAGCCAATATAAAACACTATTATCACAGCTACATACAGAAATACAAACCCTGGAGACCCGCCACAGACTAACACATAGAAATGACATACTCTCTACACTGGAAACTAAAAGGTCCTATTTAGCCAACCTTCTTAACAAACAATCAATTAGAGCAATTCAGAAGCTCAACACCCAATATTATATTTATGCAAACAAACCGGATAAATTCCTGGCCCACAAATTAAGAGAGCGATGTAGGGCATCTAACATTAGCTCAATTTTGCTCCCCAATGGAACATTAGTCTCCCACCCCCAACACATTGTAGATGCCTTCGCTGACTTTTATGGTAAACTCTACGATGGTAACAAAGTGACACACACACAACAGATCATTTCGCAAACCACATCATTCTTAGAAGAGACAGAATTAAGCTCCCTATCTGAGGAAGAAAGCGATAGTCTTAATGCACCTATCACGAGAGTAGAAGTGGCGGGGGTGATAAAGGATCTTAAGTCAGGAAAAGCAGCAGGGCCGGACGGGTTCGCCAGCGAATACTACAAAACTTTTAAAGACATACTAATACCCCACCTAACTGACTTCTGTAACTACATATTAGAAGGCCACAATATCCCAAACGACCTTTTACAAGCGAGAATTGTAGTAATTCCCAAACCTGGTAAGAATCATAAACTTTGTTCCAGCTACCGCCCCATCTCACTCATCAACCAAGATCTAAAAATCCTAACAAAAATTCTGGCCAATCGGCTGAAGCATCTCCTCCCTGGTCTGATCCATATGGACCAGGTAGGATTTGTCAAAAATAGAGAAGCGCCGGATAATGTGCGCAGGATGGTGAGCATTATAGATTATGTGGGGAAAGTACGATTGCCTTCTCTGCTCCTGTCATTGGATGCGGAGAAGGCATTCGACAGAATTGACTGGGACTACATGAGGGCAGTTTTAGCCCGGATGGGATTTGGAGGAGCTTTCATCAAAGCTTTAAATAGGATATACTCAACCCCCTCAGCCCAGGTTTCTGTATCAGGCTATAAATCCAAATGCTTTCCTATACTAAACGGAACAAGACAGGGGTGCCCATTATCCCCCCTTGTCTTTGCACTCTGCATAGAACCCCTAGCTGCCAAAATTAGACAGTCCCAAGATATCTCAGGTATTAGGATAAAAGACCATGAATACAAATTAACGCTTTTTGCGGATGATATCCTCCTGACCCTAACTAAACCCCTTATTTCATTGCCTAATTTATATAAGCTCTTGAACCAATTTTCCCAAATCTCGGGGTACAAAATCAACCTTGACAAATGCGAAGCACTGTCATTAGGCCTCCCACACCACACTAGGAAACTCATAGATACCAACTTTGACTTAAAATGGGCGACACATTCCCTCAAATACTTAGGGATACACCTGACCACCCACACTAATCAGCTACACAAATACAATTATGAACCCATGTATAAAGAGATCAGGAAAAACATACACAAGTGGAAAACACACACTTTCTCATGGATGGGTAGGCTCTCGGCGGTTAAAATGACTATCTTACCCCGTCTACTATATTTATTCCGGACGCTCCCGATAGAAGTCCCGACAGCTGAGCTGAAATCACTGCAGTCAGAACTAGTTGCATTTATTAGGGGAAAAAAAATGGCCAGAATCTCTTCTACACTTATCACACAACACAGGACCCTGGGAGGAGTGGGAGCCCCTAACCTGTTAGAATATTATAGAGCAGCAAGATTATCTCAAGCTACACTAATGGGAGGAGGATGGAAGGGAGTCCTATGGACATCATTAGAAGCTGATATAAGGGGGTCCACCCATACAGACGACATTCTGTGGAGCAAATATACTACAGAGGGTTCATCCAACAATACTCGATCCCATATTCTAGACAACACCACTCACTTATGGACTCTACTGGCCAAACAACAGAAATTACTACCTCACCACTCATTACAGTGCCCAATCAGGTATCTTATCCCAAGAGATATTCAGACTCTAACTGACAAATGGGCTAACAAAGGTTTGTATAGAGTGGCGAATTGGTTGGAAGGGAAGACACCCAAGACTTTCACCCAAATACAGGCACAAATAAACCCAATCAAGTTGCAGTGGTTCCATTACCTCCAGGTTAACTCGATCATCCAACAATACATTAGGGAACCCCGTCCTAGCCTACCCACAGTTCTAGAAAAACTGCTGAGTACCACACATAGACCTAAACAGGCGATATCCAATATTTACTTGGAAATACAATCATTGAATAGTAAAACTAAACCCAATATAATTATTAAATGGGAGGAGGATTTACACATGACCAAAGATAAAAAATGGTGGGATGGAATCTTTCACTCAGCATGCTCAGGCCTCTTGAGTGCAGATCTCAGGGAAAACACAATCAAAACGTTGTTCAGATGGTACCTGACTCCAGTTAAAACCCAACATATGTCCCCCACTAACAACAGACTCTGCTACAGGGGTTGCGGGGAAATAGGCTCCTACCAACATATGTGGTGGGACTGCACCATTATACAACCGATATGGGCTCAGTTGTCTTCCCTCCTAGGTTCAGTACTGGAGGAACAGATTCAACTGACACCTGCACAGGCCCTATTACACGTACCGCTACACCGATTTAATAAACACATAAACACATTCATCAAGATCACCTGCACGGTCACTAGAATGAGCATAGCCAAGTATTGGAAAATTAAAGCTCCCCCATGGGAGGAAGTTAAAAACAAAATAGCACTAACTTACCGCATGTACGAAACTGCCTCTAAAATCCTGGATTCTCAAACACAGTTTGAGAGAGTCTGGTTCTATTGGACACTTAACGGGAACTCTGCCACATAAACATTATAAGGTTATTCTCAAAACTAGAATCAACTGGCCTTAATACTGGGGGGGGGGGGCCTCGGCATCCTACTTTACTTTACTTTAGTCTTCTTTACCTAGCCAATCAAGGAGTAGTTCGCATAGCTCACACACTGACAACGGCTAGACACTTCATATACTTCCTATGATTTCTCTTCTTCTCTTCTTTTACCTTTCTTTTCACTACTTACCTTCTATTACACTAGAATCGTTACATGGTTTAAATTGCAGGCTGTTCTGTTTTTCTCTACAATGGGACAAAATCTGGCTTTCTAAGACTGATGATATGGACAAAGATAGGTGCAGGGCCTGGTCCTCAGGTTCTTGTTTGGACTGATACCTTTTCAACATTATATGACATTAACAGAGATTAAGAGTTTTTAAAGCTATCCTGCTCATTCTGTATATGTCTATAAACCCTTTGTTAATAAGCCAGAAATGATTGTTGTAACATGATGAACCATGGTTTTTGTTTCTTCTCTCTGATTTAATATACCAATAAAAACGATTTAAACATAAATATATATTGAATTTACATAAATAATAAATTAATCCCATTTGGATGAAAACATAAACTGGCAAGCATTTATTATTTTTTGGGGTGCGGGGACATTAAATGTATCTTAATATAAGAATGTAGTTGCTTGTTTATAAATGCTCTAGCTGAAGCACATTTAAAAGGTCATTAAACACACTTTGCTTTTGTGTACTGAGCTTGCCCTATGCTCCCTATTGAGACCAAAAAGCAAATTCTGTAGCCTGCTAATGTTGCAGATAGTTAGTTTAAAGGAACCATAAAGTCCAAATTAAACCTTCATCATTTAGAAAGAGCACACAATTTTAAACAAATATTTATATGCACACTTTCTGAGGCACCTACTAAGCATGTGTAAGAATTCACAGGAGCATATTTACCAAAGCGTCAACTATGTTGCATTCGCGGGTGTCAATACACTCGCCAAACATTGCGGCCACGGATCTGAATACGATCTCCTTATTTATCAAAAAAGTCGTCAAAAACACGCGCGTCAAGTACGTGCGAAGAGCATCGGACTGGTGTTAACTAAAATTCATTCATTCATTCTACAGGGAGTGCAGAATTATTAGGCAAGTTGTATTTTTGAGGATTAATTTTATTATTGAACAACAACCATGTTCTCAATGAACCCAAAAAACTCATTAATATCAAAGCTGAATAGTTTTGGAAGTAGTTTTTAGTTTGTTTTAGTTATAGCTATTTTAGGGGGATATCTGTGTGTGCAGGTGACTATTACTGTGCATAATTATTAGGCAACTTAACAAAAAACAAATATATACCCATTTCAATTATTTATTTTTTACCAGTGAAACCAATATAACATCTCAACATTCACAAATATACATTTCTGACATTCAAAAAACAAAACAAAAACAAATCAGTGACCAATATAGCCACCTTTCTTTGCAAGGACACTCAAAAGCCTGCCATCCATGGATTCTGTCAGTGTTTTGATCTGTTCACCATCAACATTGCGTGCAGTAGCAACCACAGCCTCCCAGAAACTGCTCAGAGAGGTGTACTATTTTCCCTCCTTGTAAATCTCACATTTGATGATGGACCACAGGTTCTCAATGGGGTTTAGATCAGGTGAACAAGGAGGCCATGTCATTAGATTTTCTTCTTTTATACCCTTTCTTGCCAGCCACGCTGTGGAGTACTTGGACGCGTGTGATGGAGCATTGTCCTGCATGAAAATCATGTTTTTCTTGAAGGATGCAGACTTCTTCCTGTACCACTGCTTGAAGAAGGTGTCTTCCAGAAACTGGCAGTAGGACTGGGAGTTGAGCTTGACTCCATCCTCAACCCGAAAAGGCCCCACAAGCTCATCTTTGATGATACCAGCCCAAACCAGTACTCCACCTCCACCTTGCTGGCGTCTAAATCGGACTGGAGCTCTCTGCCCTTTACCAATCCAGCCACGGGCCCATCCATCTGGCCCATCAAGACTCACTCTCATTTCATCAGTCCATAAAACCTTAGAAAAATCAGTCTTGAGATATTTCTTGGCCCAGTCTTGACATTTCAGCTTGTGTGTCTTGTTCAGTGGTGATCGTCTTTCAGCCTTTCTTACCTTGGTCATGTCTCTGAGTATTGCACACCTTGTGCTTTTGGGCACTCCAGTGATGTTGCAGCTCTGAAATATGGCCAAACTGGTGGCAAGTGGCATCTTGGCAGCTGCACGCTTGACTTTTCTCATTTCATGGGCAGTTATTTTGCGCCTTGGTTTTTCCACACACTTCTTGCGACCCTGTTGACTATTTTTAATGAAACGCTTGATTGTTCGATGATCATGCTTCAGAAGCTTTGCAATTTTAAGAGTGCTGCATCCCTCTGCAAGATATCTCACTATTTTTTACTTTTCTGAGCCTGTCAAGTCCTTCTTTTGACCCATTTTCCCAAAGGAAAGGAAGTTGCCTAATAATTATGCACACCTGATATAGGGTGTTGATGTCATTAGACCACACCCCTTCTCATTACAGAGATGCACATCACCTAATATGCTTAATTGGTAGTAGGCTTTCGAGCCTATACAGCTTGGAGTAAGACAACATGCATAAAGAGGATGATGTGGTCAAAATACTCATTTGCCTAATAATTCTGCGCTCCCTGTATTTGGGTTTTTCACAACTTTATTTATATCATTTCATTACTATCCACGAACAAGCACATTTCTCTTTAGCACATTATTGTATACTAGTCCTAAAGCAGTACAGCGGTCCCACCCCTTGCTCTCTCTCTATCCCCCCTCTCTTTTGCTCTCTCTTTTTGCTCTCTCTTTCTCCCCTCTCTTTTGCTCTCTCTTTCTCCCCCCCTCTTTTGCTCTCTCTCCCCACTCTTTTACTCTCTCTCTCCCACCTCTCTTTTACTCTCTCTCTCCCCCTCTCTTTTGCTCTCTCTCCCCCCTCTCTTTTGCTCTCTCTCTCCCCTCTCTTTTGTTCTCTCTCCCCCCTCTTTTGCTGTCTCTCCCTCTCTTTTTGCTCTCTCTCCCTTTCTTTTGTGCGCTCTAACCCTCTCTTTTGCGCTCTCTCCCCCCTCTCTTTTGCGCTCTCTCCCCCCTCTCTTTTGTGCTCTCTCCCCCTCTCTTTTGCTCTCTCTCTCCCCATCTTTCTTTTGCTCTCTCTCTCCCTCTTTTGCTGTCTCTCCCTCTCTTTTGCTCTCTCTCTCTCCCCCTCTTTTTTGCTGTCTCTCTCCCTCTCTTTTGCTCTCTCTCTTCGCCCCTCTGATTTGTGCTCTCTCCCCCTCTCTTTTGTGCTCTCTCCCCCCTCTCTTTTGCTCTCTCTCTCCCCTTCTCTTTTCCCCTCTCTTTTGCTCTGTCTCTCTCCCCTCTCTTTTGCTCTCTCTCCCCCTCTTTTGCTGTCCCTCTCTTTTGCTCTCTCTTTCTCCCCCTCTTTTGCTGTCTCTCTCCCTCTCTTTTGCTCTCTCTCTCTTCCCCCCTCTTGTTTGCTCTCTCTCTCCTCTCATTTGCGCTCTCTCTCCTCTCTTTTGCTGTCTCTCCTCCTCTCTTTTGTGCTCTCTAACCCTCTCTTTTGTGCGCTCTAACCCTCTCTTTTGCGTTCTCTCCCCCTCTCTTTTGTGCTCTCTCCCCCTCTCTTTTGTGCTCTCTCCCCCCTCTCTTTTGCGCTCTCCCCCCTCTCTTTTGCGCCCTCTCCCCCCCCTCGTTTTTGCTCTATCCCCCCTCTCTTTTGCGCTGTCTCCGCCCTCTCTTTTGCGCTCTCTCCCCCCTCTCTTTTGTGCTCTCTCCCCCTCTCTTTTGCGCTCTCCCCCCTCTCTTTTGCACTCTCTCCCCCCCTCTCTTTTGTGCTCTATCCCCCCCTCTCTTTTGCGCTGTCTCCGCCCTCTCTTTTGCGCTCTCTCCCACCTCTCTTTTGCGCTCTCTCCCCCCTTTCTTTTGCGCTCTCTCCCCCCTCTCTTTTGCGCTCTCTCCCCCCCTCTCTTTTGCACTCTCTCCCCCCTCTCTTTTGCGTTCTCTCCCCCCCTCTCTTTTGCGCTCTTTCCCCCTCTCTTTTGCGCTCTCTCCCCCCCTTTTGCACTCTCTCCCACCTCTCTTTTGCGCTCTCTTTCCCCTCTCTTTTGCGCTCTCTCCTCTCGTTTGCTCTCTCTCTCCTCTCGTTTGCTGTCTCTCCCCCTCTCTTTTGTGCTCTCTAACCCTCTATTTTGCGCTCTAACCCTCTCTTTTGCGCTCTCTGCCCCTTTCTTTTGAGCTCTCTCCCCCCTCTCTTTTGTGCTCTATCCCCCCTCTCTTTTGCGCTGTCTCCGCCCTCTCTTTTGCGCTCTCTCCCACCTCTCTTTTGCGCTCTCTCCCCCCTTTCTTTTGCGCTCTCTCCCCCCTCTCTTTTGCGCTCTCCTCCCCCCCTCTCTTTTGCGCTCTCTCCCCCCTCTCTTTTGCGTTCTCTCCCCCCCTCTCTTTTGCGCTCTCTCCCCCTCTCTTTTGCGCTCTCCTCCCCCCCTTTTGCGCTCTCTCCCCCCTCTCTTTTGCGCTCTCTTTCCCCTCTCTTTTGCGCTCTCTCCTCTCGTTTGCTCTCTCTCTCCTCTCGTTTGCTGTCTCTCCCCCTCTCTTTTGTGCTCTCTAACCCTCTATTTTGCGCTCTAACCCTCTCTTTTGCGCTCTCTGCCCCTTTCTTTTGAGCTCTCTCCCCCTCTCTTTTGTGCTCACTCCCCCTCTCTTTTGCGCACTCTCCCCCCTCTCTTTTGCGCACTCTCCCCCCTCTCTTTTGCTGTCTCTCTCCTAGGGATGGGCGAATGTTTCGCAACATTCGAAAAACGGCACAAATTTTAACACATTCGTTCGTTCTAATCGAATTTCGAATGTTTACATAACATTCTAACATTCGATTTTCGAATGTTTGGTTTCGAATTTTACGATTACATTCGAAAATATTATTTTCGAAAAATTCAAATTTAGATTGTAATATTATTTCTAATGCTTTTTCTTTAAATGTAATATTCAAATTATGCAATATTCAAATTCGAAAAATTCGAATTTAGATTGTAATAGTATTTCTAATGCTTTTTCTTTAAATGTAATATTCGAATTATGCAATACGTGTATTCGAATTCGAAAAATTCGAATTTAGATTGTAATAGTATTTCTAATGCTTTTTCTTTAAATGTAATATTCGAATTATGCAATATTCGAATTCGAAAAATTCGAATTTATATTCGAATTCGAAAAATTCGAATTTATATTCGAATTCGAAAAATTCGAATTTATATTCGAATTCGAAAAATTCGAATTTATATTCGAATTCGAAAAATTCAAATTTATATGTTTGTTATAGTATTTCTAATGCTTTCTTTAAATGTAATATTCGAATTATGCAATATTCGAATTTGAAAAATTCGAATTTATATTCGAATTCGAAAAATTCGAATTTATATTCGAATTCGAAAAATTCGAATTTATATGTTTGTTATAGTATTTCTAATGCTTTCTTTAAATGTAATATTCGAATTATGCAATATTCTATATGGAAACATTCGAAATGATATATTTTATCTATTATGTATCAATTTACTAGATTCCCGCCCTACCACATGAACTATTGAACTTCTGAATAGTATTTGTTAATAGAATGTTAAATTCGAAATTTCGAATGTGGACATTCAATATAATTATAAACATTCAAATTTGAAAGTGACATTCGAAAACTGTTAATAACATTCGATTTTCGAATTTTTAAGAATATTCGTTCTTATCAACATTCGGATTTAGAATTCGAATTTCGGTAATAACATTCGTTCTACATTCGAAATTCGAAAATTTACACATTCGCCCATCCCTACTCTCTCCCCCCTCTCTTTTGCTGTCTCTCTCCCCCCTCTCTTTTGCTGTCTCTCTCCCCCCTCTCTTTTGCTGTCTCTCTCCCCCTCTCTCTTTTGCTGTCTCTCTCCCCTCTCTCTTTTGCACTCTCTCCTCCCTCTCCTTTGCTTTCTCTCTCCCATCTCTCTTTTGCTATCTCTCTCCCCTTCTCTCTTTTGCTGTCTCTCTCCCCCTCTCTCTTTTGCTGTCTATCTCTCCCTCTCTCTATCCCCCCTCTTCTGCTCCCTCTAATCCCTTTATTAACCATTCCCCAGTTTTGCATAACCAACACGGTTATATTAATATGCTTTTTACCAAGAGAACAAAGCAAATTTGATGATAACAGTAAATTGGAAAGTTGTTTAAAATTGCATGCCCTGTCTGAATCATGAAAGTTTCATTTTGACTACACAATCCCTTTAACCAATTTGCAGCATTTAAAAAAAACAACATAATTTATGTAAGAATTTACCTGATAAATTCAATTCTTTCATATTGGCAAGAGTCCATGAGCTAGTTACGTATGGGATATACATTCCTACCAGGAGGGGCAAAGTTTCCCAAACCTCAAAATGCCTATAAATACACCCCCCACCACACCCACAATTCAGTTTAACTAATAGCCAAGAAGTGGGGTGATAAGAAAGGAGTGAAAGCATCAACAAAGAATTGAATAATTGTGCTTTATACAAAAAAATCATAACCACCATAAAAAGGGTGGGTCTCATGGACTCTTGCCAATATGAAAGAAATTAATTTATCAGGGTAAATTCTTACATAAATTATGTTTTCTTTCATGTAATTGGCAAGAGTCCATGAGCTAGTGACGTATGGGATAGCAAATACCCAAGATGTGGAACTCCACGCAAGAGGGATAAAAATAAAGACAGCCAATTCCACTGAAAAATGAATCCACAACCCAAATCAAAAGTTTTAATCTAATAATGAAAAAAACCTGAAATTATAAGCAGAAGAATCAAACTGAAACAGCTGCCTGAAGTATTTTTCTATCAAAAACTGCTTCTGAAGAAGAGAAAACATCAAAATGGTAGAATTTAGTAAAAATAAGCAAAGAAGACCAAGTTGCTGCTTTGCAAATCTGATCAACAGAAGCTTCATTCTTAAAAACCCAGGAAGTGGAAACTGACCTAGTAGAATGAGCCGTAAACCTCTGAGGCGGGGATGTACCCGACTCTAAATAAGCATGATGAATCAAAAGCTTTTAACCAAGACGCCAAAGAAATGGCAGAAGCCTTCTGACCTTTCCTAGAACCAGAAAAGATAATAAATAGACTAGAAGTCTTTCTGAAATCTTTAGTAGCTTCAACATAATATTTCGAAGCTCTTACCACATCCAAAGAATGTAAGGATCTCTCCAGAAAATTCTTAGGATTAGGTCACAAAGAAGGGACAACAATTTCTCTACTAATGTTGTTGGAGTTTACAACTTTAGGTCCAAAATGTTAACGAAGTCAGCAAAAACCGCCTTATCCTGATGAAAAAATCAGAAAAGGAGACTCACAAGAAAGAGCAGATAAATCAGAAACTCTTCTAGCAGAAGAGATGACCAAAGGAACAACACTTTCCAAGAAAGTAATTTAATGTCCATTGAATGCATAGGCTCAAACGGAGGAGCCTGTAAAGCCTTCAAAACCAAAATAAGACTCCAAGGAGGAGAAATTGATTTAATGACAGGCTTGATACGAACCACAGGCCTGTACAAAACAATGAATATCAGGAAGTTTAGCAATTTTTCTGTAGAACAGAACAGAAAGAGCAGAGATTTGACCTTTCAAAGAACTTGCAGACAAACCCCTTATCTAAACCATCCTGAAGAAACTGTAAAATTCTAGGAATTCTAAAAGTATGCCAAGAGAATTTATGAGAAGTGCAACCATGAAATGTAAGTCTTCCAAACTTGATAAAAAATCTTTCTAGACACAGATTTACGAGCTTGCAACATAGTAATAATCATTGAGTCAGAGAAACCTCTATGACTAAGCGTTCAATTTTCATACCATCAAATTTAATGATTTGAGATTCTGATGGAAAAACGAACCTTGAGATATAAGGTCTGGCCTTAATGTAAGTGGCCAAGGTTGGCAACTGGACATCCGAACAAGATCCACATACCAAAACCTGAGTGGCCATGCTGGAGCCACCAGCAGCACAAACGATTGCTCCATGATGATTTTGAAAATCACTCTTGAAAGAAGAACTAGAGGTGGAAAAATATAGGCAGGTTGATAACTCCAAGGAAGTGTCAATGCATACACTGCTTCCTCCTGAGGATCCCTGGACCTGGATAGGTACCTGGGAAGTTTCTTGTTTAGATGAGATGCCATCAGATATATTTCTGGAAGCCCCCTCATCTGAACAATTTGAAAAAACACATCTGGGTGAAGAGACCATTCTCCCGGATGAAAGCTTGATGACAGAGATAATCAGCTTCCCAATTGTCTGTACTTCGGATATGGACCGCAGAAATTAGACAGGAGCTGGATTTTGCCCAAGCAAGTATCCGAGATACTTCTTTCATAGCCTGAGGACTGAGAGTCCCACCCTGATGATTGACATACCGCCACAGTTGTGACATTGTCTGTCTGAAAACCAATAAACGTCTCTCTCTTCAAATAGAAGCCAAAACTGAAGAACTCTGAGAATCCAAAATATTTAATGGTAATCTCGCCTCTTGAGATTTCCAAACCCCTTGTGCTGTCAGAGATCCCCAGACAGCTTCCCAACCTAAAAGACTCGCATCTGTTGTGATCATGGTCCAGGTTGGATGAACCGAAGAGACCCGTAGAACTATACGATGGTGATCTAACCTCCAAGTCAGAGATAGTTGAATATTGGGATTCAAGGATATTCAATGTGATATCCTAGAATAATCCCTGCATCATTAATTCAGTATTAAAAACTGGAAAGGTTTCATATGAAAATGAGCAAAGGGAATCAAATCCAATGTTGCAGTCAAGAGACCTAAAACTTCCATGCATATAGCTACTGAAGGAAATAATAGAGACTGAAGGTTCCGACAAGCTGAACCCAATATAAATTGTCTCTTGTCTGTTAGAGAAAAAGACATTGACACAATCTATCTGGAAACCTAAAAAAGGTGACCTCTGTCTGAGGAATCAAGGAGCTTTTGATAAAATAATCCTCCAACCATGTCTTTGAAGAAACAACAGAAGTTGAATCGTATGAGATTCTGCAGAACGAAAAGACTGAGCAAGTACCACAATATCGTCTAAATAAGGAACTGAGAACCTTTGAAAAGATTCTTAGAGCTGTCGCTAGGCCAGAAGGAAAAGCAACAAATTGGTAATGCTTGTCTAAAAAAGAGAATCTCAGAAAATGAAAATAATCTGAATGAAAACAGAATATGAAGATATGAATCCTGTAAGTCTATTGTAGGCAAATAATGCCCTTGCTGAACAAAAGGCAGAATAGACCTTATAATCACCATTCTGAAAGATGGTACTCTAACATGACAATTCAAAAGTTTTTTTCTTTCTTTGGGACAATGAATAGTTCTGAACCAAACCCCAGACCCCGTTCCTGAAACGGAACTGGTATGAATACCCCAGATAACTCCAGGTCTGAAACACACTTCAGGAAAGTCTGAGCCTTTACTGGAATAGCTAGAATATGTGAGAGAGAAAAAGACTTCTCACAGGCGGTCTTACTCTGAATCCTATTCTGTACCCCAATCTAAGAGGTTTGGATCGAATTGAACCAAACAACTTTAGAAAAATCTTAACCTGCCCCCTACCAGCTAAGCTGGAATAAGGGCCGCACCTTCATGCGAATTTGGGGTCTCGCTTTGATCTCTTAAATGGCTTGAATTCATTCCATTTTGAAGAAAGCTTTCCAATAAGAAACATGTTACTTGGGGAAGAATTAGATTTCTGTTCCTCATTAAGAACAAAAACTAATATAAGCTTAGAACTTAATCTTGAAGCAAAAAAAACTCCCTTCCCCAGAGTAACAGTTGAAAGTATTGAATCCAACTGTGAACCAAATAATTTATTACCTTGGAAGGAAAGACAAATAGAAATCTGATTTTAGAAATCAAATCAGCATTCCAAGATTTAAGTCACAAAGTTCTTCTAGCTAAAATAGCTAAATACATAGATTTAACCTCAATTTTGATAATATCAAAAAATGGCATCACAAATGAAATTATTAGCATGTTGAATCAAGTTAACAATGCTAAACAAATCATAAACCAATACTTGTTGCGCTAAAGTTTCCAACCAAAAAAGATGAAACAGCTGCAACATCAGCCAAAGAAATCGCAGGCCTAAGAAAAGGACTTGAAAATAAATTAATTTTCCTTAGAAAAGATACAAGTTTCCCATCTAAAGGATCTTTAAAATAAATACTATTTTCCATAGGAATAGTAGTACATTTAGCAAGAGTAGAGATAGCCCCATTAACTTTGGGGATCTTTTCCCAAAACTCTAAACTAACTGCTGGCAAAGGATACAATTTTAAAACCTTAAAGAAGGAATAAAAGAAGTACTAGGCCTATTCCATTCCCCAGAATTAGGAACTGGAAAAAAAAACTCTGAAGTAACCACAGGAGGTTAATAAGCAGAATTTAAATGTTAGCTAGCCTTAAAATCAATATCCTCAATATCCAAAATAATCAATACCTTTTCAACAAAGAACGAATGTACTCTATTTAAAAGTAAAAAAGTAGATTTGTTAGTGTCAATATCTGATGAAGGATATTCTGAATGAGATAAATCATCATCAGAGAAGGATAATTCAGTATTTTGTTGGTCATTTGAAAATTCATCAACTAAATGAGAAGTTTAAAAAAGACCTATAAATTTTATTAGAAGGCGGGATGGCAGACAAAGCCTTCAGAATAGAATCAGAAAAATATTCTTATAAATTCCCAGGTATATCTTGTACATTAAATGTTAAAAGAATAGCAATAGACAATGCATTAATACTTATGGACATTTTTCTGCATGTAAAAGTGTATCACGATAACTTATTACAAACCATAGCTAAAGATAAAAATTCATAACATTTAAATAAATGAACTTAGCTTTGGTAGGACTGATATCAGTCAGCAGGAATTCAACAGTGTTTTCTGATACAGGAACAGTTTTGAGATATCTTGCAAATTTAAGAGAAAAAACAACATATAAAGCAAAATATCAATTTCCTTATATGACAGTTTCAGGAATGGGAAAAAATGCAAACAAAATAAGCCTCTGGAAACCAGAAGCACAATGAAATGTCAGAAATCTGGCGCCAAGTATGACGCCCACAACTGACAAAATATTTTTTGGCGCCAAAAACGTCTGCAACAAACACGAGCGTCATAGATGACGCAACTACGTGAAAAATCTCGGCGCCAACTAAGACCCCGGAAATGACAAAATTACGTCAACAAACGTAATTCTCACGCCAAAAAAGTCTCGCGCCAAGATTGACGCAATAAATTATAGCATTTTGCGCTCCCGCGAGCCTAACAGCCCGCAATTTAAAAAAGAGAGTCAATTTGAAAATTTCAGGTAAATTTTTTTTTATTATATGCATTTCCCAAAATGAAACTGACAGTCTGTGAAAAGGAAATATACTGATTAACCTGAATCATGGCAAATGTAAGTACAAAACATATATTTAGAACTTTACATATAAAGTGCCAAACCATAGCTGAGAGTGTCTTAAATAAAAGAAAACATACTTACCAAAAGACACTCATCTACATAAAGTAGATAGCCAAACCAGTACTGAAACGAGAATCAGCAGAGGTAATTGTATATAAGAGTATATCATCGATCTGAAAAGGGAGGTATGAGATGAATCTCTACGACCGATAACAGAGAACCTATGAAATAGACCCCCGTTAGGATGACCATTGCATTCAATAGGTAATACTCCCTTCACATCCCTCTGTCATTCACTGCACTCTGAGAGGAACCGGGCTTCAGCATGCTGAGAAGCGCATATCAACGTAGAAATCTAGCACAAACTTACTTCACCACCTCCATAGGAGGCAAAGTTTGTAAAACTGAATTGTGGGTGTGGTGGGGGGGGGTGTATTTATAGGCATTTTGAGGTTTGGGAAACTTTGCCCCTCCTGGTAGGAATGTATATCCCATACGTCACTAGCTCATGGACTCTTGCCAATTACATGAAAGAAAATTAGATTTAGCTTGTTTGCATCTCTAAGGAGCCAGGGGCAAAGCAGTATATTTAAAAAAAAATGACTGGCCTTGATCATATACACATTGCTTTTGATAGCAGGTATCAAAGTAATGACAGTCCTGTTGCTATCAGTAGGGTCAGGCTACAAACTCACGATTCTGAAAATATGAGTGGCTCAAGTAGTGTGGTGATTACTAAGTAATAGCAACAGTTAGTTACAGTGGGAGCCATGATAACATAATTGTAACAGTGCTCTGTGATAGCTATTATATGTGTCAGCCCACAACACTCTAGCAGACCAAATGTATGCAATGCACCTATAAGTAGTTGTACATATGTTTTCACTTAGTTGCCTTAAGGATGAAAAAACTCAATAAGGGAATTAAAATGAATGTAATATTAACTTAGACCGAATCCTTATGTCAAATAATTGAAATAAGCCACCACTGTACCATGCCCTCCATAATATAATAAATCCTAAACTCTACTGTACTGGTGCCAGAGTCTGCCGTTATTCTTAACCATAGTTGTCTTCCTAAGACTAACACTGTCTCCGCTTACTTAACCCCAGCCATCACTGACCTGGTCCCCACTGTCCTAACAATTATAATTTACCCACTAGCACCCAACAGATTCATACATGTTCCAATCCCACTGCAAACTCTCCCCTATAAATGATCTCTACTTTAGTAAAGTCTCTTTTACCCTATCAAGTGGAGCACAAAAAAATTAGCGCTATTGTACATTAACATTGCTTGAGCACAAAAAAATAACACTTCTATTTTTATGCTCATCTTACATACATTGTAAAATTAGTTGATGGATGGATATTATTAACGTGAGTGTACTGTTACATGTCATTTTGATGTGTGACACTTTTTACTCAAGCGTAACAGTTAACCAGCTCTGAGGTCATGCATTGCTAACTCGACCTGTGTTAAATTAAATTTCACTCAAATGAACGCGTTTACTTTCAATTTGTAATACGCATGCGATAAACCTGATATCGCTTGCGCATAACTGTAATCTGACCCTTTAAAAAAGTTTCGGTTGAGTTAGATACTTTGCTCAAAAATATTTAGCCATCTATTCGTAATACCATGTGCGTTGTTGTTTGCACAATGTCACCCAAACGATACGCATACCCTGCTCTATCTATCTAATCTAGCTGTATATTGTCTGGTAATAATGCAAAGAACCCCAAATAACTCTAATCCTCCTTATGCATCTCCTTCATCAGGAAGCTACTCTACACAATTGCCTCCCACATTGCAAATTCACCTGCAACATCTAACCTTATCCCAAAAATTAAGTCTAACAAATTCAATAAATATATTCCTTAATCCAAATTAAAAAAAAATAATGGTTTATTCTTCAGCTTCTTCTATTTAGCAGCAAGAGGCCCTCTAATATTTTGATCTGCAAGGCATTCTGTTTTTTCTTAGCGGATCTTCATATATTTAAAAAAAAAAAAAAATCCAATCTTGATTGGTTAATCAGGTTCAAGTTAAGCCCACCCACTCAATTTGGTTAATGTGATTAAAGGGATATATTTCAAGATAAAGATAGAGCATTCAGTTTTAAACATCAATTCCAATATACTTCTATTATCTATTTGTTTCATTCTCTTGGTATCACTTTTTTAAAAGCATAACAGGTAGGCTCAGGAGCAACAATGTACTACTGGGAGCTACCTGCTGATTGGTGACTGCACTAACATGCATTTTGTCATTGGCTTAACCTAGCTCCCAGTAGTGCATTGACGTTTCTTCAACCACAGATAGAAAAAGAATGAAG